>NC_080074.1:14654778-14998112 GCF_949987535.1 Balaenoptera acutorostrata
TTCAGTGACACCTCATTTCTTTTATGATCATGTGCTAAGTCCTTATAGGGCTTTGAGCTATCTGGATTTGCCTGAAGTTTCCAGCCTTAAGTTACTTCCCCTCAATCCCTTCCCTGTAGTTTATTGGCAGTCCAGCTCTATCTGACTTCATTTGTCCCTGAGCCTTGCACTGTTTGTTCCCTTAGCCTGAAAATTGTTCCTTGTCCTCCACTTAATTCCCTGGGAGAAAATAAAGGTATCTCTCTTGCTTCACTGCCTCACACTTCCTTCAAAAGCATATGAATTCCCAGGTAATTTAATACATTTATAAGGTTTCTATTGCATCATTTAATTCCTTTCCAACCCTCCACGGATGAGCAAACCGACCTCAAGCAACCTGCTCAAAATCCGAGTTCTAGCAAGAGGACGAGTTGGGTTATGAACACGTCTGTCTGACTTCAGACACTGTGATCTTTCCTCTGAGCTTTGTTGCTATGATGTTGTTTGAGGTTAAAAACAACAGCAGGTAAACGTGGCTTGGGGGTTGGGATTGTCTATGAGGCTGAAATTAATCCAATGAATGGGGAGAAAAGGAATCTTAGCCTATGCCCTTGGGGATAGGAAGGTCAGTCATTGGGCTCCAGCTGGAGAGTGGTTTTCTGTTTTTTGAATCAGCGTAATTTCTTTGCCTACCTTTGTGTGGCTATAATCACAGGAACTGTTTTATTAATGCCCTTGGCAAAGCCCAGCAAGATGATCTGTCCTTAGCAACTAAGAGGTAGCTGAGGTCAGGTCTACGGAGCCGGAGGCTCAGCATGGCACTTGCAGGGGAACAGAAAGGAAATCTGCCAAGGAGACAGGTATCCCAAGAAACCAGGTTTTCAGAAATGGGCTCCAAAGAGTTCTCAGCAACTCTCCCTTAGCCCTTCTCCACCCAGCACTCACCTACTCACTTGAAAACTCACTAGGGAAGGGTTGGTTCTTCGTGTCTGACAAAAGTCTTTGAGTTCCTGCTCTGTTGCGTCACTTTCTCCACGTCCTTTCACCTACCCAGCTTCAGTTTCACCATTTGTAAAATATAATAAAAATACTACCTACTGGGGGCTTCCCTGGTGGCGCAGTGGTTGACAATCCGCCTGCCAATGCAGGGGACATGGGTTCGAGCCCTGGTCTGGGAAGATCCCACATGCCGCGGAGCAATTAGGCCCGTGAGCCACAACCACTGAGCCTGCGCGTCTGGAGCCTGTGCTCCGCAAAAAGAGAGGCCACGACAGAGAGAGGCCTGCGCACCGCGATGAAGACGCTGCAACTAGAGAAGGCCCTTGCACAGAAGCGAAGACCCAACACAGCCAAAAATAAATAAAATTAATTAAAAAAAAAAAAAAGTACTACCTACTGCACAGGGTTGTTTGTGACTTCATTGAAACCATTGTATGTAACAGGGACTCACACAGTGCCTGACGTATAGAGAGATTTTTTTATAGTTATCTTTGTAGTCACTGCCCTATACTTAGAAAAATGAAATTAAGAAAAATGCACGAGACTCCTGCGTAGAACGGCCCCCCTCTTGCCTGCAGCTTTTGGCCTAAACACCCACCTGATTGCCTGAAAGACCAACCCTGATCTGAGTTCAGCCTCCTCTCCTTCCTGAGCATCAATCAGCTCCCTGTCACTGAATTCCCTGCTATTTGCCAGGTACCGAGAAAAACAGAGGTCAAAGCATCTGCTCCTTGCCTACAGCCCAGCAGACGGACAACTCTGTCCTTCTCATCCACTAAGGCTGTTTCAGCAATTAAGCTCCGTGATAACAGTATCTAAGACCTACAAGCTTTCCAAGGGCCTAGGGAAATCTCTGAGATCTCAAATACAAAATCGTTGGCCCTGAAATATGAAAGCAGTAAAATTAAATTAATAGGTGTTTCATTTAGTGTGTCTACAAAATGCATCATATCAACTTTTATAACTTTTTTACAACTTATAATTTTTACAATTTATCATGTGTAAATTCCATTTATCATGAGATGTAGGGGGCATTTTAACTTGTCTGAGTGAGAAACCAAAATGAGAAAGCTTAAAGCTAATGAGGGCCTTAAAGCAGCCTGTACTAGCACCACACAACAGACAAATTCCATCTGCTTCCTGGTAAACCTTCACTCAGAGTTTTCCTTTTCCCAAAATGACTCCTCCCCTCTGTGCAGCTGGTGCTGACTGGCAACTAGGCAGGGCCCTCTACCTCCTCAGAAGGCTGTCCTCTCTGTGGTTTCAACATCCCTCTATCACTCTCTGTCTCTGTGGTACAACCTCACTACCCCTGATTGTTAGGGTCTCCCTTTGTCAAAGAGAGAGAGCTTCTATGTCCCTAAGACCTCACTGTGAAGCAGGGAGGTGAACAAATCCACATAAAAACACAGTGTTAAGCCAGCTTTCCAAGGTACGGCAGATTTCCTCTGGCTTTCTCTGTCTTGAGAATTACATGAATTTGTAGGACCTCTTATTAAAGTTCTAGGACCTCTCTTAGCTGGACCCAGGCCCTCAGAAGCTGTCATGATTAGGGCATTTCTATGTAAGGTCCTCTGTTGTGGGGGGAAATCAGGGAAGTTTGATAATAGCTACAGCCAGTTCCTCCTAATTAATAATCCGATCTCAAAGGGAACTGGTGTCTAGTGTGTGATGAAAGGCTGGATGCCTTGCCCCTGTCTTTGGCCTGATCCTGTTCAGCTTTTTTTAAAAACATGCCAAACATACGTCATACAGCTTTACCTTTATACAAGCCTTCTTTTCTTAGCAGAGCTTTTTTGTTTATCTCTGCCTCACATGGAATTTTCCCCTTTGTTGTTTTTATTATCTAAGCAATGCATATTTATTATGAAAGAATTAGAACAACAGATAAACAATGACTCAAACCACCATCCCTTTGGCATTGTGACTGAGCATCAAACCTGCCACTACAGCAGAATGCCAAAAGCCTCCTGCCAGATGGTAAACAACTTGAGCAGAAGAGCCATGTCTGCAGCCAGGCACTGTAGGAAAGCGTGGACTGGGGAGTCGTCCCGATTTGGACTTGGACTTGGAGCCCAGCTCCCTGCCTTGCTGGCTGTGCAGAAATCCTTACACAGACTGATAGGAACAATAAGGACATCCATTGGCCCACAGAACTGGAAGCTTCAGGATTGACTTAATCCAGTGGTCTCCGATTCCCCTGGTCAGGCCCACCCCCTGCACAAGTGTCACCTCAGGCTGATAGTCAGGTGGCTGCAGCATCCCCAGACCCCAAATCCATACACGGAAATGTCAGAGGATGAGATTGTCTCGCTGCAGCATCCCCAGACCCCAAATCCATACACGGAAGTGTCAGAGGATGAGATTATCTTGCTGCAGCATCCCCAGACCCCAAATCCATACACGGAAATGTCAGAGGATGAGATTGTCTCGCTGCAGCATCCCCAGACCCCAAATCCATATACGGAAATGTCAGAGGATGAGATTATCTCGCTGCAGCATCCCCAGACCCCAAATCCATACACGGAAATGTCAGAGGATGAGATTATCTCGCTGCAGCATCCCCAGACCCCAAATCCATACACGGAAATGTCAGAGGATGAGATTATCTCGCTGCAGCATCCCCAGACCCCAAATCCATACATGGAAATGTCAGAGGATGAGATTATCTCCTGTTGAGGCTTTCTCTAAAGGGTGAAGACAATATTTGCAGAAGCCACAGAAAATTTTCCCTTGCACCTTTTTGATTAAAATTGATGCTCATTTCTGAACTAATCCTGTAGCCAGCAGAATGCTCTGCACTGATTGGCTTAAGCCTGGGTTCTCCAACTGGAAATGGGCATCCTATTTCCAAGGATAGCTCCACTCATCAAGCCCTGCCCCTGCAGATGTTGTGGAGTGGACGCTGGGAAGTTGACAGTTATCGTGTGGTCTTGGACAAGTTATCCACTCCTCTGAGCATCAACTCTCTCACTGATTAAATGGGAATAGTCACATTTTGTGGTGGAGAGTACCTGAGATAACTCATGTGAAATGGCAAAACACTGCGCCTGACACTTAGGAGGGGCTCAGGTGAATAATGTTTGATGAATCCAATAATTGACTAATCAGGTTCCTGTGTTGGAACAACCCACTTTCTTCCCACCATGCTGATTGGACAATGCTCCCTTCTTCAGATGAATCACTCCTTCCTCTGTGTCCCTGATCCACTGGGCAGAGCTCTCCTTTGGCATGGATGGTAATCAATTTCAGCTTCATCTGTTTAACATCTGACTCCCCCTTGGTCCTGGGATGGGGCATCATGTCCCAGCCATCTTCCTTTCTCCAGTGCTTGACACAGAGCTGGCACAGGATACAAACTCAGTGGATGTTTGTTGAATGAATCACTGAATCACAATTAGGATGAGTACCTACTGAGCACCGACTGTGGTTACAAATCACAAATGTGGAATTTAGAAAAGCTTAGATGGAAAAAGAGAAGAATCTATAGGACCACATAATCTGATTGGTGGTTATATAGTATTTGCTTTATGATAATTTTAATATTATATAATATATTATATATATTTTCTTCAGTCTTCTGTATGTATATGTTTTATTCAACTTCTGTATGTGTGATATCTTAATTTTTACTTATTTTGTTTTTAAATCTTCAAAACAAAAGCCTGAAGGCAAAAAATCTTATTAAGGAGAAAATCATAAAACTAAATGAAGCCTCATTGTACTTGAGAATATTAAAATATGTAACTAAATTTTAACATTTGCTTTAAATGTGGTTTAAAATGCAATGTCATAAATATTTTTTAAATGGTTGAAAGACATTTTGGAAATGCTGACTATGGTAAATATATGAGAAGATGAGCACAACAGAAATAGAATTTTCACTTTAGGAATTATTCAGTATCTTACTCTTGGTATTAGAAGTGGTTTCTCAGTTGAGTGGCCCCCATCATTGTGTGTGAATTATTTGTCTTTCAGTTATGGGGAGACTCCAGTATGGTAACCAATCCTGAATTATTCTTGCTGTCTGGAGAAAACTGTGTGGATGTTTAAATGTTAAATCATTTGAAGGAAATGAATTTTGAACCTCTCTGGTCATTTCATACTGACCTCTTTCTCAGTAAAACTTTTAAAAATAATTTTACTGGCGTATAGCTGGTTTACAATGCTGTGTTAGTTTCAGGTGTACAGCAAAGTGATTCAGTTATACATATACATATATTCATTCTTTTTTAGATTCTTTTCTCATACTGGTTATCACAGAATATTGAGTAGGGTTCCTTGTGCTATAGTAGGTCCTTGTTGGTCATCTTATATATAGTAGTTCGTGTATGTTCATCCCAAGCTCCTGATTTATCCCTCTACCCCCATTTCCCCTTTGGTAACCATAAGTTTGTTTTCTATATCTGTCTGTTTCTGTTTTGTAAATAATTTCATTTGTATCTTTTAAAAATTAGATTCCACATATAAGTGATATCATATGATATTTGTCTTTCTCTGACTTAATTCACTTAGTATGATAATCTCCAGGTCCATTCATGTTGCTGCAAATGGCATTATTTCATTCTTTTTAGTGACTGAGTAATAGTCCATTGTATATATGTACCACATCTTCTTTATCCATTCGTCTGTCGATGGGCATTTAGGTTGCTTCCATGCCCTGGCTATTGTAAATAGCGCTGCAATGAACATTGGGGTTCTTGTATCTTTTGACTGAGGTGGGGAAAATCTAGTAACAGAACTGAATTCCCACTGAAGCCCACTTGGAATGTTGTGGTCTATTCCTCACTCTGAGCTATTAATACTTGTGTGTATCATTCAATCAGGGATTAGCAAAAGAGTTTGTGCTGCCGGCCATCTTCTTGTTGTCTACATCTTCTTTTCACACCCTCATGTGGTAGACGAGTCCTTGAAGGGACCTTGTCTCTTTCTCCTCTGTATTCCCAGCTGTTTCCCAGATGCCTGGCACAGTGGAGGTGCCAGATCAGTGGGTGCCAATGGAGCCTGTCTCAGTGGAGCAAAGGCTGCTGAGGGCCACCTCAGAATTTCTTTCTCCATCTTTCACATCCCACACCTGCCAGCTGGGACCTGAGAATGAGCTTGGAGACCTGGCACTTGGGGAGTTGCTCAGATAAACTGAAAGAATGCCAAAGCCAGAGGAAAACTTGAAAATCATCTGGGCTTACATGTTTATTTTGCAACTGAGAAAAAGGAGACCCACAGTGGTGGAGGGTGTTACCTGACCTGACATACCTGGTAAGCAGTTAAGTTGGGACTAAACCTCATGTCACCTGGCTTCCAGCCCAAGCACCTCTTCCTTTGTCACCAGGCTTCCCCTGCTCAGAGGGATGTGTGCCTCTCCTTTTACACTGGCACAGAAAGTCTCCAGGCTATGAAGCACCATGCCATCTCCAGGAAGAGGAGCCTACTGCCAACCTATCTTAGGGGAACTCACTTTTCAGGCTTGCAGCTCTTGGCATAAACAACTCAGACTCAAGGGGGATGTTTCTTACAAGGAGCAGTCATGCAGCGATTGCTCCACTCTAAGAGCTGACTCACCCCTGCCTCAGCCTCTGGGTTTATTTTAGCCGCATGTTTCTGGAGGAGGAAATGAGAACATGATCAAGGATCCTGTGGGAAGAGCCTGGGGCCCTGGAATTCTCACTGGGGGCCTCAGGCAGCACCTCACAGCTCCAGCTGCTTTAGAAACTCACAGCCAAGGGCTCCTACTGAATTAGGGCTGCCAGCCTGGCCTGGTTACGGTGTGCCCTGCTTTAAGAAAACCCACCATCTGGAAATGAGAATTAGGTAAAAGAAGGATTAAATTTTGAGGTTGATTATTGACCTAGCAAAGAGTTTCTTCCCTTTCTTCAATGAATGTGGAATAGTTGAACAAGTAAGGCTGTTGGATTCCCAGCTTCCATTATTGAGCTATAAAACCTTGGGTTTGGGATTAACCCTACTGAGACTGGGAAGTTAGGGGGTGGGCAGGGGAAGAGTTTTGGGCTGGGTCTTGAAAGACAAGTGAGGAAAAGGCAAAGGGCATTACAGACAGAGGAAGGGGCATGTGTAAATTCCTGGAGGTGTGAAAGTGCAGGGAAATGGCTGAAGAAAAGGAAGGCGGAAGCCAGGCAGGGTCCCCAGCAGCCTCCTTACTCCTCCTGCAAGACACCTTCACATTTTGCATATTCCTGCCCACACACTTTTCCTTAGATCAATCCTCTTACCTGAAGGCTTTCCCTTTTCTCTCCAGCTGCCCAACTCTACCATCCATCACCAGCACGTAGTCCATTTCCCACTGTCCCAGGCCACAGGTCCCTCGAGTGGCCTCTGTCAGCACTTTCCATCAGTGCTCCATTCAGCCTTTAGCCTTTGCACTGTGTGACCAGTAATCTTTTTATCTAGAACCGCAACAAAAATGATTCATCTATGAGCTTTCATATCTTACCTGTCCTCCCTTTCCCTCTGTGTTAGTTTTCTATATTAGTTGCAGGTAACCATTTACTGCAAACTTAGAGGTTTAAGACAGCACCCACTTACTAGCTCACAATTCTCTAGGTCAGATGTCCGGCCACAGCATGGCTGGGGTCTCTTCTCAAGGTCTCACAAGGCTGACATCAAGGTGTCAGTCAGGCTTTGCTCGTTTTTGGGATGTTCTGGGGAAAGAATCAACTTCCAAGCTCATTGAAGTTGTTGGTCAAAATCAGTTCCTGTGGTTGTGGGACTGAGGTCCCCATTTCCTTATCAAAGGCTTCTCTTAGCTCCTAGAGGTCACCCACATTCCTTGCCACGTGGCCCCCATAGATGGTTCACAACATCTTGCTTCTTCCAGGTCAGCAGGACCACACCTCTCTCGCTTCTTCCTAGTGACCAACAAGAGAAAACCCTCTGCTTTGGTCTGTTTTGGTTTGTTTGCTTTGCCATGTGGTTTATTTTTTTAAAATAATGCACATTATAAATATAAACAAATGCATATTATACATTTATATAGATTACAATTTGAAAATTGTAAATTATATATACATTAATTTTAATAGCTATTCAATGATTTGTTTCTAAAAAAGTTAAAGCAATTCCTAATACCATCAGCAACGTTTGAGAGGATGTTTCTCCCCACATGCAAACTAACAATTAAAGATGAGGGTTTTAATTGAGTTATTTGTAGTGAGGTGGATGGACATAGAGTCTGTCATACAGAGTGAAGTAAGTCAGAAAGAGAAAAGCAAATACCGTATGCTAACACATATATATGGAATCCAAAAAAAAAAAAAGGTTCTGATGAACCGAGGAACAGGACAGGACGCAAACGCAGAGAATGGACTTGAGGACACGGGGAGGGGGAAGGGTAAGCTGGGACGAAGTGAGAGAGTGGCATGGACATATATACACTACCAAATGTAAAATAGATAGCTAGTGGGAAGCAGCTGCATAGCACAGGGATACCAGCTCGGTGCTTTGTGACCACCTAGAGGGGTGGGATAGGGAGGATGGGAGGGAGATGCAAGAGGGAGGAGATATGGGGATATATGTATATGTATAGCTGAGTCACTTTGTTATACAGCAGAAACTAACACAACATTGTAAAGCAATTATACTCCAATAAAGATACTATAAAAAAAAAAGGCCTATCCTATTTTCCCCCTATTTCATTGGTTAAAATTTGTTATTATTGATAATTGTTAAATTTTATTCATCTTCAAAACTTGTTAATATACTGGTGACAAACTTCTGGCCATCAAAAAGAAAAAAAAAAAAAAAGATGAGGGTTTAAAATTTTTTTCCAGTCTGTTTGGAGAAAAGTGACTGTATTATTATTTTAATATGCATTTCCATACTTCTGTGAAATTTATTATTTTCACATGTTTCTTGGTTATTTGCACTTATTTAAATTGCCTATTCATATCTTTTACTCATTTTCCTTTTGGGTTATTTATCTTTTTTGTCTACTTTTTAGAGTTCATTTTTTTATTGTAGATATTAATCACTGAAGTATCATTATGTGACCACTTTTTTTTCAACTTATCTTTGGTTTTATTGCCATGAGATTTTAATTTTAAAGGCTCAAATATATTTACATGTTTTTAATAACTTCTGGGTTTCCAATCTTGGTTAAGATCTCCCCTGCCTGAGATTGTACTCATAGTCTCTTAGATTATACTATAAGACAATGATTATTACCAAACTTATGTGTGTAATATGTCTAGAAGGTTTCTTTTAATGATTTAAGAGCAAGATCCAATTTTGTTCTTGCATTTGGATAGCTAGTAGTGTCAGCACCATGTATTAAATTATTCAGCCTTTTTCATTTGGTAAAATCACAACTTTAGTCAAATATTAAATTACCATATATACTAGGACCTACTTTTGGATGCTACATTCTATTCCCTGACCAATAAATAAATCAGTCCATAGCTATGCCCATGTCATATTTGTAAAAACCCTGAGCTTTTAAAGTGTTCACTTGATTAGGTCAAGCTCCCCTGGAATGATCTCCCTTTGTTAAAGTCAGTATGCATGTTAACAAAACCTGATCACAGGAGTAAAATCCAGCATGCTTACAGTCCCAGGCGTTATTCAGGGCATGTACCCCAGGAGGCGGGGATCCTATGGGACATCTTAGAATTCTGTCTACCACACCCTCCAAGCTTCTCTCTAAGAAGGAAGAATTTTTGCTTTCAGGGTCAGTTTCTGAACTCTCTTTTGTAATCTGAGAACCGGACAGATTCCACCCCAAAGTGGTGAGAGCTAGAATTACACTTCCTCTCCCAGAAGGTGGCAAGATGTGGAGCAGGCCAGGAGCATGAACTTTCTGGAAGGCAGTGGGGCCTGTGAACATCAAGACTGGAGGAAGAGGAAGTCATAGGAAACAGTTTATGCATTAAGGGATGGGCAGATGAGAGAGGCAAGGTTTTGGCCTACTGCACAAGTGGGTAATTGGGAGAAGAGGCAGGAAAGAATCACAAGGTTTATTTCAGGTAAAGATTTGATAGGAAGATGAGAATGAGAAAGGGAATTGAAGGAATAGGGAAAAAAGATTTTAAGAAGCACTGCTTTGAGCTGTAAATTGCATCCTCTGGAACAGTCTTTAAGAGAAGCCAGTACGGGACTTCCCTGGTGGCGCAGTGGTTAAGAATCCGCCTGCCAATGCAGGGGACATGGGTTCAATCCCTGGTCCGGGAAGATCCCACATGCCACAGAGCAACTAAGTCCACGTGCCACAACTACTGAAGCACGTGTGCCTAGAGCCTGTGCTCTGCAACAAGAGAAGCCACTGCAATGAGAAGCCCGTGCACCGCAACGAACCCGCTCGCCACAACTAGAGAAAGCCCGTGCGCAGCAACAAAGACCCAGCGCAGCCAAAAATAAATAAATAAATAAATAAATAAATAAATAAATAAGAGAAGCCAGTAAAAACATAAATTTGCTGTTACTAATGTTAGTTACTGGCCTGTCTTTCCTTGGATATGACTCTGTGCAGACCTGGTGACATATATTCCAGTTGCATATAAAGGTACCTTATATAACTAGTTAAGCTGTAAGCAGGGTTGCCCTATAATGTCAGCAGAAATACTGAGCATCAAGGTAAAGGAGCAGCATAGATTCTCATAGAAATGTTCCATCTAACATCATGAGACACCTTTTTTATTTATCAAACAAACTACATAACATCTCATTCCCAAAGACCTATACCAATGCCAGACATCTACAATTCTACCTGGGACCCCTTCAAGGTCAGGGGCTGTCTTGATCATATCTATATTTCCTAGTCCCTAGCACAGAGTAGATATATGAGAAAATATGCTTTGCAATCAAACCTATTTGATTAATAAATATAGTAGCTAACATTGATAAAGCACTTACAAAATTTCAAACAACATTACAAAATATTGTTTTTTTTCCCTGTTTTGATGATAGAAACTAAGGTACAGAGAGGTTAAGTGACTTGCTCAAGTTTACACAGCTAGTAACTTCTAATGTCAGGAATTTAACATAGGCATTCTGAGTTTTTAGCCCATGGACTTGTCCATAAGCTGTGAACCTCTTGTAAGGGACAATGGGATTAATATAAGTCGTCTTCCTTGAAGAAAGAAATAAGACCCAGGATGGGTGTGGAAGGAGTTATGTAGAAGCTCCCTGGGCACCATCTATTTCCTACAAGCACTGGAGAACATGCCCTAAGTTCTAAGTCCTTGTTACTAAAGAGTGGCTGGTAAATAAGCAGCACTGATGCCACCAGGGAGCTTATTAGGAATGTAGAATATTAGGCACCACTTCCAGACCTAATGAATCCAAATCTGCTTGTGACAAGATCCCCAAGTGATTCATAGGCACATTCGAGTTTGGGTAGCTTAAGTCATATTATCTAAGCCAGCATAATCCAATAAAGCTTTCTGCAATGATAGAAATGTTTTACATCTGCACTGTTCAATAGAGTAACCACTAGCCACATGTAGCTATTAAGTACATGCAGCTAGTATGATCGAAGAAGTGAATTTTTATTTTACGTAATTTTGATCAATTTAGATTTAAATAGCTACATGGACAGCACAGATTCTAGACTTGTTATTCCCCTGTGTTTATTTCCCTATGATCCAATCACCCTTTGCAAAGTTTCATTAAGAGAATCTTGTCTTAAAACAGTCTCGTCAGGGAACACAGTGGAGGACTTTGTGTTTCCTCTCAGCTTGGGTCGGAGCATTAAAGAAGGCAAGGAATCATAGCACAGAAGGCATTCTGTGGTCTGGCTGATCCTGCTGCCTGCCTGACATGCCTATGTACTTCTTCAACAGTCCGTGCATTCTCCTATGGTCACATATATAGTATTATCTTCTGGTTACTCAACTGTATTCACCACCTAATGCAAGCTCTCTGAAGACAAAAACCAAGCCTAATTATTAGGCAACATCTATAGCCATCAGGATGCCCTCCGCTATAAGTAACAGAAAAAACTATTCATTGGAAACACCCCTTGCCAACATTTTTATTTTAAATTACCACCCTCCTGCTCCACACTCCTTATTTTTCTCCATACCATTTATTCCCATTCATCACACGTAGGAAAGGAAAAAAAACCTTTTCCTCTACTCTCCTAGGTTCTCTAGGAGGCTACGCTGAGGCCTTGCAGATTAAACTGACAAAAGACAGATTAACAGGAGAAAAATAAACAGATTTTGTTAACACGTGCAGCACGTATGCATGTGGGAGAAACCCAGTGATGAGTAACTCAAAGGGGTGGTTAGAACTTGGGCTTATACAGCATCTTAACAAATAACAGTAAATGTGCAGAGAAGTGATAAGACAAAGAAAAAGGTTTAGGCTTCCAAGGGCAGTACAGTGTGGGAAGGGAAATAGAATATTTGGGGGAACTAATGGAGGAGGCTTTTTTTGTGCAGATGCATCTCATTGCTGACTTTCTGTCTTCTTCATGACTATGAACCTTCCCTGGGAGAGGGGATTTATGGCAGTCATTTCTCAGAAGTCTCTGCTCTTAGTCGGATATGGGAAGCTCCTGGAAAGAGTCTTTCTGCAGCTGTTGATTGTCATTTGCCTCCAGCACAAAATAATCTGTATGTCAAAGTGACATTTTTGGGGAGGGATATTTTGACCCTCTACACATGCTATATATTTTCCTTGCTTATTTGTGTATGGTCTCACTTCAACAAAAGCTTTATGAAGGCAAATGTTAAGTGCTAGGGATAGAAAAATGAAAAATACACTCCAAGGGTTTCATATATCTAGTTATCTATAATAGCTACCATATAATTGTTTGTCACTATGCCAGAACTACTTGAAGCAGTTGACAAACATCATGTCATTTAATTTTTACAGTAACCCTGAGAGAGCATAGTATTATGCTCACTATTTTAGATGAAGAAACTGACAGAATAAGTGCATTCACCTTCCTCTTACTTGACCTAAACTCTTAATTCTTGAGTTAGCTAGAGCCATATTAGAAATAATTGGGATAACAAAAGATGTCCTTGTAGGAGGTATTGGAGCTCCAAATGCTAAGATCTAGACAAAATGAACTAATTCTCCTGGATAGAGGTGCCTTAAGAGGCTATTTAGATACAGCACTCCTCACTGACTTATGCTTTTCTTGGAAAAAAATCACATTAAGCTTGATTATCTCTTCTGCTGCTCCCTTCCTCCATATTAATGGTTTAATCTATGTGATAGGTGTTGGATGTGCACCTTGAGGCTGTTTACAGCAACTTGTGAAGTACTTAACATTCTAAAGAAATTAACTGTCCAGTGTAGAGCACTCCAGAGAACAGAGGAGCAAAAGATAGATAGGATGTCTGATAATTCTGGTGTTCTTCTGGACAGAGGATAAATGAAGTAGTTTTCTCCTGGTTCTCCTCCAAACTTGCCGAGTTTTCTCATTTTCTTTTTCTGTTATTTCTTTCTTTGCCGACCCCTTAAATGTAGATGTTCCCAAGGTTTATCTTTGGCCATCCCTTCCACCAGTGCTGTGTTTCCTCCGTGGACCATCTTATCCATCCAGTGTCTCAGGAGGCAAGGTAAGGGGGCCCTGGTGAGGGGCCTAAAGAACATAAGATACTCAGGACTAGTATTTAAGCACATACTTCTTATTTCTTTCTGTTTTTGTTGGAAATACTGGAATTCCAGTACCATTAACTTCAGGAGAATTTTTAGGGGGTGGCCCAGCCTTACCCAGAGTAGAACTAGAGCCACTTAGCACCAGAAAAAGAACTGTGACTTGAATATGGCCAATCATCCCACTGAATGAACCCAGATACTTTCAAAACCCCAAAGATATTCTAGAAGGCTCCAAACCAACTGAGTCCAGAAGCGTCAGGAGAGTTCCTTTGGGGATGCCCTGGCCACGCCCAGCACAGGTCCTGAAACTATGTCTTCTGAGTCAGGACAGACTGATAAAATATCACGAGTAAGTGATTGATTGAGAATAAGCTGCTACCACCTAGGAAAAAAAAAATAAAAACTTGCCTGGAATAAAGCCAACATACAGAGAGAAGCAGAGCAAAGAGACAGAATGAGCTAAAGACTTGATCACATCATTGGGCTCCTTGGATCCAGCCATATGTGAAGCAAAACTATTCTAGGACTTTCCAGTGATACTGTTAATAGAATTCAAAGCCCTGTCTTTTTTACTATTTTGTTTTAAGGTAGCTTGAATTAGACTTTCCATCAATTACCATCAAATGAGTTCTAACAAATTCTCCACCTAAATGTAGATAGATGACCTACAGCTTGGTATCTTCTGCCCAAATGTCTTTCCTGAGCCTCAGACTCAGATATTCAATGAGCTACTTTTCTGGATACTTCTCTGGAGATCCTCACAGGTCCCTCAGCTGAACATGGCACTGGTTAATCTGCCATCCATCCTCCCCTGCCCTTTCCCCTCTTCTGTCCCTACTCCTCAAGACCAGCTTCTTTGTCAGTCTTTATTGTCCCAGTTCCTGCTGACCTAGTTCCTGGGAGACCCCAGGAAACTAGGGGTCTCCACCCTTCTTTATCATCCCTCTTTTTCATCCCTCATACCCAATCACTCATTAAACCTTCCTCCACAATAGTTTCAGAATTCATTCTCTCCTCTCCAATCCTACTTGTAGCTCCTTGACACAGTCTATCATCATGTCTTACTTGGCAATAGCCTCCTAATTAGTCTCCCACTCTAACTTTTCTTTACTTAATGTAACTGCAATCATTCTACATTACAGTTATAAAGTTATGTCTGTCTGTCCCCACCCTACCACTTTAAAAGTCTCTGTGTCACCCCATAACTCTCGAGATGAATTTCAAATCCTTCAGTGTGGTATTCAAAATCACTTATAACTTTTCCGGTCTCCACTGCTCCTCACCCCAACTCTCTGTGCTCCTGTGGTTTTGCAGTTCCCAGGATATTCCGTACAGGTTGATACCTCTGTGCCTTTGCACAGGTAAAACTGCACCTGTCACCAGCACTTTCTCTCTGACCACACTCTGAAACAGAATTAATTGTTCCTTGCATGAGCCCCAAAACACTTTATATGAAACATCTTTCATAGAACCTTTCCCACTGCATTATAATTAATTTCTGTCCGATGTTTATTTCTTTCAGTAGATTTCTGAGAGCTTCTTGAGCAACTGGACCAGGACTTATTCACCTTTGTATTCATGAACTGAACACAGTGCCTGGCATATAATAGATGCTCAATAAAAGCTTATTGATTTAAATTGAGGTAGAAAAGCCATTGACACCTTCTCTCAGCTTGTATCTCTCATGTTCCCCCTTTACAATCACCTCTCATTTATAGGCCTGTCTCTGGATTAGGACATAAACCTGTTTGTAAAATTGTAATGCACTATATATATATATGGCAGAGTCATAATTATAACTCATGAGCAATAGAAAAAAATAGACTGATCAACTGAGAATTATTTGAGCCCATTCTTAGATCCCTGCCAGAGCACAAGGAGTGCTGAATACTCTTTAGTTCCTGTCCCATATTTACTACTTACTAGCTGTAGTAGATTGTAAAAACAGACAAAAATATTCCTATCCCTGTATTCTTGCCCCTTTTAGGGTGACCTTGCAGTTCCTCTCATCAAAAGGGTGAGACAATTCCCTAACTCCTTGAATATAACCTTGACCATCTGATTTGCATTGATCAACAAGAACAATAAAAATGATGCAGGTGCAGATTGAAAAGTACTTGAACATCAGTATTTGACTTTGTGGCTCTTGGAAATTCTGTGACAACTTCTATATGAATAAGCCCAGGTTAGTCTACTGAAGACATATGGCCCCCAAATCTCCATCACCCCAGCTAACAGCCAGCCCCAACTATGGGACATATGAGTAAGATCATTATAAGAAAACTGTCCTCAACTGACCTGTCAGCTGACTGCAGCTGCATGAATAAGCCCAAGCGAGACCAGCAGAAGAACTGCCCAAGGGATCTCAAGTCACATTTGCAGACCCACAGGAACATGAGCTAATAAATGACTGTTGTTTTAAACCACTAAGTATTGGGATGGTTATTATGCAGCAAACACTAACCGATTAGCTGTGTGACCTTGAGAAAGTCATGTTACCTCTCTAGGCATCAGATTCCTTATAAATAGGAGGGGATAGCATCTCTATCCTGGAACAAAGGACTGTCATGAAGGTCAGTTGAAATATGATTTTAAAATCCCTTTCTGGCCTTCCCTGGTGGTGCAGTGGTTGAGAATCTGCCTGCTAATGCAGGGGACACGGGTTCGCGCCCTGGTCTGGGAAGATCCCACATGCCGCGGAGCAACTGGGCCCGTGAGCCACAACTACTGAGCCTGCGCGTCTGGAGCCTGTGCTCCGCAACAAGAGAGGCCACGATAGTGAGAGGCCCGCGCACCGCAATGAAGAGTGGCCCCCGCTTGCCGCAACTAGAGAAAGCCCTAGCACAGAAACGAAGACCCAGCATAGCAATCAATCAATCAATAAATAAATCTTAAAAAAAAAAAATCCCTTTCTAAGTTGGCATCAATTTATAAACATGACACTTATTCTGATATATATATAATTAATGTACATATTCAGCACTGTTTCAGGCTGTCTTTGCAGACTATCTATGCATAGTGTCCCTGGTCTTAGACTGTCCTTAGAGTGTTCCTAGAAGCTGTGGCCAGTTTTTTTATTTACCCAATAATGCACACAGTCTGAAGAATTAGGACTAAGACCCATTATTAAGTGAATATGACACTAATGAGGTTCAGAGTACCTGAGGTTACTGGACTCCAAGGTCATGTCTGAACTTCGGAGACTATGCAGGACGTGGGATCCAGCACTTTTCAGAGTCCTAAGGAATTTTTTTAAAGACTACCAAGAGCCACAGAGCAAGTGCCAATATCCAAGTGCTTTTCAACCTGCATTTGCACCGTATTTACTACTCTCTCATTGGTCAATGCGAATCACATGGTCAAGGTTATGGTCAAAGAGTAAGAGAATTGCCTCCACCTTTTGATGGGGGGGAGCTGCAAGGTTGCCTTGCAAAGAGGTGAGAATACAGAGACAGAAAAAATGTGTGTTCAAATACCTTTTGAATACTAAATAACTAATAAAGAGTGTAGTAAATGACTTCCACGTCTACTATCTCACCAACCTTGAGAAATCGGATACTACCCCCATTTTACAAGTGAGGAAATAAAACTCAGAGCGGGACGGGAGTGGAAAAGTGGGGACTCGTTCCAAAAGAACCTACAGATTTATCCTGTGTCTAGATGCAGAGAGTAAAGCTCCCACAGCTGCTGAGTGGGAGCAGTCCCCAGTGATCTTTGGGGAATGCGGGAGTCCCAGCTGGACTACCACACCCCTGAACTCACTGCCAGGAAGGTCCTGAATTAGTCATGAGCACTCTGGCATCAGGCACACTGGTAGGTCTACTTAAAGCTAAAGAACGTGGGGTGAGCTGAGGACTGCAAAAGAACACGGCTGGGACGTGCAGGCACTTCGTGGGGAGTAAACGAGGGCTGGAGTCACATCTTGTTCTCCTCTGTAATCTCAGCATCTCACACAGGGCCGGACGTAGAGGGAAGCACACAGTGAATGAGTGTGAACTGGGATAACGCATTCTTCCTTTCACTCGCCATTTCTGCCTTCATCACTGAATGAGCATTTTTATGCACCGCTTAGATGCCAGGCAGTGACAGTACACAAACATATAAAACCTAGCGTTGTAGGTTGAATTGTGTCCCCCCCCAAATATGGTATTTTGAAGTCCTATCCCTCCCCCAACCTGAAAATGTGACCTAATGTGGAAATAGGGTCTTTGTAGATGTAATCAAGCTTAAATGAGGTCACATTGCAGTAAGGTGGGCCCTAATCTTGTGAGTGGTGCCTTACGAGAAAGGAGAGAGAGATTTGGACACAGAGACGCAGAGAAGGCTATGTGACAACAGAGAAAGAGATTGGAGTGATGAACTTGCAAGACAAGGATTAGCAAGGATTGCCCGAAATCACCAGGAGCTAGGAAGAGCCAGGAAGGGTTCTTCTCTAGAGCCCTCATGGGGAGCATGGCCCTGCAGGCACCTGAATTTCAGACTTCTAGCTTCTGGGACTGTTAGAGAATAAATCCTGTTGTTTTAAGCCAGTTTGTGGTACTTTGTTATGGCAGCCCTCGTAACCGGCTGAGTCTTTCTCCTCTGTTGGAGAAGACAGATGCATTAACAGATCATTGTAATACAACACACCAATTACAATACAATGGAGGTATGTGCAAAGTGTTGTAAGAGCACAGGGGACGGAGTAATAAGCTCTTTCTGAAGAAAACAGGGAAGTCCTCATAAATGAAGTGATATCTGAGTGGATCTTGAAGAATGGATGAGAGCTCATTAAGCAAAAAACAGTGGAGAAAGGCATTTCAGGCGGAGTTGACAGCACATGCAAAGAACTTGAGGCTTGGACCTGAATGGTGTTTGGGGGGAATGGTAAATAATTTTGAAAGATTACAGCTAAGGGTGGGCTGGATGTGAGGTTGGGAAGTTCCACTGAGACTGGAGTGTGAAGTCCATAGGAGCCTGATTACCAGGGGGAGCTCTGAGAGGAATGTCATCATCAGATCACAGCTGGACAGAACTGGAGCTGAGACTGGAAGCAGGGCCCTGGCTGGGAGACTGCTGAGTGCGATAGTCCACACAGCACGTGAGGAGCCTCTCCACCAGGACGGTGGAGAGGAAGGCTTGATTTGGCCAAAGAGCCAGTCCGATAATGACCCGGATATGCCACAGCCTTCTCCCTAACTCTCCATCTCCCACATCAGAATAGCTACAACCATTCAGGGACAGCGTCTTCTCTGATCTTTCAGCTTCAGATGAGCTGTGAGTCACTTTTATTGCAGAGCTATATTGATGATGCTCTGAAATAGTTCTAGTTATATCTTTATGCCATATGACAAAGAAAGAGCCCACTCTCCCGGGCTTAGAATAAACACTCTATTTGTTACAAAGTTAGGCAGCCAGAACGTAGGTAGATCACTCCATCCGCTGTTCACCATAGTACTTGCCCATGACCCACTAGAATGATTCCCCAAACCACCTCTACAGCCCCTGAGAAGCTGGATCTTGGGCCAGTGAAACTTCTGTATTTATTCATTTGCTGAAGAAAAGAGAAAAGATAAAACCCTGTTTACAACTCTCTTATTAAAAATTTAGAAGGAGAGCATAAAGAATATTTCTGCTGGGGACTCAGGAGACTAGATTTTCTGAGATTTGGCTCTGGGAATACAATGCTATAGTGGACAGGGGGAGGAAAACATCAAAGGAACAGAAGAGATTAAAAACTCAACTTTGAACCTTTACGAGGTGCCAGGCAACTGTCAACTCATCAAACCACTAGACTCCGACAGCATATCTCCAAGGTTGGTGTCACCACCTTCACTGCAGGGACACAGAAACAAAGGTTCAGGGACATTCAACCACTCCCCAGAGCCACACAACACTGAAGGGGCAGACCTGGGATTTGAATCCATGCCTCTCAAAGTCTTTCCCTTCATCCCACTAGAGCTTGGAACCTGGCCCAGGCCAAGGATGGGATGGCTCTGGCCTGGTCTTCTCCATCCAGGTACATCTGGGCATCAGATAAGCAGACCTGGAGCAGAGTCCGAGGACAGAGAACAGATGCCGGATATATGTGTCGTATGAGGAATGAGAGCAGGAACTGGGGAGGAGAACACTCTGGGGATGTGGCAGCTGTCTTCAAGTATTTGAAGGGCTGTCATGAGGAAGCAAGATTAGACTTATACTGAAAGGCCTCCAGGGGTGTAGAAATAAAGGTGATGGATGGCAATGACAGTCAGTCAGATGTCAGCTCAATACACGAGAGACTCTTCCACCAGGCAGAACTAGAAAGATGGGAAGACGAGAGCTCCCTGTCACCAGAGTGTCCAAGAACAGGCAAGTTGACTCTCTGATGGCAATGCTGAGGAAGGAATTCAAGGATTGATGAGCAAGAAGACTCAATTCTCTTAAAGGCCTCTGATGTCTCAGAGAATCCAATTTTCTGGTCTATTTATACCCTCAGTGACCAAATTTGACTTGAAATAACTATGCAATTAGTAACTCTAGCCCCATAGTTATATTCTGTGCCCCTAAATAACTTCACTGGCAGTAAAACCCATAGTCTTTACACTGTCCCGCAAGGCCCTACATGCAATGGCTCCACCTCTGTCATTCTACTCCAGACACAGCGGTTTCCTTGCTGTGCTTTGAACAGACCAGATGCACTCCCCCCGTCGGAACTTTCCAGTGGCTGTTCCCTCTCTAAACACAATCTTCACCCAAATAACCCTGTGGTTATTTCCCTGGCTCTTTCACATAGTTTCCCAAATGCTCTATTCTCAATAAAAGCCTTCCTGAGAATTCTGTTTAAAATTATTTCCCAACTCTACATCCCACACCTCTAATCCCCCTGTTAAGTGTGCTCAGTTTTCTTCATAGTGTTTATCATTTTCTAACATACTGAATAATTTGCTTATTTATTATGTTAGTATTTATTGCCCATCTCTGCCCCACCCTGCCACTAAGACGCAAGCTCCACCAGGGCAGTTTTTTTTTTTTTTTTGACCATTTTGTTAACAGTTGACTGCCAAGCACAGCACACAGTGTCTGACACAAGGTAAGTACTCAATAAATATTTTTGGAAATAATGAATAAATGAATGAGGTCTCCTTTCATTCACATTCTTCTGCTTGCAGGGAGGTTGTCTGGTAAACCTAAGTGAAGAGGCAGAAACTGCCCAGCATGATAGCACATCGACATCCAGCTGTGAAATAGGGTCAAAGTCAGCAGGAAGAGTTGTTTTAACAGATATTCCATTCCACAGAAAATGGAAGACATTGTCTCCTCCAGTGATGAGCTGGATCTTAAGGACTTGTGATTTCTCAAGTTAGAACCAGAGTACCTTATGGAGGACAGAGGGATTAGTGAGGAAGTAGATGGAGAGGAATCAAAAAAATGAGGAAATTCCTAGACGCCCATCCACAGTGCATTCAGAATGGATGATAACAGTCGTTACCCATTTACTGAGAACTTAATATATGGCAGACACTCTTTTAATCACTTTATAATGGCTATCTCTCTCTTTAGTCAACCCTATGAGATAGGCCCTATAATTATTCCCATTTTATAGATGAGAAAAATGAGACATGGCAAATTAATTAATGTACCCAAAGTCATACAGCTGCTAAATCCTAAATCCCAAATCTTAAATCCTCTAGCAGTCGGGGATTCAAAGCCTGGTAGTCTGGTTCAGGAGCCTGCACTCTTAGCTATTAAGATCCACTACCTGAAAAAATAAACAATTAAGCTCTAATCTCTGAATTTTGTGTGTTACTGTGATTGGCTGAGAGTAAGACATCTCTCCGCTATCGACTGTACCTATACACACTCTGCCAGCAAGATGGGCTTCCCCACCTACTTAACAAAGTCGTCCTGCTTTCTACAACATGGATACTTTCTGATGGAGTGGCATTCAGCCTGAGACAGATTTCCCACTGGCACAGACAAGACAAAAACACGAACATTTGGATGGTGTTTTAAAACTTATAAATAGAAATATTTTAGTTTGATCCTGACAGCAAATATGTGAAATGTTATAAGCAATCTCTTTTAAAGAGGAGAAATCTAACACACACAGCTAATGAGCTATGGAGTGGGGACTCCAAGCCCAGTCATCTGGTCCAAAGTCCGATGCTTTTCCCCATTACACCATGCTGCCTTCACCACACATGGTTGTCTACACCACTCCAAACTCTAGTATCCCCACTAGTCTATTGAAAATTGGATATTGTCTCTGTACCACTGATCTTAGATTAGAGAGGCACTGAGTATGATGCAACCATGCTTAGGTCTTAATTTCCAAGGCTCAAATGTAAAGTTGGTGAAAGATGTTTATGTGGGTCTATTTATTCAAAGGATATTTGAAGATTGTATACAATGTGTTAGGCCTTTGCTGTCCAATGCAGTAGCCACTGGCCACATGTGGCTTTTGAGCAGTTGATTTAGGACTAGGATCACTGAGGAACTAAGTTTTTTAATATTATTTAATTTTTATTACTTTTTTTTAATGTTAAATGGAAACGTAAAATATTTTTCTATTAACAGAGCTTTACTGTTTTGGTAGAAGTACATTTCACTTTAGCTTTTGCATTGCATAAGATAGTACTATTGTATAGTAATGCACTTACATGCATGCATTGTTTCCACTAATACACATAAACACATCACTGATATAGCTGGAGTTGATGGATTGATTCAGTTTGAATGATATTTTTCTATACATGCAACATTATAGGGTGTTTCTTGGAATACTTTATTCTGACAGCTCCAGTTACTGTGACAACTATGTAAATCTTAATTGATAATTAACTTGAAATACTTGCTAATATTTTAATTATAATACAATGAAATTATTTTTTAGTATAAAAATAAGTATGGACAAATTTTAAAATTTAAAACAAAAGCAGACTACTGATGCAGGATTGAGTGGAGATGGCAAAGCTAATACTATGATCAGAATAGAAAAGAAAAGAAGAGATTGGAAGAAAAATATTTTAAACTTTACAGTGAATGGCAATTGCAATTTACCGCAGAATAAAACAAAGATTTTTGTTTTGTTAGAAAAAAAAAAAGATAACAGACAAACATTAGAGACATTTACAGCAAATATGATGAATTTGATAAGAAGTTCCTTCTCTACAGTCAAAAAATAATTGACTAAATTAGTCACCTGATATCAGAATTAAACAACAATCAATAAAAAATTTTAAAGATTTTTAACAGAATCTGTGCTTTTAATTTTGGCCAGCTGTGAAATGACTTAGATTCTTACACACACATACATAGAACCATTTCTTGATAGATAATAAAATGAATTATTATTTCACTTATGAACATCTTAAAGAAAATTATGAGGGAACTACTAAAAGTGATATTTTTACAAAAAGTGGAAGATTTTCAATTTCCTAGCCAATATCACACTACGTATGAATGAGACAAACTTGAAGCTTCATAGAAAGAAAAAGCTTATTTGTGACCCAGCAAGATTGGGATGAGAATTTGCTGAAATTAAAAGTTCCATTACACAGATTAATAATAATAATTTACACATTTTTCTAATGGGAATCAATATGAAGATTATAATTGAAATTGAAAGAATTATGTACCTTGGCTGCAAAAATGACAGGAAAAAAATTGAAGACCTTTTTTTGGGAGTAAATTTAGAGTTGCTTTTCAATTTATACAATACCCTTTTGCACCCAATGCTAATACTAAGTTTACACAAGAGTTAATGAATCTATTACGAATAGACATAGTTTTGAAATGGATATGCTTTTAGCTTCATTTGCAACCAAATTAATTGTTCTAAAAGTAATGGGTCAGTTTTGCCTATGTGAATTTGAATGTTAAAGGAAAATGATATTTTTGGTATTTAATTCCAATTTTAGAAAACTTTTAAGTATGTTTGGAGCACAGTGTGAGCATATGACTAAACATTTTGAGAAGAAATTTTGTAAACTCTAAGTGTAGATCAAGTACTTCTGATGAAACTTTGGTTTCTGAGTTGAGACGTGCTGCAAGCATAAAATACCTACCAAATTTGAAGACTTGGTGTGATAAAAAGAATGTAAAATTTAAAATTACATGTGTGGCTTGCATTATATTTCTATTGGACAATGCTGAGTTAGGCAAAGAGGATAGAGAGGTGAATAAGACCTAGTTCCTTCCCACAAGAAGAAAACTAAGCTCAGACATCCCACTGTAAAATAGTGTGGAAGTCAAGTGATGGAATCTAAAAGATGTGGAAGAAGTATCAAGGACAGCATCTAACTCAGACTGAGGAAAACAAGGAAGACTTCTGGGAGGAGGTGATAACAGGACATGGCCTTAAAAGAGAAGTAGGGATTAATAAATGAGAAAAAATAAAAATAGCTTTCCAATGGAGTGGTTATTATCCGCAAAGGCCTGAAGGGGTGAAATTGAGTGCTCATGTAGGGAATAAAAGCAGATCTGGTTTTCCAGGGTGTAAACTGTGAGGAGAGTATGGTCAGGGATCAGCTGGAGAGGTAGTTGGATCATAATAGGTCTAGTAGACCATGCTAGCATGGGGCTTATTCTGTAGATGATGGCAAATGGATTAAGTTGGACACTCAGGCAGTAAACTCTGTAAATTCTAGTTCCAAAAAGTTTTTCTTTCCTAATCTGTTTCACTGGGGAGTGGGATCACTGATAATTTTCACTGGTTGGATAAACAGAGTTAGTTGCATGGACCTTTCTTGAGAGATGAACTCTTATATTGTATGGCAGCTGGTTTCATGTCACTAGATTCAGGTCTTCCCCATATAATATAGTTCAAACACAGCTGATTAATTTCAGAGCCTGAAGTTTTAAATTTCAGCATTTATTGATTCCACTGATTACTGTCTGATATAATATTATATATTCGTTTGTAGTTCAGATTTCCCCACTGGAATATAAGTTTCATGAAGCAGAGACTCTGCCTAGTTCATGACTGTATCCCTAGCACCTACAGTAGAGCCTTACATATAGTATGTGCTCAGTAAATATTTTTGAATAAATAACACATTAGATAAGATGGTGACACCTATTGGTAACATGTAGTATTGCAACCTAGCTCTATTGCAGTCTGTAGATACCTAGATAAGACACCTAAGGAAGCCAGATTCCACCAACATGGCATCATTACCTCTGAATCATGCTGACTTAACTGGCTCAAAAAAATTAAAGTGGAAAGTCAAGGGAGGAAAATGCATACCTAGAAAATGAGGCAGCCTAATATAATGGAAGAATAAAGACTTCATACTGAGACCAACATGGATTTCAATTCTCTACTCAGATTTTTACTTGCTGTGTGACACTGTGCAAAGTAACTCACATCTCTGAGACTCAATTTCTTCATCCTTAAAATGGGACAGTAAAACCAGCAGTGTTTTGATATTGGCAATAATATATTTAGAGTGTGTGCTATACAGGATAGCTAGTATTAGCTTCTATGTAAGGTTATAAGAGGTAAGAAAATGGGGTTTGCTGGTCTGTTTCCAACTTTTCCTCCTCACTTTGGTCTAGGAGGAGACTTGTAATCATTCTCTGCATGTGGTTTTTCAAAGAAGGTAGTTTCTTTGCTCATTGCATTATAGGCTATTTCCTGGCCTTGTATGGTGAGTGAATAAGGTAACACGTGGATTGCCCAGGCTGCTGAGATCAGAAGCCTCTCTCCGGAGGTTTTCCAGGCACTAGGAAATCAATATCCATTGTCAAGCAGCTTCAAAGCTGATTACCTTGAAATGAATGGTCATGCCTCCTTTTTAGGTCTCCATCCTCCCCTTTTTCAAAGGATTGGCTGCAATACATTAGGTCCCTAATTAAGAAGGATGGTGCTCAGCAAATGACTCCTTTGAGCAGAATGCTAAACCACTGGAAAAGTCTTGAAGCAGGTCTTCTGAAATCCACAATGAGGGAGCATATGTGAATAGAGTTGATGCTGCCTTAATTGGTAGTGGTGTAGGGATTATATTTCACCACTTTGCTGGGAGTAATAAAGGCTGACATTATAATCAGTGCCGCAGTAAAGAAATGGAAGCTTAGAATCTGAGCTGCTCTGCTATTCAGCTAGAGCCAATGAAAAGGAAATAGATACTGCCTCAGCTGTTTGAAAATATAGACCTTTCACCTAATAATAAAAATACCCTGGGCAAGATGAAACCAGACCCTACATCTAATAATAATAATATTTCTGGAGTGAAGCCAACCTTAATTCAAGTTCTTTATCATTTACTACCCACTTAGCCTAAAGCATATTGCTTAGCCTTTCTGATATTTGGTTTTAACATTTATCAAATGGGATTATGAAAAATATGTTAATAATTTTTCATAACTGGCAAAGCTTCTGGCACAGAGAAAGCTCGCAAACAATGTCACTTTCTCTCTTCTCTTTTCGTACTATTCGAAATGTCTTTGTATTTTTCAGAAGTTACCAACTTGAGGTTTGTATGGACATGAGGGTTTTTACTGATAAGCATGGCTATGGTTTTCAGCAGATTCCCTGAGGGGTTTTTTAACCCCCAAACAAGGCTATCACTTGTAAAATCTTGTAAAAAGATCACGGGTCTGTATCTTTCTTTTATGGTCTGGTTCCTGTCTCCCTCTATACCTTCACTAACTACCATTTTCCTCCTCATTCATTGTACTACAGCTAATCTAACCCTCTCTGTTCCCAAACACACCATGCTTATTCCTGCCTCAGAGGTGTTTTGCTTGTCATCCTCTCTGCTCTCTAGCTTTTCACATGATAAACTCAGATCAAATGTCACTTCTTCATATGGTCTTTCCCTGATCTCCCGATCTAAACAGTCATCCCTAGTCACTTTCTATCATATGTGTAA
The DNA here is from genome assembly GCF_949987535.1 of Balaenoptera acutorostrata. Taxonomy (NCBI): domain Eukaryota; kingdom Metazoa; phylum Chordata; class Mammalia; order Artiodactyla; family Balaenopteridae; genus Balaenoptera; species Balaenoptera acutorostrata. The sequence goes on from NC_080074.1 coordinate 14,681,157, forward strand.
TTAGTCTACTCCGGCTGTTACAGGTTGCTGCATAGAGTGGGTGGCTTAAACAACAGACATTTATTTCTCACAGTTCTGGAGGCTGGGAAGTCCAAAATCATGGTGCCGGCCAATTCAGTTTCTGGTGAGAACCGTTGGTTTGCTGATGACTGTCTTCTTACTGTGTCTTCACATCGTGGAAGAATAGTGATCTCTTGGTCTTCCTCTTCTTATAAAGCCACTAATCCCATCATGAAGCCCCCCACCTTCATGACCTCATCTAACCCTACTTATCTCTTAAAGGTCCCATCTCCAAATACCATCACATTGAAGGTTAGGCCTTCAATATATGAATTTTAGGGGGACACAGTCCAGACCATAGCAGTACCACTATATTTTACTGACCTCAGAGCATTTATCCATACCTTGCTTACTGATTTATTCTCTTATTTATTTTATTATTTATCCAATGCTTCATGGGGCATGGAAGAACGTACCCTCCACGAACACAGAGACTTAGTTTTATTCACTGCTAATTCACAATAATTAGAACAATGATTAGCATATAGTATGTACGCCAATTACTGCAAGAGTGGATAAACAGATGGATGGATGGATGGATGGATGGATGGATGAGTGGATGGATGGATGGATTGAGGATGTCTAAGTGTATATTTGTGAGGGATGGAAGAAAAAGATTTCCCCCATTTTTACATATGGGGAAACTGAAACTTGGACAAGTTCAGCGCCTTGGAAAAGGTTTATGCACAGTGATTAAGAGCTCTTGCAGCTGACCACTTGAGTTCAAATCCCAGCTTTTCCGCTTTCCAAACTATGTAACTTTGGGCAACTTACTTAACCTCTCTGTTCTTCAGTTTCCTCCTCTATAAAATGCTGATAATAATAGTATATTATGGAAGCCTTAGCGCTATTCACCAATATTCTGGTTCTCCTCTTGCAGGTAGATAATAAGACATCTCTTCCATGCCCGCTCAAAGTTAGGTATCGCCACAAAATGGGAGTTCTATGACTGTGTCATTTCCATGTGGAAGCTTTTAAGAGCCAATGTGTGATGTCTTTTCCTTTTCCCTGACATGAAATCTGAAACATTCCAGATGGAGGCTTCTCTATTAGCCTGGATCCTGGGGTAAAGACAGTATGTTACAGAATCCCCACGGACTCACAATGAACATAGAGTATGAGTGAGAAACAAACCACTGACATTTGGTAGTGATTTGTTATCACATCATAACCTAACTTAGCCTGACTAATACATATGCCAAATCCTTACGCTCTTGTGATGATTAAATCAGTCATTGAAAGTGTCATGTAAAAAACAGTGTCTGTCACATAGCAGGCACTATATAAGTGGCTGCAATTATCATTACTCAGTTAATGTCAAAGTTGGGACCGGAACCCAGGTTTCCTGGCTATAATTATAATGTAATTTTCACTGCATTTTGTTATTCCAAAATCTGCAAAAGAACACTTGAGAGGAAGAGGGGAGAAGATAAACAGAAGCCTCACCCTCACATGCCTAAGAATCCCCAGCACTGGGAGGGATGATTGCTCCGGAAACAAGTTCCTGAACACATGCAAGATCAGAGTCACTCTGGCCAATGATTTCATTGTCTGGGGAGAAGGGCAATGATCTATGTTCACTCAGCAGAGTATCCTTGCCCCTCTTTTCCTTTCTTTCTTTCCTTGGGGCCCAGAATAAAATTGTGCCTCGAGGGGAAATTTCCAAGCAGCACTAAATGGCTGGGCTCTTCTCAACAGAATGGACAGACAGTTCAAGGTTTAAAAGGAGGAAAAGGCCATTTCTTGCCAATTCATTTTGTGAAGAAACTGGGTTTGTTAACTGTGTTGATGTCTCAGGAAAGCTTGGCGAGGCTTGCAAGAAAATTACAGTGTACGATCCAGTCAAGTCTGTATTATCTCTAATATAACAATGAGAAATTAATAAGCATCAAAATAATAAAGATTGTGGGTAATAAGAGTGATAACTAGCTACTGTGGAGTGCTGTTAATAAATATGCCAGGCCCTGCTCTGAATGATTTGTGTACTTTAACCCTCACATTTAATCCTCACTGCACTATTAGGGAGCTAATAGTATGACCATCCTCATTGTATAGATGAGAAACTGAAGCACAAAGAAGCCAGGGAACTTGCCACTGGCCACCAGGTAGGGCCAGGATTCAAATCCAAGCAGTCTGGCTCCTGGGTCTGTACTTCCAATCACTGTGCTGTACTGTCTCCCATCTATTTTGTGCTAATCAGTTCCACATTTCCAAGCCTTGGCACATGCTGTTTCCTCTGAATTTTTAAAACTTAGATCCAGGGCCATCTCATTGTGGAGATTGCCTTGACCTCTCCTCCCACACTCCCCTTTGTCTTTCTCTTTCTCTTCTGTGACCCTCTCTGCCTTTATTACAGCAAATTTCAAGGGACTTCCCTGCTGGTCCAGTGGTTAGGACTCTGTGCGTTCACTGCCGAGGGCGCGGGTTCAATCCGTGGTTGGGGAACTAAGATTTCGCAAGACCAAGCCACGCTGTGTGGCCAAAAAAAAAAAAAAAAGAAAGAAAAAAACCCAACAATGAATTTCACACTAAGCCATGAGTACCTTAGGGGAAGAGACTACATCTTAATAATCTAATAATCTTAGCATCCTTTGCGTCTCACACAGTCCTTGGCACAAATAAAGGCTAATTCAGTGTTACTGAATTGATATCTAAGGATTTGAAAACTATGAGTACATAGAAAGCAGCAGAACATAGACAAAGCGAGCACTGGCTCTGAGTCAGACTGCCTGGCTTCAAATCCCAGCCACCAACTTTCATAACTAACAGGTGTGACCATGGCATGTTTATTTACTTTTATGTGCCTCAGTTTGCTCATCTATACAATGGGGATGAAAACAGTACCTACCTCATTGAGTCATTGCATGGATTAAATGACATGATGTAGCAAAGAACTTAGCCAGGGTCCTGACATATAGTAAATACTTAATAAATGTTAGCTCCTCCTTCCTGAGCATCCTGGTACATTTCACACTGAAGATGCATTATAGCTATGCCTATCACTGACTAATGAGAAAAGAGCTCATAAGACCTAGGCCAAATGATGATAACATGGCAGACTGAGAGGTATAAACCAATTTACCTGTAAAGCTGCTGTACTTTAGTAATTTAGTCCATGCCCAACAGCAATCAGCACCTGCTTAACATTTTTTCCATTCAGATGGATGGAGGTTGAGCGGTCAAAAATGGGGAAAAAGAAATAACCCTGAGAAAACTGATTACACCATTACCAGTTATTTTCTGGGAACATAATAATGCAGCTTTCATTATTTCTTTTATATGCCAGTCTCCTACTGCAAATTGAAAATAGTACATGCACTTCAGATATCTCTGAAAAGAAGCTTAGTTTTGAAAAAAAATGGAAACAAAACAGTGGTGTATAAGCACATCCGTTCTGATTGGACATGAATTACAGTTTATTATACCCAGACTGCAAGTGGAATTTCAAGTGAAGAATATTCAGTATTCAAGTTTAGACTATTGACCCAATAAACAAAATGGACTGTCAAAATTATTTTAATAACTAGATCAGAGATGAAGGCAGTAAACTAAAAGGCATAACACATTCTAATCTCTGCATTAATGATAAAATATACATAGCATGTGTTTAGGCTTTACATCCTAAGTGTCCTAATTGGAAAAGGAAAGGAAAAATCATCCCTTCTCTTCCTATCTCCTCAAGGAAAAAGATTAAAATTTTGGAAATTTATCTTGTTCTTTGTCAGGCTGTTACAGCTCAATATTGGAAGAAGATTTTTAACATAAAACTCTCTTTGAGCCACTACCTTCTCATCTACAGAAAATATTCCTTCCATATCCAGCCTGCCTTCTATATCACCAATAGTGGAAAATCAAAAGTATTGAGAAGCAGCAAAGTGTTGTGCTTAAGGGTCCAGATTTTGACTATAGATAACCTAGTTTCAAATCTTAGTTCTAAAACTGCTATGTGGCCCTGGGAAGGTTACTTAAGCTCTCTATGAGGTTCCTCCCTTTACAATGGAAATAATAATAGTACCTAGATCACGGTACTGTCCTAAGGAAATAGGAAATTAATATGTCTCATACAGGGCTTCCCTGGTGGCGCAGCGGTTGAGAATCTGCCTGCCAATGCAGGGGACACGGGTTCGAGCCCTGGTCTGGGAAGATCCCACATGCCGCGGAGCAACTAGGCCCGTCCGTGAGCCACAACTACTGAGCCTGCGCGTCTGGAGCTTGTGCTCCGCAACAAGAGAGGCCGCGACAGTGAGAGACCCGCGCACTGCGATGAAGAGTGGCCCCCGCTCGCCGCAACTAGAGAAAGCCCTCGCACAGAAACGAAGACCCAACACAGCCAAAAATAAATATAAATAAATAAAAATTAAAAAAAAAGAAAAGAATGGTAATATGTCTCATACAGAATAAGCTCTCAATACATTTTAATCATTATTATGTGTCTTGGATATATTATTCATAAATATCCTTAACAAAATGGAAAGAAGTAATAATAACAATAATACATAGCACTTTCAATATTACAGATTCAGTTTTTAGCATTTTTTTTTGTATATTAACTCCTTTGATACTATAATAACCCTTTGAGGTAGTCCTACTGGGTAGAGGTGAAATGACTTTTCCAGGGTCACACAGCTAGTGAGTAGTGAGTAGCACACCATGATGTGAACCCTGATAGTCTGATTCCAGAGCTCTCATTCTTAAACATTAAATCTATATTCACTTCTTCTGAGCACTATGACTGAACTTATTTGCCATTCACTTAAAAAAATATTCTTTGAGAATCTACTCAGGGTCAAGTAACATTCTGGCATTTGAGATATATTACTAAAGAAGAGAGACACAAGGTCTTTCCCTTACAAAAACTTAATATATTTAATAAATATTTATATAGTTATACTGTTTCTTTTAAGCTTGTCCATGTCCATTTCATTCATAGGCATATTGATGAATACTATTTGCCAGGTCTATAGGTCTTTATGAAGTCTAAACATTTGGTTTTGCTTCTTTTACCTTTTCCTCTCCAGACGAAAGTATCCACATTTGGAACCCTAATAGCTTATACAGTTCAGCACCAGGGACAGCAGAGAAGAGCTATTGGCACCAGGAATATACCTGAAGTTTTTCTCTCAAAATTCATGAAGATCTGGTACTTTAGAACACACACACACACACACACACACACACACACACAATCAGGTATTCAAAAAGATCTTAGGAAGAATCCTAAAAATTACTAAACACAAGTACCTTGAACAGAGAGGGAAATTTGCATCCACAGAGCCACACAGCTGAAGTCAAGAACTAAATTCCTAAAACGGTATATTTATAATTCACCCCATCTCAAGTGCACTGTCACCATCAAGCAGAAGAATTGTGTGTACATTCAGTGACATGGGTGTGGGGTATAGTGACAATTCCCTAAATAGGAATCAAGGAAGAAGTCAGGTACTCTGATTTAAGCTCCAGAGGTATTCTTACTTAGTCAGTTAGGAAGATTTATTTCCTAAAATTATTATTTATTATTTCCTATTTCCTGTATATTTCCTAATGTATTTGAAAGCATAGGTGAAAAGAAGTTTCAAGGTTCATTAGAGGAGAAACAGATCTAAGTTACTACTGACGCTGCCTTAGACGCTGCATTTCTGTGACCTCACTGAGTACATTAGAATTCTTTCCAGCCTATCAATGTTTATAGATTTGACGCTGCCTAATTCTGACATCCCAAAGGAAGGTGACTCACTCACAGGAAGCATGTTAGTTTCTAAAGACACGTCTAATCTGGATGACATCACCTTGTCTGGAAGATACATTTTAGGTAGATAGTCCCCAGAGCTCATGAAAGGAAAACTTTCCATTTACTGTGCTTCTATAATCCCATCCAGTGAAAGCAGCTATGAGAGGCTAAAAGAGATTGTGATTCTGTGAAGGAATATGGAATTATAGATTTAATCACTCAAGACTATAATTATTATAATAGTGCAAAGTTCTTGAAGGAAGTCTCTATAGATATAAATAAGGATCACTATAAATCATTCTCCTCCAAGATCTTTTCAGCAATTATTCAAGTTCTACTACCTACTAGCTATGTAATCATGGAAAGTTACTAAAGTTCTCTGAGTCTCAGTCACCTCTTCTGAATAATGAGGACTGTTTTACTTATGGCTCCTCATTGGGGCATTATGGGGAATAATGAGATAATTTGCAACCACTGGTGCAGAATAGTGGCAAGCAGAAGAGGAAATGAGGCCCAGTTGACTAACTCACCTAAGGGAACTGAAATACATTTTTTGAGAAAAAGAATGAAGGAAATCTCTCTAAAGATTGGCACAAGAATTTTCCATTTCACTGCCAATGAAATTCTTCAACTACCCAAACGTTAAAAAGCTATGCAATTTGAAGTAAGAACTGACCTCAAATTCCATCCCTATCACATATTAGCTATCATACCAACCACCTTCCCAAACTTTTATTTCTCCAGCCTAAAAAATATAATTCTTTTACTGGAATATGGTTATCACTATATTTTGGTAAAGAATCCAACTAGCTACTTGGATCAAAAGGTAGAGAAGCAGTGTTGCATAGTGGTTAATAGTGCAGGCTCTGGCAGTGGTTTGGGTTTAAATTCTGATTCCACCACTCACAAATTAAGTGACTTTGGACAATTTCTTAATGTCTCTGAGCCTGAATTTAGTCACCGTTAAAATGGGAATAATATCAACAACCGTTTTATGAGGATGTTAATGATGATTAAAAATGTTAATAGGTGTCAAGCACTTAGGGCAGTATCTGGCACATAATAAGAACTCAATAAATGTCAGATATATGGAAAACATGCCAGACCAAATATAAAGTAGTCCAGGCCTTTGTGGTAGGTACCTCCCTTTACATACTTCCTGGACAGAGGACTAAAGACCGAGAATCCTTTCTTCTCCGTAGAGCTGCTTATTGTGAAACCATGTCTTATTTTTCATTTATTTATTTTTCTTAAGGCTATTCCTTGCTCAGATGATAACTCAAATTGTGATCATGATCATGGTGGGGGGGAAATCACATCAAAGATAATTTACGTTACAATGATGCATGAAGGAGTGGAATTCTGTGGAAGGAAAGAAAGGATGAAAGTGGGTCCCGGTGAAGAATCAAGAGACCAGGCTATAGAGAAGAGTGAGGAAGAAGACACAAGACAAGCTACGCTCTCTCCTCCTAACGTTTACAAATGCTAGACCTCTGCTGATTGAGCCAGTTCACCCTCTTTCCTGTTGACATTAGTTCAGAGCATAGAAACACATATGAATCACCAGAATGAGCAGATAATGGAGCTGGAAGAGCTTAAGATAAGAAAGGCAATGAGACCCAGGAAGGAAGCTCCTAGTTAGAAGAGACAGGAAGTCTGAATGCCCTCCTGGTGCTGTGGGAGGGTTACAGGAATACTATTACAGTGGCTGTTTACAGGATTATGATCTGCAGGACAGATGATAACCCCAAATATACATGTGAAGGAGACAAGATTTACTCGTGTGTCTATGTTCCCAGCCTGCGTATTCTCTACCCCACCTCCATTAAAACTTTTTTTTTAACTTGTCCAGCAATTAGTAGAGCTTTGGCCTGCTGGTCCAGTTATTAGGGTTTTGTGATGAAATTCAGAATACGAAGAAAATGAATGGAGAGACAGGCCTAGAGATCCAAAAGAAAGAGAAAGAGGAAGTAAAAATAAAACCGTCAAAGGTTGGGTGTTAGAGTCTGAGGGGTTTCATGAGGGTGCGCTCAGGAGCATAAATGAGATGAGAAAGAGTGGAGAGAAAGACTAAAAGGGATTTAAAAAAGTTGTTCTAGTTTATAAAATAGACTCCTTTTATTGGTCTTCAAGAGAGCCAGGCACAGTTTAAAACTCCTTTTGATTGCTAGTTTGGACTTTTTAAAATATGACTTTATTTAGAGACTGATTTGGGGTCCAGTAATCAGGGTTATGTATGTGCACTCTGAACTTTGAACTTCAGCCCCACTCACTAAAGACATGGATTGGGACATGCAAGCCCCTTGACTCTATTAAAGGCAAGTTCCTTTGCTCTCCTAAGGAATTGTTGGTGAAGGCAAAAGAGAAAATGTCAGCAAAGTTTATTTAAACTTTGGGAATAATGTTTAAAGGAAACAGAAGAAAACCCTCAGTCTTTTCCTGAGCAGAAATAGGTGGCATTTCTCTCCTGCCCCTATTTCCTATGAGAAAGAAGAGCCAGTCAACAGATGACCTGTTTAAATTGGATAAGCGCTGACATGATGTTCCCATCATCAGGGAAATTACCAACTCTAATGATAGGAAACTTATATCCCTTGAGAGAGCTGCAGGAGAAATTGGTTTTCTCCCTTGCCCAGAAATGTCTGTGCTGAGGATTTACTGGGGGCGGAGTGCAGCTGCAATGGGGGCCAGCCCTGGGGTTTCATAGAGCAGTGTTTGACAGCCAGGACTGAACAGCCTTGGCTGTCATGAGCTGGGTCCAAGAATTGATGAGAAAGAATCTTGGGGCTACTTGCTGTGGCCTGGGGTAGATGATGCTGTGACTTAGAGCTGGGACAGAAAGAGTCAGAGCTGGCTTAATGAGAGGATGAGACTGGGCCAGGCTGAGAAGTGGTCCACCACCCACTACACCTACCAATCTGAACTGTATATAAGAATCTCTAGGGACTTCTCTGGTGGCACAGTGGTTAAGAATCCATCTGCCAATGCATGGGATGCAGGTTCGAGCCCTGGTCCGGGAAGATCTCACATGCCGCGGAGGAACTAAGCCCGTGTGCCACAACTACCGAGCCTGTGCTCTAGAGCCTGCAAGCCACAACTACTGAGCCCAGGTGCCACAACTACTGAAGCCCACGCGCCTAGAGCCCAGGCTCCACAACAAGAGAAGCCACTGCAATGAAGAGTAGCCCCCGCTCGCCACAACTAGAGAAAGCCCGTGCACAGCAACGAAGACCTAACGCAGCCAAAAAAAATGTATTAATAATAATAAAAAATAAATAAATTTTAAAAATAAATAAACAAATAATCTCCAGGGAATAGTTTTGGAAATAAACGTTCCTGTACCTTACCTGTGGAGACCCTGATTCAGAAGATATCATGTGAGGCTTGGGCATAACTTTTTCATAAGCTTCTCAGATGATTCTGGTGAAGCTTACCCCCAAGCCAGAATTTGAGAACTACCAGTTAAGGCAGTTTCCGACCAATCGATTAAGAAACTGATTCCACTCACCACAAGCTAGTCAATCAGGGACTTTTTTCTTTCATTTCCACAGTAAACTCTCTCCAGGAAAAGATGAATAAAAGTCTCCATAGCCTGTCTTAAAAGACCATGCAGTCTTCTTCTTTTTTAAAAATCTCACGTCAAACACCAAACAGAGCTTTAGCATGTATACAGCTTACATTAAAACATAAATGCACTTTGCATTCTAGGTGTCTTCAAGCAGATCTTGAGAGATGTTCTTATAGATCCAGGAATGCAGTGTTATGGCCATGAGGGTGTCGTGAGTGTTGGGGAGAGTGCAGAGAGGTTGAAATTAGAAACAAACATCTCACTCAATGTCAAGTAGAGATGTTCCCCTTAGGGTTTGGGCTATGAAGGACCTGTATTGCTCCAAGGTCAATTCAGAGGATCCTAGCAGGGTCAGAAATTCAGGGTCACTCACTGCTCACGGACAGTGATTCCAGGGACTTAAAGGTCCCAAGAGACAAGGATCAAGAATAGTCAGTGTAAGAAGGTTGGGGTCTTGATCTCAGTGGGACAATCAAAGAGATGTCCTCTCTAATTGGCATATAGCGCTTCCCAAATGCTGGCCCCTGGACATCAGAAGTAGTCAAGGAACTAGTTTAAAATACTAGTTCCCAGATTCCCAGGCCCCACACCACTTCTGATCCTTGCCACCTTCAGTCTTATTTATGCTAATCATTTTGGTCAGTCCATAAACATGTATAAAGTGCCTACTATGTGCCTACCAGGCTGTTCACTGTATGAGAATAGGGATTGCATCTGTCTTCTTCTGCCTCGGCATCTAACACAGTGACTGAAAACAACATCCACGCATTCAAAAAAAGTGGTGAGTGCTATCCACCAGGCTGAGCTAGGCACTGGGACGAAGTGGTTAATAAATACGCTCCCTATACCAAGTCTAGTGGGACAGACATCCCAGAGGTCTGTTTCACAGCAACATGACTAGTGCTTGAACAACACGTATAAACATTTCTTATCTTCTGAATCCAATGCACACAGGAGCCAGGAACACTTTCCTAAAACACCGAATCCAGCCATGGTATTTCCTCAAGACAGTCAATAGTTTTCTATGGCTCCTCTTCCCAAAGAGGCGTCTGTAGACTCCATGTAGATAGATGTCTGGGAAAGAAGTTTTCATGGTCAAATAACTTTGGAAGACTCTGGGATAAATTAAATAAGATAATTCAAGTTTCTTTAATGTAGGAATTCTCAAACGAGCCTTGTAAATCTCCAAAAGGGGAGGGAGTGGTATTCAGTACTTTCTCAGTCTTCTTTCCCTGTGGCCGCTTCTGGTACACCTTGAAGAATTCGTTCTCAGAGAACAGATTTTGGGAAATTCCAGCTGACCGCATCATGCCCAAGCTCCATAGTATGCCTCCCCTGGGGCCCCCAAGATCTCCTCCCCAGCCTCTGCTCCCCCACTCTCATCCTTGCGCTTTAACGAAACCGCACCCCTTCCCACTTCTGAGCCTTTGCTCCACTCACATTCCCCAGCCCTACAACTTCTCCCAGGACACAGAGAATTTGCCTGAAGAGCATACGCGTCCTTGAAGAACCAGCTCAGCCACTGGCTCCACCAGAAGCCTCTGCTGTCCAGGGCCTCTTTGCTCTGCCTCACAGCGCTCTCTCCATCTCCCGCACAGCACTCGAGTGCTTTGTTATCATGGTTATCAAAGCTCTGGACCAGGAGCTTCTGGAGGGAAGGAGTCTTTACAAGGCTTCGTTTCTCTCTGATCTCTGACACTGGAGTTTCTCAACCTTGGCACTACTGACATTTGGGGCTGGATAACTCTTTGTTGTGGGAGGCTGTCCCTGGTACTGTAGGATGTTTAGCAGCACCCTTCTCCTCTACCCACTAGATGACTATAGCACCACCATCACTTTCTCCTGCTCCCCCAAGGTGTGAGAACCAATGTCTCCGGACATTGTTTGATATTCCCTGGGGAACAAAATCATCCCTCACTGAGAACCAGTGTCCTGCATCTAGCACAGTGCCAGGCATTCATCAAACAAATATTTACTGAACATGTACTAGTTCAGGCTCTGTGCCAGGCACAGGTAATATAACTATGAGCAATCACATGCTCCTGCCTTCAAGGTATTTATCTAGTTACAGGAACTGAGAAGTAAACGGACATTATTAAGAATGTAATAATAGCCACAGTTCCATGAAGACTTGCTTATTTTGCTTATTTTTATATCCCCAGCTCATAGGACCGTGCCTGATACATACTAAGTGCTCAATAAATATTTGTTGATATACCATAATAACTAAAATTTATAGAGTACTTAGTATGTGCCAGAAACTGTTCTACACACTTTATGTATATTAAATAACTTTAGCTCCTATGAGGATCTATTATTATACTCATTTTACAGGTAAGCAAACTAAATCATAGAAACTGTAGGTAACTTGACAATGATCATGTAGTGAGTGCAAGGCAGAGCCGGGAACTGAACCCAAGCAGCCCAGTCCAAGCTCAAGTACCTCACGTGTTATTTCCAAGGATGAACAACATCGATCGAACCTTGCTTTGTGCTAGGCGTAACGACAACACAGTAAGCAATTTATTTTATTCTCATCCTTATCAGCATTTTATAAATGGGAAATTTATAAATTACCCATTTGGGAAAGCTTGAAGCACAGAAAGGTTAAGTAACCTGCAATCTCCCGTAAGTGCTAAGTGCTGAGTTGCTCTGTCTGACTGTGGGGGATTGTGCCCTTAACTACCATGCTATACTGCCTCGAATAGGGAGGAGTAATAAGTAACTGTTAGATGGTTGAGGAACAGTGTCTAAATGCTTTCTGCATCTTCCACCAAGCAGAGGGCCTGATACCTAGATGGTGCCCCACTCATGAGTTTTGAAACGATCAGATCACATCTGACTTGTCCTCCTGGCTCTGCCTCAGAGTTGCTGTGTGACCTTGAAGACTTCACTCCCACCCAACCAGGCCTCGCAAAATGAGAGATTTCAGTTTCCTGAGTTCCCTACAGCTCTGATGCTGAGTCCAGCAGCCACAGTCCTGAGTCGACCCAGAGAGCCTTCTTTCTAGCTTGGAGGCCAACCAGGTAAAGCTCCTCCTCTGACTGTCCTGATTGGTTTGTTTGTCTCCTGATGCAGGTGCTGTTTTGGTTGCCTGGCAACACAGTGATGGAGACTGCCAGTTCCCAGAGGAGTAGTAAATGAATGAGCAGAGATATTCATGCTGGGAGCAGTGGTCATAGCCAGAGCAGAGCATTGCAGAATTTGTAACTCCACCTGTCCTGAATGTGCTTTTCCTATCATGCTGCTAGAGCAGCCTACTGGGGAATATTTGGTTGGGGAGCGGAGAGAAAGAATCTTCATTCTGGAAGTGGCAAAAATCCCTTATGCACAATCTTGGGGGATTGTGCATAATCCCTTGTGCACAATCCTATCTGCCCACGAGGAGGTGACCCTATTACAAAAATCACAAACACAAGTGTATATTTTAGTATCACTAATAAAAGCTCTTCTGCTCTCTTCCATGTACAAAACTACTGCTTCCTCTCTTCCACCTGCTTTTAAATGTACATCCCAGGTTCTGAATTAAAGGACAGGTCATATAAATTGGCCCAACTGATCCCCATGATCACCCTGCAAAACAGGCAGAACTGAAATCAGCAGATAGAGAAAACTTTAGAAAGGTTAAGAGCAGTGATTCTGAAATAATGTAGATGAGGGTTCAATTCCTGACTCTTCCACTTATAAAGTGTGCAACTTTGAGTAAGTTTCTTAGCTTCTTTGAGTGTCAGTTTCTCCATCTGTAAAATGGGGATATTAACACCTATCCCAAAGTGTCATTGAAAGCAGTAAGATAAGAGATGTTAAACACTTACACAGAGGCTGGTGCGTAAGTGCACAATTATTATTATTATTATTGTTATTATTACTGCTTAGGGTCATGCACACAACTTAAGTATAAAGCTGGGATTTGAAATCAAATCTCTAGTAATACCCAGGCAAATTTTTGCCATTACTTCCTACCTCCTCTGAAAGGAAAAGTTATAAGAATGCATTCTTTGAACAAATATTTATGTGCCACTATGTGATGGTGATGAAAATTTTACCTTGCATATAGCATTTTATAGACCAAGCAGTGCTTTCAGATGCATCCTCTTAATATCCTGGTGACTCCTCTGATGTCTGGATGGAGATAGTTTTGGGAAAAGCAATTGTCTGCCTCTGAAAGTTAAACTCTGTTCTTCTTCCAGGGGCTTGAAAGCCGGGAGAGGGAACCCCATCCCCCAGTGCATTGAGCCAAACTAAGGGCATGGAACTCAGCATCCAGGCCACTCAGCAGGTCCTTCTCTCTTCTGTTTGCTCTGACCAACATAAAGGACTCAAAGTGCAGCATGGAGGGACCACCGTGTGGCCAGATGTCTGGAGTCCGGGCTGAATCTGTTCTTGCTGATGACAAGGGAGAGATATCCAGCCAGCAGCCTCTTCGCTGGCTCCCCAACACACACGCTAGGATTTAGATCCAATCATCTAGCTTCTGTTGATACTTGCTTCTGCTTAGAATAGCTGAGCTGAATGGAATCGTAGAAAGCCTCCCTCCCTCTCTCTCAGTCTCTCTCCCTCCTTAACTCCCTCCTTCTCTCTCTCTCTCTCTCCTCCAACCCCCCCTCCTCCCCCATCCCTCTCTTGTTCTCTGTCTCCTCCCTACCCTTCTCTCTCTATGTCTCTCTCTCTCTCTCTCTCCAAGTTCTGCCCCACACCCCTCCCCCCCCACATACACACAGTTTGCAATGGCCCCTGAGCTACCTCACACTGGGAAGTACATAGAAAACCACTGACCAGGTCCAAACTCCTCCTCACTCTACAAAGGAAGAACAGAGACCCAGAGAGGGGAGGTGACTCCCCCAAGATCACACAGCCAGACAACCTGACTCCCATTCTAGTGCTCTTCCTTCTGCATAGCGCTAAATATAGAAACTTTTTCAAGTTTCCATTCTAAAACCTCCCGTTTAAAAATATCTACTGTATTGTTCAAATTAAGAAAAATAATAAAATGCAAGGGTTTGGGTTTTTAAATTACATTTTGATTATATTAATAACGATGCAAACATAATCTTATACAAATTTGAATATTATGGATAAGGCTAAAGACCCCTTTGAAACCTACCCACACAAACACATACATAATGAGGTTGTCTCCTTGCTATCCTTAAAGGTAACCACTGGTAGCAACTTTTTTGTGCTTCTACAGTATATGCGTGTGCGTATACATTATACATGTGTGTAGATAGATAGCGTGCATATATTCACAAATAAAATAAAATATGTAAAATGCCTATATATATATACTATCTATATCTAATATATACTATATCTAGATAGACAGATAGACACACACATACTATAACACTTTTCTTCAATTTACTTATTCACTAAGCAATTTGCCTTGACCATTATTAGCACATATTAGCATGGATCTACCTCATTCTTTTTCATACTTTATAATATCACACATATATGGACATGCTATTTTATGCTTAGTCACTCCCCTACTGATGAACAGTTAGGTGGTTCATCATGCCTTGATGGACATCTTTGTATTGTACACATCTCTTTCTGCACATGAGTGAGCCTGTCATTAGTGAAGGGTCCCAGAGATGAAGTAGCTGGATCGTGGGATATAAGCATTTTTAATTCTGATGCGGCCCCAAATCCTTCCCACTGATACACACTGGTCTCTTGAAGGGTACTCCTGCCAAATTACTCCTTCCACACCAAACAGGAAGTAAGATACAATATTTTCCTGAGTAAATAATACCACATGCACAGGAACAGATGGGTCTGGAAAGTAGAGATGCACAGAAGGGATAAGCCGATGTGTAAGAAAAAAGGTGCCTTATTGGAAAGGTGCCCAGAGTCCCAGCCTGAAGCACAGCCTGCAATAGTGCCCCAGAGTTCTCTCATGAGTGGACCTCCTTTGGGAAAAAGCATTAAGTCTCCAGAAAGCTCTTGTGAAAATATAAGTCTCCTACCTTAGAAGGGTGACACCTGAAGCCATTAGCATGGATTAATTGATCAGTTTACCCAACAGAGAGGTGTAACAACTTGAGCAAACAAGTTCACTTCTCTGAACAGTAATAACTTCAACTTTGGAGGGTTTTGTGAAATCAAATCAAATCAAATATGTAAAATGCCTTTGAAAGGACCTAACAAACAGTGCATACTTGATAAAATGTAGTTTTTAGTATTGGCTCAGAGAAATAAGGAACAGAAAAGATACATTTTAAGTTGGATAACTGGTTGGGATTGAAAAATATTTGGCTCTGGGTTTCCCAATCCCATGCTGGTTCTAACTCAAATGCAGCTAACATTGAGATCATGGTATATGCCAGGTGCTTTCATGTTTAAGCTTCACAACAGTCCTGTGAAGCTATTTATATTACCTTATTTTATAGATAAAGAAGCCACAACTTGGAGAAGTGAAGAGACTGGGCCAAGACCACACAGCTGCACAGGAAGCTGAGGACCTGATAAACTCCAGCTCAGTGGTTCTCAACCTTGATTACACAATGATGTCACCTGGAAGGCTGACAAAAAATGTCTGCTGATACCCAGGCCCCATACCCTCTCAACTGGTTTGGTTGGGGCATCAGAGGCCCAGACTTGGGTGCATTTTAATATCCAGAGGTGACTCTAACACGCAACCAGTAGTAAGAACCACTGCTTAGGCGTTTTTGTTGCCTATCCCATTAGATGGAGGCTGGTCTTCTTTCTGCCTCTCTGCAGCTGCTTCTTAGTAAGTTGTGAAGGCAGGTGTATTAGAACATTACCTTGAAAGTGACTGATCAGCTAAAACCTTCAAGTGCCCTTAATTACAAAGGAACAGCCACTGACATCTGCCTCCCTGTAAGGGGGATTCCAAGGACTTGGAAACTTATTTTCCTGGTTGCCATGACAATCTTTTGCAACGTCAGCCAAAATGCTCTGCACTATAAACAAGCAAGCACAAAATCTTTATCTCAGAATCTGCTCAAAATCTTTAGCTCAGAATCCCCCTCAGCTCCAGACCAGGCAATGTCACTTTTGAGCCTTTACTTAGGGATTCTAAAAATGAACCATAGATGTTAGGACATTTTAAACACTCCCTTCATTTTACTAGGGCTCGGAGATGAAATGAATTGCTTCATTTATTTCATGAAGTAAACGAATATAGGAGTAAATTAATATTTTCGGATTGTTTTTATTCTATGCCCTACCTCCTCATCTTTCTAAAACAATTTTTAAATCCAAAGAGGAAACAGGTGAAATTGAAAAGCTTTTCCACTTTTACCTTTTTTAATTTTTTGTAAATTTTTGTTTTTTAATTTATTTTTTAACACCTGAAGAGTATTTAATATATGCCAGGCATGCTCTAAGAACTTTCTATGTTTTAATAGCTTTTGTCCTTACCACAACTCCAGAAGGTATTATTACTGTTGTTGTTGTTATTATTATCCCCATTTTATATTCTATAGATAAGAACCCTGAGGCAGTTACAACATGATTATTTGATATGTATATACACAGTGAAATGATGACTACCTTAGCCCTCTCTGGATAGACTCCAGAGCCGTTTTACTCCTCCAGCTGATAAAGCAGCATTTTTCTCCTCACAGGCATATTTGCATTTGTGTCCCTTGATCAATCTTCAAACATAGCAATTCATCTTTGATTATAAGGATTTTAGGTACCATGATAGGTAGAGAGCGGGAAATAGGAAATAAATTTTCTATGACCTTAAAAATCTCTTCATGGATGGACAACCAAATCAACTATGCCCTAGTTGACAAATCTGAACAAGCCATACCCAAATGGAGTAGAAACTTTCCGGACTCAGGTCCTGAGTTCCAATTACAGCAATGTCTCTCACTAGCTGTATTACATGACACCAAGCTGAGTGTGTTAAAAGCACACATGGCCTTTGTTGTCAAGACAGAACTGAGTTTGAGTCCTCACTTCAACAATATATCATCTATATGACCTTGCACAAACCTCATTTTCTTCACCTATGAAATGGGGATAAAGTCTTCTTAACAGGGTTTGTTATATGGGTATGTAAAATATTTAGCTCAGTGCCTAGCACACAAAAAGTGTTCAATAAATGATAGCTATTATTAATATAATCTATAAACCGTGAATACTATCTAATCTGCCTACCATACAGGAATGTATATAAAATGAGGGGATTTATGTGAAAGGATTTTGCAAACTGCAAAATTTACATACAGGAAGGCTTATTTCTGCAGGTGTTTTGTTATTATAAGGGCTTGATCAGTTTTTTGTTTTTTGTTTTTTAAGATCTGTTAAGAATAGCAGATCTGAGTTCTTAACAAAAACAAATATCCTGATCCCATGAATACCCCAAGCCCCTTGCCTTCAGGGAAATGGATCTGAGACTAGTTCTCCCATCTTCTTGATTAGCTGCCTTGCGAATAAACCCTCTCTCTGCCGCAAACCTCGGCATCTCAGCATTTTGGCTTGCCGCTGGTCGGGCAAAACGAACCTGGTTCAGTAATATTATCTCCGTTGGAAAAATGGAAGCTCAAAGTGGTTAAGAAGTTTAAAAGTATACCAGTAGTAAGTTGTAGAGATTGTGTGTGCAGCCTGGCCGGTTGCTGGCAGCATTCTACCTGCTGCATTGGGAAAGGCTGAACCTTGATGGAGAAGAAAAGGAGGCTCCACTGTACAGAATGCACTCCCGCACACATGCTCCAAGAGATTTCATGCCAGGCAGAGGGCACAAAATACTCTGATAATTATCAAACTGTGTGGTTGACAGGGTCTTCGTGCTCCAGCTGGGTGTTAGGCCTGTGCCTCTGAGGTGGGAGAGCCGAGTTCAGGACATTGGTCCACCAGAGACCTCCCGGCTCCACGTAATATCAAATGGTGAAAGCTCTCCCAGAGATCTCCATCTCAATGCTAAGACCCAGCTCCACCCAACGACCAGCAAGCTACAGTGCTGGACACCCTATGCCAAACAATTAGCAAGACAGGAACACAACCCCACCCATTAGCAGAGAGGCTGCCTAAAATCATAATAAGGTCACAGACACCCCAAAAAAAACACTGGACAAGGCCCTGCCCACCAGAAAGACAAGATCCAGCCTCATCCACCAGAACACAGGCACCAGTCCCCTCCACCAGGAAGCCTACACAACCCACTGAACCAACCTTACCCACTGGGGGCAGACACCAAAAACAATGGGAACTACTAACCTGCAGCCTGAGAAAAGGAGACCCCAAACTCAGTAAGTTAAGCAAAGTGAGAAGACAGAGAAACACACAGCAGATGAAGGAGCAAGGTAAAAACCCACCAGACCAAACAAATGAAGAGGAAATAGGCAGTCTACCTGAAAAAGAATTCAAAGTAATGATAGTAAAGATGATCCAAAATCTTGGAAATAGAATGGAGAAAATATAGGAAACATTTAACAAGGACATAGAAGAACTAAAGAGCAAACAAACAATAATGAACAACACAATAAATGAAATTTAAAATTCTCTAGACGGAATCAAAAGCAGAATAACTGAGGCAGAAGAACGGATAAGTGACCTGGAAGATAAAATAGTGGAAATAACTACCGCAGAGCAGAATAAAGAAAAAAGAATGAAAAGAATTGAGGACATTCTCAGAGACCTCTGGGACAACATTAAACACACCAACATTCAAATTATAGGGGTCCCAGAAGAAGACGAGAAAAAGAAAGGGACTGAGAAAATATTTGAAGAGATTATAGTTGAAAATTTCCCTAAAATGGAAAAGGAAATAGTCAATCAAGTCCAGGAAGCGCAGACAGTCCCATACAGGATAAATCCAAGGAGAAACATGCCAAGACACATATTAATCAAACTATCCTAAATTAAATACAAAGAAAAAATATTAAAAGCAGCAAGGGAAAAACAACAAATAACATACAAAGGAATCCCCATAAGGTTAACAGCTGATCTTTCAACAGAAACTCTGCGAGCCAGAAGGGAGTGGCAGGACATATTTAAAGAGATGAAAGGGAAAAACCTACAACCAAGATTACTCTACCCAGCAAGGATCTCATTCAGATTCAATGGAGAAATTAAAATCTTTATAGACAAGCAAAAGCTAAGAGAATTCAGCACCACCAAACCAGCTTTACAACAAATGCTAAAGGAACTTCTCTAGGCAGGAAACACAAGAGAAGGAAAAGACCTACAATAACAAACCCAAAACAATTAAGAAAATGGTAATAGGAACATACATATCGATAACTACCTTAAACGTAAATGGATTAAATGCTCCAACCAAGAGACATACACTGGCTGAATGGATATAAAAACAAGACCTGTATATATGATGTCTACAAGAGACCCACTTCAGACCTAGGGACACATACAGACTGAAAGTGAGGGGATGGAAAAAGATATTCCATGCAAATGGAAATCAAAAGAAAGCTGGAGGAGCAATTCTCATATCAGACAAAATAGACTTTAAAATAAGGACTATTACAAGAGACATAGAAGGACACTACATAATGATCAAGGGATCAATCCAAGAAGAAGATATAACAATTGTAAATATTTATGCACCCAACATAGGAGCACCTCAATGCATAAGGCTAATGCTGACAGCCATAAAAGGGGAAATCAACAGTAACACAATCATAGTAGGGGACTTTAACACCCCACTTTCGCTAATGGACAGATCATCCAAAATGAAAATAAATACGTAAACACAAGCTTGAAATGAAACATTAAACAAGATGGACTTAATTGAGATTTATAGGACATTCCATCCAAAAACAACAGAATACACTTTCTTCTCAAGTGCTCATGGAACATTCTCCAGGATAGATCATACCTTGGGGCACAAATCAAGCCTTGGTAAATTTAAGAAAAGTGAAATCGTATCAAGTATCTTTTCCAACCACAATGCTATGAGACTAGATATCAATTACAGGAAAAAAATCTGTAAAAAATACAAACACATGGAGGCTAAACAATACACTACTAAATAACCAAGAGATCACTGAAGAAATTAAAGAGGAAATCAAAATACACATAGAAACAAATGACAATGAAAACACGACAACCCAAAAACTATGGCATGCAGCAAAAGCAGTTCTAAGAGGGAAGTTTATAGCAATACAATCCTACCTCAAGAAACAAGAAACAGCTCAAATAAACAACCTAACCTTACACCTAAAGCAATTAGAGAAAGAAGAACAAAAAACCCCCAAAGTTAGCCAGAGGAAAGGAATCATAAAGATCAGATCAGAAATAAATGAAAAAGAAATGAAGGAAACGATAGCAACGATCAATAAAACTAAAAGCTGGTTCTTTGAGTAGATAAACAAAACTGATAAACCATTAGCCAGACTCATCAAGAAAAAAAGGGAGAAGACTCAAATCTATAGAATTAGAAATGAAACAGGAGAAGTAACAACTGACACTGCAGAAATACAAAGGAACATGAGAGATTACTACAAGCAACTATATGCAAATAAAATGGACAACTTGAAAGAAATGGACAAATTCTTAGAAAAGCACAACCTTCTGAGACTGAACCAGGAAGAAATAGAAAATATAAACAGACCAATCACAAGCACTGAAATTGAGACTGTGATCAAAAATCTTTCAACTAAGAAAAGTCCAGGACCAGATGGCTTCACAGGCGAATTCTATCAAACATTTAAAGAGTTAACACCTATCCTTCTCAAACTCTTCCAAAATCTAGCAGAGGGAGGAACACTCCCAAACTCATTCTACGAGGCCACCATCACTCTGATACCAAAACCAGACAAAGATGTCACAAAGAAAGAAAACTACCGGCCACTATCACTGATGAACATAGATGCAAAACTACTCAACAAAATACTAGCAAACAGAATCCAGCAGCACATTAAAAGGACCATACACCATGATCAAGTGGGGTTTATCCCAGGAATGCAAGGATTCTTCAATATATGCAAATCCATCAATGTGATAAACCATATTAAGAAATTGAAGGAGAAAAACCATATGATCATCTCAATAGATGCAGAAAAAGCTTTTGACAAAATTCAACACCCATTTAGGATAAAAACCCTCCAGAAAGTAGGCATAGAGGGAACTTACCTCAACATAATAAAGGCCATATATGACAAACCCACAGCCAACATCATTCTCAATGGTGAAAAACTGAAACCATTTCCTCTAAGATCAGGAACAAGACAAGGATACCCACTCTCACCATTATTATTCAACAAAGTTTTGGAAGTTTTAGCCACAGCAGTGAGAGAAGAAATAGAAATAAAAGGAATCCAAATTGGAAAAGAAGAAGTAAAGCTGTCACTGTTTGCAGATGACATGATACTATACATAGAGAATCCTAAAGATGCTACCAGAAAGCTACTAGAGCTAATCAATGAATTTGGTAAAGTAGCAGGATACAAAATTAATGCACAGAAATCTCTTGCATTCCTATACACTAATGATGAAAAATCTGAACGAGAAATTAAGGAAACACTCCCATTTACCATTGCAACAAAAAGAATAAAATACCTAGGAATAAACCTACCTAAGGAGACAAAAGACCTGTATGCAGAAAACTTAAGATACTGATGAAAGAAATTAAAGATGACACAAACAGATGGAGAGATATACCATGTTGTTGGATTGGAAGAATCAACCTTGTGAAAATGACTGTACTACCCAGAGCAATCTACAAATTCAGTGCAATCCCTATCAAACTACCACTGGCATTTTTCACAGAAGTAGAACAAAAAATTTCACAATTTGTATGGAAACACAAAAGACTCCGAATAGCCAAAGCAATCTTGAGAAAGAAAAACAGAGTTGGAGGAATCAGGCTCCAGGACTTCATACTATACTACAAAGCTACAGTAATCAAGACAGTATGGTACTGGCACAAAAACAGAAATATAGATCAATGGAACAGGATAGAAAGCCCAGAGATAAACCCACGCACATATGGTCACCTTATTTTTGATAAAGGAGGCAAGAATATACAATGGAGAAAAGACAGCCTCTTCAATAATTGGTGCTGGGAAAACTGAACAGCTACATGTAAAAGAATGAAATTAGAACACTCCCTAACACCATACACAAAAATAAACTCAAAATGGATTAAAGACCTAAATGTAAGGCCAGACACTATAAAACTCTTAAAGGAAAACATAGGCAGAACACTCTATGACATAAATCACAGCAAGATCCTTTTTGACCCACCTCCTAGAGAAATGGAAATAAAAACAAAAATAAACAAATGGGACCTAATGAAACTTAAAAGCTCTGCACAGCAAAGGAAAACATATACAAGACAAAAAGACAACCCTCAGAATGGGAGAAAATATTTGCAAATGAAGCAACTAACAAAGGATTAATCTCCAAAATTTACAAGCAGCTCATGCAGCTCAATATCAAAAAAACAAACAACCCAATCCAAAAATGGGCAGAAGACCTAAATAGACATTTATCCAAAGAAGATATACAGATTGCCAACAAACACATGTAAGGATGCTCAACATCACTAATCATGAGAGAAATGCAAATCAAAACTACAATGAGGTATCACCTCACACCAGTCAGAATGGCCGTCATCAAAAATCTACAAACAATAAATGCTCAAGAGGGTGTGGAGAAAAGGGAACCCTCTTGCACTGTTGGTGGGAATGTAAATTGATACAGCCACTGTGGAGAACAGTATGGAGGTTCCTTAAAAAACTAAAAATAGAACTACCATATGACCCAGCAATCTCCCTACTGGGCATATACCCTGAGAAAACCATAATTCAAAAAGAGTCATGTACCACAGTGTTCACTGCAGCACTATTTACAATAGCCAGGACATGGAAGCAACCTAAGTGTCCATCGACAGATGAATGGATAAAGAAGATGTGGCACATATATACAATGGAATATTACTCAGCCATAAAAAGGAACGAAATTGAGTTATTTGTAGTGAGGTGGATGGACCTAGAGTCTGTCATACAGAGTGAAGTAAGTCAGAAAGAGAAAGACAAATACTGTATGCTAACATATATATATGGAATCTAAAAAAAAATTAAAAATGGTTCTGAAGAACGTAGGGGCAGGACAGGAATAAAGATGCAGACATAGATAATGGACTTGAGGATGTGGGGAGGGGGAAGGGTAAGCTGGGACGAAGTGAGAGAGTGGCATGGACATATATACACTACCAAATGTAAAATAGATAGCTAGTGGGAAGCAGCCACATAGCACAGGGAGATCAGCTTGGTGCTTTGTGACCACCTAGAGGGGTGGGATAGGGAGGATGGGAGGGAGATGCAAGAGGGAGGAGATATGGGGATGTATATCTGATATATATGTATGGCTGATTCACTTTGTTATGCAGCAGAAACTAACACACCACTGTAAAGGAATTATACTCCAAAAAAGATGTTAAAAAAATATATATCCTTTTAAACCACCACTACCACCGCCCTGTGGAGCTGGATTTCTTAATGAGTGGTAGGAGAATGTTTACCTGTCACCGTGTGTGCATCCACACGTATGCACATTACTGTGCTGAACTGTTCCCCTTGGGGAAAGTGTCCTATGATGCAATATGTTTCTTTCCTTCCTGGATCCATCAGGAGTCTTGGTTAAAAGCAAGATAAACAATTTGAACTGCTAACACAAGAAGGAAATTTAGCAGAGATGGGAGATTGACAAACTAAATTTGGATGGGTGGCAGGAATGGCATGAAGGAACAGGCGTGAAAAACTGGCAGAAACCAGGGGAATTCTGGAGGTTGGCCAACAAGATTCATGACTGAGTAGCAACCACTGGTCCAGCCTCTTCACGATGCTGCTGCTGCTGCCACCATCACTCTGATCAATCTCATGGCCAATCTCTATCTCTCCATCCTTGCTACTTTCTGGAGAGACAAAGCCCCAGAAATGAGCATCTAATTGGCCCAACTTAGACGACATCTCTTCCTGAAGAATTCTGGGGGATTGAGAGGTGGAGAATTGTGGAAGGATCTGGCCCTGGGAATTACCAGGTCCTCACACAATGAAAAATTCCCTCCAAAGAAATGTGGAGATATGAATACAAATATCTTCTAGGAAAGCCACCTTTGTCCAGTAGTCATTTTACTGATGGAGACGGTTCAGAGAGGTTATTCAAGGACTGTGTGTCAGGTCTCCTGGCTCTCAACACCACGTTCACTCTGCTACACAAAACCCAGTGGTTTATAAAATCATAAGCTGTTTCTTCAGCTTTAAACCATATCTCAGGTGGGGACAGAAGGGACTGATGCTACGGAGAGCAATTATCTGTTTTCAGGCTCTTTTCATTACATAAGCTCAGCACATAAGAATAAATAATGCTAGAGTGTAGCTGACCTTCAATACATGACAGGAGAATCTCATTACTGCAAAACCCTTGGTGATATGTAGAGAGAACTGGCTACAATACATTGAGTTTTCAATAGAAACCCTTAAGCATTCCTGTATCTAATTGCTTTTTTTTCTTATAGCACAATAAAAAAATAATTTTCTTTGCCAAAATTTGCCTGGTTTCTCAACTAAACCTCTATCTCACTCCCTGTTTCCTCTTTTCTTCTTTGTTTAAAAGTGACACTAGTGAGGCCTTTTGAATTTATAGACCCAGACAAGAACACCCTTTCCATTTTTCCCCAAGTAAGTTTCCTGTGCATATTTGGAAACCAGTATTAAAAAAAACTATTGTTATGATATAACACCCAATGTTAGAGTTGGGAGGAGTCTTGGAGGAGCACTATTCTGAGCTCCTCATTTTACAGGGGGGGAAACTGAGGCTTAGAAATGATATGCCAGGTGGGTCGAGGCAGAGACTGGCCAAATGGCATCAAAGACTATGCTATGCTCCCTGAGTTGAGATTTCCTTGGTCCTCTTATGTCCAACTATTGTCACCATCTGTGTCTGGACAGAAACCATTCAGGAAGTTTCTTGAAGGAGCTGAGATATTATCTAATCCAGAAGTGATAAGTAGTAGCCAAAGGAGCAAATCCTACCCCGTACATAGGTTTGATTTTGCCCAACAGTACTGGCCAAATTAGAATTAAATTAATTGCCAAATTTAAAAATCTGGAGATTTAACATAATCTGAATTTCTGGCTCTTTAATAAAAATCAGATCATCTGGCAACTCAGGGTCCATGCTCCCTCATGGCAAAAACCAGCTGTTGCGGAGTAACGACTGCTCCTTAGACAGGTGGGCACACCTCAGTGTGCCACAGCCCCCATCCCTCCCTGTTGTATCACACCCTGCACACTTCACTTGCTACATTACTGCCTGTCCCCATTGGTATTAGAGTGTGCGACCCTTGAGCTAGTCTTATTCCGTCTTAGTTACTAAAGTTGGGTCACTCCTTCTTATCGACTGAGGTCGCTGAGCAAAGGTGACCATGCAATAAGTGGAAGACGTTGGAAGAGAACCTTGCAAAGGCTCAGCCCTTGTTTCTCCTCTCTTCTCACACTGCACGCTCTCTCTAGGTGGTTTCATACAGCCCAGGTCAGGGCACCCCCAATGCACATCTCCAGCCGCAGACACTTGCCTGTGCTCTGGACTTGTGTATCCAGCCACCCACCTTGGGCAAGTCGCTTAACCTTTCAGTGCCTTCATTTCCTCATCTGTAATATGGGGATAGTGAGAGTACTTTTCTGCCATATGGTTATTATGAGAATTATACAGACAATTGTTACCATATGTGAAAACATTTGAAGAGAGCCTGGCATTGTTGTTATAGGATGTCTAACAGGTCGCTCTAATGTCAACAAGGGAGCTTTCATTTCCCTCTGCCTCCAGCCCGTTCCTCTGTAGTCTTCCCCATGTTGGCAATAGCACCATTATCCCATGGGTAGCTCAAGGTAAACACCTAGGAGTCATTCTTCATTCATCCATTTTCCTCATCCCCTAAATCCAATCCATCATCAAGCCTTTCCATGATACTCTCAAAATGTATTTCAATCAGGCCACTCTCCCCATCTCTGCTGTCACCACCTTGGTCTAAGCCCCCGTCATCGCTTGCCTGGACTTCTGTAATAGCCTCTTTGCTATGCACTGAATTATGTACCAGCCCCCTACCCCCGATTCATACCGAACCCATAGTGTGATGGTATTTGGAGATGGTGCCTTTGGTAGGTAATCAGGTTTAGATGAGATGATGGGGATGGGGACCTCACAATAGGATTAGTGTTCTTAGAAGGAGAGACACCAGAGAGCTTGCTCTGTCTCTACCCACCATGTGAGGACATAGGGAGAAGGCAACAGTCTACAAGCCAGCATGAGAGCTCTCACCAGAAACTGACCCTGCTGGTGCCTTGATCTTGGACCTCTAGCTTCCAAAACTGTGAGAAAATAAATTTCTTTGTTGGGCTTCCCTGGTGGCGCAGTGGTTGAGAATCTGCCTGCCAATGCAGGGGACATGGGTTCGAGCCCTGGTCTGGGAAGATCCCACATGCCGCGGAGCAACTGAGCCCGTGAGCCACAACTACTGAGCCTGCGTGTCTGGAGCCTGTGCTCCCAACAAGAGAGGCCGCGATAGTGAGAGGCCCGCGCACCGCAATGAAGAGTGGCCCCCGCTCGCCGCAACTACAGAAAGCCCTTGCACAGAAACGAAGACCCAACACAGCCAAAAATAAAAATAAATAAATAAAAATTAAAAAAATTTTTTTCTTTGTTTAAGCCACACAGTCTATAGTATTCTGCTACGGCAGCGCAAGCAGAATAAGACTAAGACACCTCCTAACCGGTCTCCCTGTTTCCATTCTTTCTCTTCTAAAATCCATTCTCCACACAAAAAGCCAGAGTGGTCTTTTAAAACTGTCACAGTCCCGCTCAAAACCCTTCACTGGCTTATTTTTGTCTTTACAACGAAACTGGAGCTCCTCACGCTGGCGCACACGGCTCTGGGTGACTTAGCTTCCGTCCACCTCTCTGGCCATGGCCCACTCTCCGCTTGCTCACTGCACTGGGCCATCCTAGACTACAGTTCCAGCCTCAGAACCACGGAGCATTTGCTGCTCCCTGTCCTCAATGCTCTTCCTCCAGCCCTGGAATCGTTTTATCTTCCATCTCCTGGTTCAAAGTGGCCTCCGGGACCATCCCATTTATAGCATCCCCGGCCCCCTTTCTTTTTTTTTTTTTTTTATATATATATTTTAATTAATTTATTTATTTTTGGCTGTGTTGGGTCTTCGTTTCTGTGCGAGGGCTTTCTCTAGTTGTGGCAAGCGGGGGCCACTCTTCATCGCGGTGCGCAGGCCTCTCACCGTCACGACCTCTCTTGTTGTGGAGCACAGGCTCCAGATGCGCAGGCTCAGCAATCGTGGCTCACGGGCCCAGTTGCTCCGCGGCATGTGGGATCTTCCCAGACCAGGGCCCGAACCCGTGTGCCCTGCATTGGCAGGCAGATTCTCAACCACTGCGCCACCAGGGAAGCCCCCCCCCTTTCTTATTTAATCACCCCCACCCATAATGCTCACAACAATCTGACATTATCTTTTTATGTGTTTATTTGCATATAGCCTTCCCCAACCCCTACCTCATGCAAAGTCCATGTGGGCGATAGACTTTGTCTAGTTCCCCGATGCACCCCTGGCGCTAAGTGCCTAGCACACGGCCTGAGACATTTGCGGTGGGATTTCTGAAGGAGCCTCTTGAGGGCCAGGGAGGTCAGGTGACTTTCTCAAAGCTGGCTTCCAGGGATTCTGCACTCTTCACACTCCCCGAGGGGCGTCTAGACGCTCTTGGGATGGGGAATTATTACCTTTCTCGGCTGCCCGAGCCGTGTGAGAGCTGAGTCTAGAAGCACTTTTCCGCCTTGAAGAGACGAGGAGCTGCGTGGGAGAAGGCAGGAGGGGCGGCAGGGGCGGAGCCTCCTGTGGGCGGGGCCTGGCTGCCCGAGCCAATGGGGCGCTGCGGCGCGGGGAGGCCGCGCGGCCGAGAGGAGACGCTAGCGCGCAGTGGGGTGCGGAGGTTGAGCTCCGGGACCCAAGGGGATCAGCAGGCGGACGCCGCGGCATAGGCACCAACCCAGCTCTTCGTTCCTGGCGGCTCGCACGGTAAGCAGAGCCCGCAGCGAAGTAGACTTTGTGGGGTTTCTGGCAGCAGGGAGTCCCCGCCACTTCCCACCGGGGCTGCTGGTGGCGTCCTGGCGCCAGGCTGCGTCCCCGGGCGCTCCGGCTGTGTGGCGCGGGATGCCGGCGCGCGGAGGGGCCCGGCAGGCAGGCGAGGAGCCGCCGCGCCACGCTGCCTCCCCGGGCTGCTGCTGCCCGGTCCCGGGGCCGACCCTGGGATAGACAGGTCCTCGTGCGGGGATGCCTGAGGGGCCCGGGAGCCAGAGAGTCTCAGGATAGTGGCTTCCAAGAGAATCTCCACCCAGCGCTGGGGCCCAGGGAAGAGCTTGCGGGTAGCTGGAGACCGCAGGGGCCGGACTTTGCTCTGCCTAGGTCTTCAGACGCCTCCTGACCTGTTGCCCCGGGGCTAGGAGTCAGATTTGTCATGCCATTTCCTATTTCCAGGTCTCCTGGAACTCAGGGAAAAAATCTCAGAGCGGTTTTCTGGCCAAGCTAAGAGCAGAGAGACTAGCACTTTATGCAGCGCCC
Source organism: Balaenoptera acutorostrata (assembly GCF_949987535.1). Classification (NCBI taxonomy): domain Eukaryota; kingdom Metazoa; phylum Chordata; class Mammalia; order Artiodactyla; family Balaenopteridae; genus Balaenoptera; species Balaenoptera acutorostrata. Next base: position 14,710,075 of record NC_080074.1, read on the forward strand.
CGTGTATTTATTTATTCAGCATTTATTGGGTTCCTATTGCGTGCCAGACACTGTGCTAAGCCCTAGCGTCAGGAAGAAGTGCCTTGGAGGAGCTCCTGGGGCTAAGAAGGACAATACGAGGAACAATTACAGTGCGCTGTAGTACAGGGGATGTTACGGGAGGGGAGGGGAGGGGAGGACCATGAGCAAGCCAGGAAGGCGTCCAAGAGGAGGTGACTATTGAGTGGGGACTGGAGGAGTCGGAGGGTTTGACAGGCTGAAAGCTGTGTGGGCTGGTGTGTGTGTGTGTGTGTGTTTGTGTTTGTGTGATGAGATAGCAGGAATTCCAGATAGATTTTCCTGTGCAAAGGTAAAGAAACTGAAAAAGGCCAGTTATCCTGACTTAGAACATCAGATAATCTTGTGTCAACGAATCAAATAGGACCACAAAAGGTGGGTAGGAAATGAGCTGTTAACATGGCAGGAGCTAAAACATACACAGACCTTAAAATGCAGCCTTAGACTATATAGAATATTGTCCTGGGGTCAAGAAGGGCAGTGGAAGAATTCTGGCAGCTCTGTGGAAAATGGATGGAGATTGGAGCAGTAGAAAGCTGGTAAGTTGTAGTTAATATTTTGGATGGGGCTGCAAATACTCTAATCCCTAAAGGCAGCCCCATCTGCCAAGGAGCCCTGCTCCCTGGCTTCCAGGCATGGATCATTCAGGGGATCATTCAGGCAGGGAGATGTTGCCCATGTGATTGCTTGCCTCTGCAACCTGCAGGTCATTTTTATATTGTTTCTGGAGGCTTTGACCTGGACCTTGTCATCAGGGATGCCCCCTGGAGGATTGTGAAGGGTACCTCTGCCTGCCGTTTCTGATGTGGTTTTCCCCTCTCCCTGGGCTCCTCCTTCTGCTTCACAGAGACACAGCCTCAGCTGTTAGAGGCTGTCGTGAAGAGCAAGGTCTTGCCGGGGAGTCAGACCCGAAAGTCACTTTAGCCATGTGTCTTGGGGACATTGTCAGCCTTTCTGAACCTCAGTTTTCTGATTTAAAAGGAAATCATCATCCCCACCTGTCATCGGTTGGGTTCCCTGGAAAAAGACTAGGAGGCTCTGAGAATTGTGTGTAGGAGGATTCTTGGGGAATGGTCTCACTCTCCAAGGGAGGGGGTGGTGAGGGAAGCAGGATGGGTCAGAGGGAGAAGTTGGTCTGTGATGCAGAGCAAGAGAGGCCTCAGTTGATCTTCTGAGGCATGGGGCCAGGCCTTTGAAACCCCATGTTGACCAGCCAGTGGGGGCAGGCTGCCCCCAGGGAAGGGGGCATAACTTTGGCTGTCCCTTCAGCAGGACAGTTCCTGAAGCGGAACTCAGCTGGGAGCCATGCATAGCCAACACTCCCAGCAGCCGGCACAAGGGAGTAAGAGGTGCCTCGGTCTGGGGGGGACTGAGAACTGTACCCCGGCAGCCACCTTACAGGGTGGGCTTGGGAAGTGGCTGAGATGACTGACAGAAGGTGCGGAGTACAGAGCAGGCATTTAAGAAGTGTTCCTTTTCTCACCTTTAAACTTCTTGCCTGTGCCTGAAAATGGATTTTGGAGTTTGAATTGAGTAGATCAGCTTCTGTGAGGGAAGAACCTTTCATAATAATGGCCACAATGACTACTATTGAGTGTCTGTTATGCATACGCATTCTCTCCTAGCTACCCAGTAATACTCCAACTTAGGTACTTTTATTCTCATTTTACAGTTGCCCCAGTGTTTTCTAAAACCCAACAGAGTAGGTGTCCTTTTGCCACAAAATAATAACAATAACAACAACAGCGAAGACGATAATGACTTGTTACAGTCTATGAAGTGATTTCATTGGTGGATTGATTAAGTAATTAATAATTAAGTCATCAATGCACATTGAGTGTCTCCTAAATTGTCGGCACTGTCCTAGGCGCTGGGAATACAGTTCCGTCTGTTAGGGGAGAGAGAGACTGACATTAAATGCTTTGATTCCTCCAAAGCAAACATTGAAGGATGGACCATTGCATAGCCAGGGTGTGATGGAGAGTAATAGGCTGTCTTCCCAATTGACTCTTTCTCACCCTTCAGTTTCAATATAGCCACCTCAAAAAGGCCTTTTGGACCATCCTGTGAAAAGCAGTTCCCCTCTCTTTTACTCCCCCTTCATCACACTTGCTCATACATTTTATTTACTTCCCTGTCATTGGTCGTCCCCACTAGACTAAAGGCTCCAGGAGATCATACATCACTTTATCCTAGCACAGTGTTCAGCATGTATTTATCGAATGAGTGAAGTGAATGAAGGGTAGATCTGCTTAGAAGAGTGGTATCACCAGTAAGAGATATTTATACTGAGATCTAAGGGATGAGGAAGATCCAGCAATGCCAAGGTCAAGAGGCAGAGAGAACAGCTTGTTCAAGGACCATGAGGTGGAGGAATGGAGCACAGCATGATTGGGGAGCAACCTGAGATGAATTTGGAGAAATAGATGGGGCCTTGGAAGGCCATGCTGAGCTTGGATTTTACTCCAAGTGCAATGAAAAGTCAGTGAAGGATTTTAAGCCTAGTAATGACCTGGTGTTATAAATACAGTATATAATTGTTTGTTGTCTGTCATGCCTCTGGCAGGCAAGCTCCGTGAAGAAAAGTGCTCAGTAAATATTGCTGAAGTGAATGGATGGTGTGGTTTATGCAGCTACCAGGTGAAAAACGGAGTAGGGAGAAGAATGGGATCTTGTCACAAATTGGGAGTTTGGTGAGAGAGGTGTTGGTGTCCTGGCTGCAGGGTAGCAGTAGTGTTGGAAAAGTAGAAGAATTGGAGCAGTATTTGGGGTGTTAAATGGACAGGACTTGCTGATACATTAGGTGTCAGGAATATGGGAAAGGGAAGGATCAAGGATGACCCCCCAGGTTTATGGTTCAAGATTGGGTGGATGTCAAATGTCCATCAACAGGGTAATGGATAAACAAAATGTGGTAAATACTTACAATGGAATATTACTCAGCCATAAAAAGGAATGATGTACTGATACATGCTACCATGTGAATGACCCTTGAAAACATGCTAAGTGAAAAAAGCCAGACACAAAAGGTCACATATTACATGATTCTATTTCTATGAAGTATTCAGAATAGGCAAACCCACAGAGACAGAAAGCAGGTTGGTGTTTGCCAGGGGCTTTTGCGGAGGGGGAAGAAGGCTAAGTGGGGCATGACTGCTCAAAGGGTAAGTGGTTTCCTTTTAGGGTGATGAAAATGTTTTGGTACTAGATAGAGGTGGTGGTTGCAGAATATAGTGAATGTACTAAATGCTACTGAGTTGTATACTTTAAAAAGGTTAATTTTACTTTATATGAATTTCACCCCAATTACAAAAAAAAAAAAAAAAGTTGGTGGATGGGAGCACCAGAGAGTGGAAATGCGGAACAGGCTGTGGTTAGGGGAGAAAATCCACACGCTCTCTTGGAGATGGCCTGGAAGACATCCACACAGAGCCTGGGGGGACATCTGGACTGGAGAAATAAATCAGGGAGTTGTCAGCACTTAGATGTCAGCCAGTAAAATAGGTGAAATCTAGGGGGAGAGAGTGTAGAGGAGCACATCTGAGGCTGGATCATTCTTTAATTTGATCCTCATAACTGCCTATGAGGAAGGTGCCTGTGAGGTGTTCTCATTTTCAGGTGAGGAAACCGAGGCCCCCTAAGAATGGACTTGCCCAAAGTCAGTTTGTTCACGTCGTTCCCCTGGCTTCCAGTCCTTTGCCTTTCCCACCTCAGCGTGATGCTATTTAGAACTTCAGCAAAGACCTTCCCTCCCTTCCTCCCTCCTCCCTCTCTCTTTCCATCCTCCCTCCCTCCCTCCCTCCTTTCTTTCTTTCCTTCCACAGTCATGATTGAGTACTCACATGCGGCAGGCACTGTGCTGGGCATATGTTGGTGAAGGTAGAAATGGCTCTCATCTTGTGGAATTTGCCTAGTAAACAAGCAGCTGCAGTCCACTGATACAGGGCACCATAGGAGGCTGGAGCAGGGGCGTCTCTCCCAGATTTGGGGATGGGAGGAGGCTTCCTAGAGAAAGTGACAGCTAAGCAGAGATTTGTAGCAGAAGCAAAGAAGTGAGCCTGAGAAAGAGAATGATTCTCTGGAAGGTTCATGATCCCTGAACACCTGCTATGGGATTTCCCTATTCTTTTCACTCCCCAGTTCTTCACATGTTACTGGCATTTTCCAGCTCATCCAGAATGTCTATCTTTTCTATAACCCTGGAGGCAATAAGTAGACAAATAGCTTGGTTTGATTTCAAGTGGAAGCTTCAAAGGAGTAGCAAGGTATGGTGCAAACAGCCTGGCTTTCAAAGCCAGGCTCCATCTCTGAGCAAATGACTTAGTCTCTGAACCTTACTTTCTATATCTGTGAAATTGAGCCAGTCACATCCACTGCTCAGTGCAGGAAGTAAATGAGATGATGTAGTAACATATTGGGCACATAATAAATGCTCAGAAAAACGTCGTCTCATTTATCTTTTGGAGAGGAAGCCTTTCTGAATAGACCAGTGGTCTCCACACCCTGAACACTGTTTAAAATACAGAAATCCATGCATCCTCTGAAGAATCTGATTCAGATGGTTTGGGGTGGAACATAGCAATCTGTATGTTTAGAAAGCACCCCAGATGATCCTGGTAAAAGCAAGATCCAGGAACCACTGGCTTAGACCAAATGCTTGAGTCTTTGCTATGATGTACACGAAAGGGTTAAGCACCTAGAAGCAGATAATGCCTTCTAGGAATTATTAGCCAATGACGGTGCTGACCGATGATGTAATGCCTTTGGCTGGCACTCTATTGGTTAAGTGTATTGTTTCTCTTGCTTCAGCTGTGTAAGGAGTAGAGCTGGAGCCCAAGGGTTAATAATTCCGTGGCAGCACACAGAGCTATTTTTTCCCCATTTCTCTTCTGCTAGGTGTGAGTGTGTAGCATGGCTCAGCCGGCTGCTGCCTTTCTTCCAGTAAATAGCTGCACCTTCCTCCTTACCTCTTCCCAAGCAGAGCACGTGTCTCCATAGTACTACGGAGGGGGAGGAGGAGGGGGGGATGATCAGGATTGTTTAGGGAAGAGAGGGCCCTTTCAAAGTTCCACGCCGCAGTCTCTCCTTGCCACTGGGGATGGGCACAGCTCCAGCTGCTCTGACCCGAAGAGGTCCCACTGGATGAATTGCTAAATGGCCACCTGCTTCTGAGCATTGTTCAACCTGGCGGGATCCTCAGAACCAGGAGGTAAGCCCCGGGTTTTGGAAGGAAGAGTGGACCTGGAGGAGAGGAGCCTTGGGGCAGTGGGAGGAAACAGGCACACGCTCCATGCAAAGCTGCCCACACGTGCGGTGTGAGCTGGGCCAGGACGGTCTCCCTCTGTGTGTCTATTTACTCAAGAACACAATGTGGGGCTTGGATTAGGGAGACACTGGTGGGGAGTGTGCTGGCCAGGCACTATGCACAAGCGTGCTCTCGAAGTAGCTTTCTGCCAAATGCTTCTGGGAGAGAAAAGCTTTTCTCTGGGGGTCTGGGGCAGGAGGGGGGGCGTCAGGTTAGCACTGTCTCCCTGAGCCAGCTGTCACCCGGGCCCTTCTGTATCTTGTCTGGGCTTCCTCTTCAGTGCTCCCACTCAGCTGAGTGGCCCTTGGTGGACTCTGGGCTGAGGTTTCTCCAGAAATACCTAAATGGTCTCAGGGATTTTTGATTGTGTTTTTTAGGGGGACCTTTGGATCCCTGACCCTTGAGTTATGGGTGTGCCTTTGTGAATTTGGGCATGTTCCTAATTGTCCCAGGCTGGAGCTCTTAGGGGTGGTGGGAGGGAGGGGATTCTTTTTGTACTATGACAGTGCAGTTGTGAGGATTTTCCTGTTTGTGTTTAAGGGGGCATGCGTCACTGCCCTGACCTGAGACTTCTCGCCTTGCCCAGAGAGGATCCTAATGCAGCATGTCTGCCTCAAGTGTACAAACTGAAAAAAGTCAAAATGGGGAGGGGAAACGGGAGCAGAGTAACTGGTAAGGGCTGCTAGCAAGAAACTCTGCCCTTCATTTCACAGGGAATTCAGGGAAACCCTGCATTTCGTGGATAAACTATGACGCTACGTCTCTCTTGCAGCCCTCCCCAAAATTGGTAAATGAAAAGTTCCATTGTTTTTATTTCTCAGAATTTGGTTATACATGGAGTGTCCCCAGTTTCTTTAGGGAGAGCAGAGCCTGCAAAGGCTTCTCTCCGTGTCTTGTATGACCCCTGGCGTCTGCCACCCTGTGTTCTGGGTCAGGCTTTGCCTGACATGTAGGTTCTTGGGCAGGTCACTGTGCCTCTCGGAGCCTCAGTTCCCTCGTTGTCAATCACAGAGGTAGGAGGGGGTTGGACTAGCTGACTTTTAGAGCCCTTCCTCTCTGGCTGTCTGTGCTCTGGATCATGAAAAGCCTCAGAATCTGAGTCTGTTGATGAAGTGCATTGGATGTGGGTAAAGGATGTTTGCATAAAGGGACACGTAGCATGTGTCCTCTGGGTGCTGGGGGCTTAACACACATTTTAACTCATGTAACCCTCCCAGTAGACCTGGGAGGAGGTGGGATGAACAATCTAAAGATGTGAAAATCAAGGTTGAAGGAGTTCAGTGACCTACCCAAGATCATCATTCAGTAAATGTTGACACGGGTATTTGTGCTGGTCACTATACTGGGATGGCGGTACATGGCAGAATAACGGGAGGGCTGGAGCTGGAATCCTTATCTACCTTTGCTTCTTTGCATGCTCTTCATTCTACTAGAAATCACGCACTGATTTTCAGATCGACTAATTCAGCCAGATTATTGTGGATTATCCAGTTTACTGTCTGGGACAGCAGACGGTCCCTGGATCTGAAAGGGACTTTACAATCCTTTGGACCAGGCCCCTCAATTTATATCTGGGAAAATGAAGGTCTAGAGAAGTTAGGTTACCTGTTCTTTATCACTCAGTGAGTCAACAGATGGCAGGGATGACTCCTTGCCTTAGGTGTTTGAATTGGTATTATTAGTAAAGAGTTTGTTTAAACCTTCATTTGAGAACTTTGGGATCATTTCAACTTAGTTATTCTTACCTCCAGGCCCTTTTGAAGTGCCAGAGGGTTGGAGTAAGATTCATTGAGCACCTACTGTGCACTTGATGTTGAGGCAGGTGTCTGAGACACGGATGCAGAGCATCCCGCAAGCAAAGCGGGAGACCTGGTCGGTTTCCCTGGAGAGACTCAGGATGCAAGCTGTGTTTCAGGAGCGTCTAGTTCACAGGTCAGCAATCTTTCGCAGTGGAGGGGCTGCAACCCTGACCCTTTGTCTCCGCATGTGGCTGGCACCTAATTTATACCACTGTAAGAACACTTGCCACATGACGTGAGATCTCTGTTCTTTCTCTTCCCAACTAGGCTGCGTGTTTCCAGGGCACAGCTCCCGAAAGGTAGGACCTAATCAGTGGAGCCACCTTGTGGGGAGGTGGGTGTCAGTATCTTGGATGTGCAGAGATGTACACCCAGAAATAAAAACCATCGAGTTATTATTAAAAAGGGCAGTGCAGATATGTGACTCTTTTCTTGATCACTATAACGTTAAGAAAGAATCATCCTAGGGGCTTCCCTGGTGGCGCAGTGGTTGAGAATCTGCCTGCTAATGCAGGGGACACGGGTTCGAGCCCTGGTCTGGGAAGATCCCACATGCCGCGGGGCAACTGGGCCCGTGAGCCACAACTACTGAGCCTGCGCGTCTGGAGCCTGTGCCCCGCAACGGGAGGGGCCGTGATAGTGAAAGGCCCGCGCACCGCGATGAAGAGCGGCCCCCGCACCGCGATGAAGAGTGGCCCCCACTTGCCGCAACTAGAGAAAGCCCTCACACGAAAACTAAGAGACCCAACACAGTCATAAATAAATAAATAAAAAGTACTAAAAAAAAAATAATGCTTTAAGAAAGAATCATCCTAATACCAGGCCTCAAATATCTTAACGATTATCTTAGGAAAGAGGGGTTATAATTGTTCTGCAGGGCTGGAGAGGAAAGCTAGCAGCCATGGGTGGATGTGGAGGGGAGCAGGCAGCAGGTAAGTGCAGGAAGAGTGTGCTGTTGGTAGCCGTGGTCCAGTGGGTAGGACCACTGTCATCAGAAGTGGGTGGTAACCTTCAGGCATTGCTGCCCTGGCAAAGAGTAGCATTTGGTAGTCTCTAATTTCCTTTCTGGATCTAAGATTTCTTGATTACCTATCAAGCAGGAGTGAATGAGAGGAGGCCAGAGGTAGAGTAGAGCTGCGTCTTACTCATATTTAGATTCCAAAGCCATAGTGTGGGGTGGAAATCATTCATAACCAAAATACCTTTGAAAATATTTTCACTGCCCCCAAAATTGCATTATACGTGGTTTTTGTGTATGCAACTCTGAACAATAATTCCTATGCCAACTAGTATGTAAAACACTGACCAAGACTAAAAGAAGTCACAAAATGAAATTTATATGCAGTTGTGGGGTTTCATACTGCTCTGTCTTGAAGGTAACGGCAAAATTTCTAACTGTCATCAAGTGGGGGAATAGAGAATTCTCAAGGTGTTCGTGTTTGCTTCCAGGGTTTATGCCATTGTTTTGGATAAACAGCCTATAATACTTCATACATGTAACTCTTTTTAAATGATAATGAAAATTAAATGAGATAATATATGTGGGTGCCCTGATCTGAGTTACAGAGCAGATGCTGAGTACACTTTTACTGGAAGATACTCAGCCGCTTGCTTTAGCAGACTTGCCGATGCTGGTCTTTGAAAAGTTTTAGTGAAGAACCTGGTCAGCTGTGTCCAGGCTGGCATTTCCTGCTTGAGATTGGCATGTCTGTTTGGCTCTCTGGACAGTGCTCACCATCATGCCTCTGACTATTGCTTCTAAAATTCAAAGGGGGAAAAGAATGAGTTGGACGCTACACAGACCTGAGTTCAAAGCACCGGCCGTTGCCTATAGATGTGTGACACTGGGCATGTTACTCAACCTCTCCGCATTTGGGTTTTTTCACTTATGAAAATGGGATCCATAGACCCCACCGTGCAGGATGGATGGAGGGTTCAATAAGAACCTTCAGAGAGTGCCTGGAACATGTAGAGTAGGCGTCCTCTAAGTGCTGGTTTATTGCTTCTCCTTGGAAGGGTGTTGAGGAGAGGTGGTATATTTTTTCTTTCTTCAATCTCACCTCCAACTCCTTTGCCCACATTAGTAGATGCCCACTTCTAGATGGCTTTTCACAAGCCCGTAGGAAACCCCATGTGGCATTACTCTAAGAATGAGTGTGCTTACAGCCTTGCCCTGTCCTAGCTCATCCTCATGCCAGTTGCCTAACCAAGCACCCAGAAGGCTGCACTTAGAAGGGCGATGTTGAGCTTAAATCATTTTTAAAGCACCAATAGCTAACTAAATATTCTGGGCTGGGGCTGCTTTTCTCAGATGCCAAGTGGGCAGGTGATTTGAGGAATGCTACAAAGAAGCCAAAGTACGTCTCCAAGTTCAAAGCATTGGGAATTCCATCATTGAATATTCATATCTTGGGTTTATTCATTAATCATTTAGCAAATATCTATGGAGCTCTTATCTTGTGATAGGCAATGTCCTAGATGCTGAGGATGAGCGGTACAGACAAGATTCCTACCCTCGTGGATCTTAGATTCTGGTGGGGAAACAGAAAATAACCATAAAGCACACCCAGTGAGATGTCAGTTAGTGATGAGTGCCATGAATTGAAATGAAACAGTATAAGGGCAGGGGAAATGCCATTATAGAAAAGTCAGTTAAAGAAGGTCTCTCTGAGAAGTTGATATTTGAGCAGAGGCATGAAGGAGGTTTAGAAATGGGTTTTTGGAAATATCTGTGGAAAAGAATTCAGGCAGAGGAAATAGTGAGTGAGCCTCGGGGTAGGTAGAGAGGCACAAGAAGGGAGAGTTTGAGAAGATGTGACCTGAGAGGTACCTGAAACCAGATCTGGTGGGGACTCATGGGCTGTGGAGAGAAGTTTGGATTCTATTCTAAGTTGGAGGTTTCGAACAAGGCGGTTACATGGTTTGACTTATTCTTTCAACTCATTTTATTTTTCTAATTGCCATATGATAAAATGGACTTTGCTTTGGCATAGAGTTCTGTGACTTTTGACAGATGTATAGATTCATGGAACTACCAACACCTCAGTGAAGACACAGACCAGTTCTTCCCTCTAAAACCTCCTTCCTGCTATCCTTTTGTAACCACAAACACCCCACTTCTAACATATGGCAACTACAGCTGTACTTTCCTTCACTACCGTTTTGTCCTTTTGAGAATGTCATGTAAGTGGAATCATACAGTATGTAACCTTCTGAAGGCTGGCTTCTTTCCCTCAGCATAATGTCTTCAAGATTCATTCATGTTGTTGGGCATGTCAAGAGTTTGTTCATTCTTATTGCTGGCTAGTGTTCCATTGAATAGACATATCACAGTTTGTCTATCCATTCACCCCTTGAAGGACACTTGGGCTCTCTCCAGCTTCTGGCAATTATGAATAGAGCTGTTATAAACATTTGTGTCCAGGTTTTTGTGTGAACATACGTTTTTGCTTCTCTAGGGTAAATAAATACCTAGGAGTTGGATTGCTGGGACATATGGTAAATTTACATTCAATTTCATAAGAAACTGCCAAACTATTTTCCAGCACGGTTGTAGCATTTTGCATTCCCTTCAGCAGTGTATAAAAGTTCTAGTTGCTCTGTGTTCTTGTCAGCACTTGGCATTTTCAGTATTTTTTATTTTAGCCATTTAGTGGTATCTCACCATGGTTTTAATTTGCATTTCCCTAATGGCAAATGATGTTGAATATCTTTTCATGTGTGTTTTTGCCTTCCTTATATCCTCTTTGGTGAAGTGTCCGTTCAGGTCTATTACCCATTTTTTTTTAAGTTACTTTTGTGTTTCTTACTCTAGAGTTTTGAGTATTCTTTGTATTTTCTGGATATCAGTGCTTTCTTGAATATGTGATTTGTAAATGTTTGATTTGTTTTTAAGGAATCATTCTGAATGCTTTGTGGCAAGGAAGTTGTAGGGGACCAGGGCCAAACTGGAAGGATCAGCAAGTGGACCATTGCAGTAGTCCATGGGCAGAGATGATGGTAGTTTGGACTAAGGTCATTGGGGTAGAAGAGGTGAAAAAGTGGTAAAAAAAAAAAAATCTTTTGGAAGTAGAACCATCTGAACTTGGTGATGGATGGAATGTGAGGGAAAAGAGAATTCAAGGATGGCAACATTGCTGGAGGTGCCAAGAATTTAAATATAATTCAGGCATGTTCTCTGCCCTCAAGTAGCTCACAGTCTGGTGAGGGGAGATGTATTGTAAGCAGTTCACCTGGAATATGACCAGGTGTGCTCTCAGAGTTCATGTGAAAAGTCCTGGGGGAGCCCAGGTGACAGAGAAATGGCTAAGTATAAGTTGTGCAAGGCCAGCTCTCTGGGAAGCCTCACTAAACTTTAGTGTGTATTAGGGTCCGTTTGAGGGTTGGTAACAATGCAGCTGACTGGGTTCCCACCCCAAAAGTAGGAGGTCTGTGGTCAGCAAGCACCACAAATCATTCTGTGTCAGTGACTGGCCGACCACACTATGAGAAGCTCTTGGGGGAGCTAGCTGGGGTGAGTTCACAGAAGAAAAGTGATGTTTGAGGGGAGGTGTCAGTGTTTAGCAGGAATTCTGACTTGGAGAAAGCTGGGGAAAGGGCAACCAGGCAGCGGGAAAAGCAAAAGCAGAAGCTTGGAAGAGATAGAGAATGGCTGGAGCCAAGAGGAAATGTAGGGTGGTGATGATGATGATGATGGTTGACCAAACAGTACATGTCTGTTTAGTGATGGGTGGGAGTCATGTGACTTCCTGTGCTCAATGAGTCTAAAGGGATTGCAGCAACTCATCAGCTCCCTCTTTACTAACAAGGGGCCTGCCACAGTGAAAGGTACCAAGCAGTCCAAGAGCGGGGTGTGCAGAGAGCCTGCTGTGCTTTCAAAGTCTCCTGTGATGCAGCATCTTTGAGGAAAGCTATGGCTACAGTGAACGAGCTGGCTGGGGTGGAGTATGCAGAGGTTTGTGGCAGGATGCCCTTTACCCAGTCCTCCCCTGGGCCTTCCTCAAAGCTCACAGACTCTGCATCTCCTTCCTGCACATACATCATCCTGCCTGCTTTCCAAGGATGCCAGAGCCACATCTTCCTGTGGCTTAACTACTAATTCATCGCACACTCGCTATGTGCCAAGCCTCGTTCAAAGCACTTCACATGGATTAACCCATTTCATTCTCACAACAAGCCTGTGGATGAGATAGAATTATTATCCTTGTTTTAGGATGAGCAAAGTGAGACACAGAAAGATGAATGACAGGCCCAAGGTCTGGGAAATAGAAGAACTGGGATATTAACCCAGGTCGTTTTGACTTCAGAACCCATGCTTTTAACTATTATGCTGCATAAACCCTCCAGGGCATCTTTCGAGTATGAGGAGAAGTATTCAATAGTAGTAGCAGCAATAACACACATACAATAGTTACTGTGTCACCATTGTGTTATTCTTAGGGTTATTCCATGTAGGGACTATTTCAGTGATAAAGTTTCATGTTATGAAGATTTTTCTTTTCTGATTTTCTTTTCTGATTTAGCCTTTGGGTTAAAACTTACTATTTTTATTCTTTCTTGTCGGGTTAATAAAAACCAGTATGGTATATCTTTTTTGAGGTTTGAAAGAGCAACATAAAATGTTATAATACATAATGACCCTAAAAGTTGTTGTTATATGTGAAACTGTTCACCATTATACTAGATGACCGTAGATTAGTATGTCTAGAGTTCTTTTAAATCTGTCTTTCCGCTTCAAGTAGCCAGTGTACTTTCCTCCAGCAAAATTCTGATTTGCTGTGTGTGTTTGGCTGAAGTCAGGGAAGGCAAATTACCCAATATACATGCATTGTTTCCTAAGGAAGAATCACTATAATCTGACTGAAGAGCTTTTCTCCTTTTGTAAAGTATAGAAAAAGGTGCTGTAAACTGGTGGGTCTTGGGCCTTTTCTTCCCTTATTTCAACTGTGTTGTTGTCTTAGGAGTTCTGGTTGCTATAACAAACTACCATAGACCTAATGCTTAAACAACAGACATCATTCCTCGCAGTTCTAGAACCTGGGAAGTCCACCATCAGTGTGGCTGGGTTCCGTCAGAGGCTGCTTCCTGCTTTGCAGATGGCCATGTTCTTGCTATGTCCTCACTGGGTGGAAAGCAGGGAGAGAGGACGTAAGCTGTCTCTTGTGTCTCTTCTAATAAGGGCTCAATCCCATCATGAGGGCTCCACCCCCATGACCTAATCACCTCCTAAAGACCTCATCTCTTAGTACCATCACATTGGAGATTAGGGCTTCAATATGTGAATTTGGGGGGGACACAAACATTCAGTCCATAATAGTTGGGTGGTTGAATTTGCTGCCTAACCAACCCCAGGCAGGAGTCATCCCATTTTACAGAAGAGTCAAGTTAGGAATCTCGACTAGGAGTCAGGCTAGACTGACAGACAACACAGAAGGAGAACTACATCATCTGGGAGAGTTTTGAAGTTTCCTGAGCAGGGAATATCTGAGCTGAATTTTGAAAGATGAATGGAATTCACTAACCCCATGGGATTGGGGGGAGGGGGGCGCTTAGAGGAGAATAAAAGAGGATGGTATTCTAGGAGGTGGAAAAAGCATAGGCAAAGGCATAAGACCACGTGGGAGGAAAGCAGATAGGAGTTAGTGGAGATAATGTGAAAGGGTACCATGGTAGGAGAGGAAGCTGGAGCTTCAGCTGGCCGGGCAGGAAGGGTCTCAGAGCTGCATGGAAGAGCTTGGATGTACATCAGGGAGCAACTGTGGTGTTTAAGCAAGGCAGTGACATGGTCAGATTTCTGTTTAAAAAAAAGTCTCTGACACTGTATGCTGTGGAAATGGATTTGGAGGAGACCTAATTGGATACAGGGAGACAGGAAGGAGGGTTTTACAGTGGTCCATGAAGGAGATTGTGCATGTCTGAACTAGAAGTTGAGGGAGACGAAGAGAGTGGCAAAGCATCCCTTTCATTCATTCCCACACCCAAACCAAACCCCTTTGCTCTATTATGGGACTGTGTGGAGGTGAATCCGATACAAGCCCTGTCCTCAAAACGTTTATAACATAGGGACATTGAAGAAACCATTGACAATACAAGAGGTGGATTCACTCAGTTTCTTTGACTCACAAATATCTTTTGAACGCCTACCATGTGCCAGCCCTTTCTGGTGGGTGCTGGAGATGTAACAGTGAAAAAAAAAACCCAAATCTTTGACCTCATGGGGACCACATTCAAGTTGGGGGGCAGCAGAGAAACAATACACTACAAAAGTAAGGTATGTAACATGTTGGATGGTGATAGGTAATTGCAGAGAAAACTAAAGCAGGGAAGGGGAAAAGGAGTGTTGGGAGCAAATTTTTAAAAGGGTATTTGATTAAAGGGCTAAAGGAGGCAAGGGAACATTATCATTAATATACAAATGTGGAGGCTGAAACACCTGCCTGGAGACATTGTGGTTATAGCAGCATTGAGCATGGGCCTTGGGGCCAGAGAGAGGCAGGAGAGGTCCCAGAGTAGCCCCGGGTTTCCTCCAGCAGCTCAGGGGTCCTTCACCATCTTGGCTATTCGCAGTACGATCCAGGGAGGGGAGAAAGGCTGAGTTCTAGCCTGACTCCTAGTCGAGATTCCTAACTCGACTCTTCTGTAGAATGGGATGACTCCTGCGTGGGGTCAGTTCTCGGGGGCTACGGGATCACTCGATTCCTCCCTCCACCCCTAATCCCCCTTCTCCAAAAAAGAAGATGCTGCAGCACTCGGGGCAGGGGAACCATGGGGCTGATGTCATGCCACGTTCTGAAGCCCTTGAAGGCCTCCGCCTTTCCTGAGAAGGATTCTGTCCCCAGGCAGGTCCAAACCCCCTGGGAAAGGATATGAGAAAACCTTTCTGTGATTTAAAAAAGTAAGTGGAGGGCTTCCCAGGTGGCGCAGTGGTTGAGAATCCACCTGCCAATAAAGGGGACACGGGTTCGAGCCCTGGTCTGGGAAGATCCCACATGCCGCGGAGCAACTAAGCCCGTGCGCCACAACTACTGAGCCTGCGCTGTAGAGCCCGCGAGCCACAACTACTGAGCCCGTGTGCCTAGAGCCCGTGGTCCGCAACAAGAGAAGCCACCGCAATGAGAATCCCCTTCGTTGCGCACCGCAACGAAGAGTAGCCCCCACTCGCCTCAACTAGAGAAAGCCCGCGTGCAGCAACGAAGACCCAATGCAGCCAACATAAATAAATAAATAAATTTATTTTAAAAAATAAAAAAAATTTTTAAAATAAATAAAAAAGTAAGTGGAGGTGAAAGAGAGCATTGGTGGGCGTGAAGGCAAGTCCAGCTTATCTTCAGCAGTTTGACCAGCAAGCGCAGCAGAAACGGATGTTTTCTGCAGGAGCTGGAGGCCCCCCGCTGCCATCTCCATGCAGACTGTGCAGAAACCTCCCCTTGCCTGCAAGTGACAGCTGGAGAGGACCAGGGGGCTGCACTCTGGAAGGAGTCGGCAGCGGCTGCCTGGGGATGTTTGGGTGGAAATCTGATGCCGGGATAGGAAAGCTCTGCTTCCCGTGGGCACTTCCCTCCACCTGTCACATGTCATCAACCATGAGGTATCATAGCGCCTGGCCTAAGGGGGCATTACTGCTGCTTGGCTAAGGCCAGCTACTTCCCCAGCTCAGTTGTTCCTAAAGAGGGAGGAGAGAGGAGGAGAAACAGACAAAACCCGTGGTTAAAGGCCTAGACTGTGAGGTCAGGGGAACCTGATTAGAGTTCCGAACCTTCCCTGCTGTGTGACCTTGGGCAAGTTACTGAACCTTTCTGAGCCTTGGGTGCTTCAGCACTAAAATAAGGATACTAGAACCTTCCTCATAGGATTATTAGGAGTATAGGAGAGAGTGAGGGTACGGGTAAAGTGCTTAGTTGAGTGTCTGACATATAGCAGGAAGTCTGTCCATGTTGCTATTATCAATATAGACTGACAAGTATTATTAGAAATCAGGATAAAGGAAGGTAGAGAAAGAAACCACTTTTCTGTGTCTGGTTCTTTCTGTTGAAAGTGAGAATCAAAGATGTGCATCTGAGTTCTTCAGATCTGAGCTCCTCCTTTTACCAATGGGAGAAGCCCCTGGGTGCAGGGGTGACGGAATGACTTGCCTAGGGGGATGCTGATGGATGCTGATAGTGTGGGATGAGGAGCCAAGTCATCTGGGCCCAGTCCTGACTCCACACTGAACCACAGTGACAACTGGGCAAGTTACTGTACCTTTCTGGTCCTCTGCATGGAAAGCGGATAATAACGAAGGATTCCTATTAGGACTAATTGATTGAATATATAAACAGGGCTTAAAACAGTACCTGGCACATAGGAAGCACTATATAAATATTATATATTTATAATATTGTTGCTATCATTACTATTACAGTTATTGTATTACTATTAATATTACTGCTATTATTTGCTACTATTATTGTTATTATTACCATTACCATCATCATCATCATCATCATCATTACTGTTAGGGTCACACAGGGAGCCAGTGGCAGTAGCTACTACCTATTTCAGCAAAAATCTGCATGCTAGCCTTGCCCACACCTGCTTCTTTATGTGAGCATGAGGCCGCCTGCCAGCTTCTCTAGCCTGCAAGAGGGAACTGTGTCCCCATAACTGCAGCTGAGCCCGCTGTTCCCAGAACTTTCTGAGCCAGTACTCTCCAAGGTGAAGGTCACTGCAGAGTCTGCCGCGGAGTCTGCCCCAGAGTGCTGCCTAGTAGGTGCCAGGCTATCAAGGAGCACCCCATTGATGTTGGTGCCCGGGTTGTTGGGAGGAGGGGGGCCAGCAAACCAGGGGATCACAGTGGTTGAAGGGCTACATCTGGAGATAGACTAGACTGATCTAGAGCCAAGATTTAAATTTGCCCCTTGCCCAGTACATGATGTCCTGCCAGTTGCTGAAGCCCCTGAGCCTCAGTTTCCTCATCTGTAAAATGGGGCTAGTGGTTGTATTTGCTTCATAGGGTTGAGGATTAATGAAATGATGCTCTTAATTAAATTAGCTCAGTGCGTGAGCAAGCAGTCAGCCACATGGTGGTTATTAGCATTTTTTTATTTAGGAGAAAAGTACTCCCCAGAGAGGGGGAAGTGAGTGGCTAGCAAGTAGGCACTGATATCCTGAGAATCTTGTATTTTAATTGTGATAATTGTGGAATCAGAAAAAAAAAACACTGGCTGCAGACTCGGGTGACCTGCGTTCTGGGCTTGGCCTGGCCTCTGCTTTGCTAAGTGACCATAGACAAGTCACTTCCTTGTCTGTACCTAGTTTCCCCATCAGGCAACAAAGTCGTGGGAACGGGGTTGCCACACTGCACGGTTCTGTGTGATTTCACAGGTGTCCCTCCACCTCCCCAGGTCCAGCCCCTCCAGGTAACTGTGTTTCTGCCAAGGTATAGCCCACACCCCCCTGGGGTCCTGGAGTCCTTCAACAGATGATTACCGAGCGCCCAGGGTGCCAATCCTGCATCTGGGTTCTGTGTGAGGTGCGGGAAATAGAGGACTGAGGGGGTCAGGTACGACGGGAAGTGAAACCATTCCTGCTATAAAGAAAATGCCTCAGGAGGATGGAAGAAGATACAGTTGGTGGGATTGGGGGTCTAGGGTGAACATTAAATGGAGTGGTCGGAGAAGAGCTCTGGGGAAGTGGCATTGGACTTGAGACCTGGATGACAAGGAGGCAGCAAGGGGATGAGCCAGGGAAGAACATTCTGAGCAGGGGGAACAGCACGTGCAAAGGCCTGAGGGCAAGGGCAGTGCTGGGGAAGGAGGCTGGCTTGTTCGGGAGACAGAAAAGAGGCCAGTTTGGCTGTAGGCAGTGAGTGAGGGGGAGGGGGCCCAGACGATGTCGGCCTGCAGAAGAAGATTGAATGCCACCCGCACTGAAGGGCGGGAATCAGAGCAGGGGAGCAGGTGGGGAGGCAGGGAGGTCAGAGGAGATCTTCCGGCTTGGTCCAGGTAAGGGATGACAGCGGCTCGGACGCTAGGGGTGACCGTGGAGTTGTAAGAAGTAGGTGGATTCGGAGGCTGTGTTGGAGATGAGAGCGGGTGATGGCCTGGGTGTGGGAGGCTCCAGAGGGAGGAATCCTGGCATCTCTTCACATTTCTAGCTTAAAGCACTGGATGGGGTATCTGCTGAGATGGGGAGGATGGAAAAGGGGCAGTATGGGTGGGGGAGATGGCAGGAAAACAGGAGTTCTGTTTTGGACCTCATAAATTTAAGATGCCTAATAGCACACCTTTGCTCTCCAGAGTGAACTTGCTAAATTCCTCATTAGGGTGGCACCTGGCCACCAGAAGCACCGCCAGGCTGGCCATCTGCCCTGTGGAAGCTTAGGCAGAGGCTGTAGGAACTGAAGGTGATGAAATTGAGTGCTGCACTGCTTACAGCCTGTGCCCTCTCTGTGTCTCCCTGTCTCTCTGTTTCTGTGTCTTTTTGTCTCTCTCTTTTTGTGTGTGTGTTTCTCTGTCTCTCTGTCTTTCCATCTCTGTGTTTCTCTGTCTCCTCACCTGTGAATACCTTCATTCAGGTGTTCCAAGTGACTGGTGTTTCCCCTCATTTCAGCCCTTCCTTTGCATCCTCAGGTACGTTGCAGACCTGAGCAAGCCTCCCAAAGATCTCCTTTGTCTCTAGGGGAAGGTTACTTATTTGGCTCCATGTGTTTTCTGACCCACGGCTGGTTCCCAGGCCTTGGCAATACTGGCATCTCTCCTAGACTCTGGGTGCCCGGCTCTGCCTGCCACCATCTCCAACTCAGTGAGTCTGCAGCCAGACTTGGTCACTTCTCCAAACCTGCAGTGACGGGCATGTGCAGGCCTCCGCAGGGACACAGAGCCGCTCTCTTAGTCCTAACTGGTTGGTGAGAATAGTCAGGGAAGCCTCCCCAGAGTAGAAGAGGTTAAGCTGAGTCAGAAGTAACCAGCTGAAGAATGTAGGAAAGCAAAGGAAGGTCGTGCCAGGCAGAGGGAATGGAAATGTGAAGCGATTGTGTGGGGTGCAGGGCGTACAGGATGGTGAACCCTAAGCAGATTTGTGTAACTGAGCTAAGTTTAAGGTACCTAAGAAGACAGATGCCAGGCTCACGGAGGCCCAAGGCACCATGATGTGATGGAAAATCGATAGGCCCCAGACAGACCTGGGTTTGCATCCTGATACCATGGAGGGGCAGTGCTGTCCAGTGGTTACCGCCGTGCCCACCAGAGCCAGGTTGCCTGGGTTTGAATCACAGCTCTGCCCCTTGTCAGCAGTATAACTCTGGGGCCCAGTGTCCACATCTGTACAGTACAGGTAAGAACAGCACACCTACCTCATAAGGCTGGAGGAAGGATATGGCATGAGTTAATAGGGTCAGGTGCTTAGAACAGTACCCGACAGAACTGTAATGATTACTTACAGGTTGAGTAAAGTACTTATCATCTCTGGACCTCAGTTTCTTTTTCTGTAAAATGGGGTGATTGCACTTCCTGGGCAGGGTTGTTGTGAGGCTTGGGGACCACTTGCAGGCCATCCGTGTGCAGTCCCTGGCTCCCCACAGAGGCTCAGTAAATGGTAGCCACCGCCAGCACCACCAGCGCACTACCATTATCACGGTTGTTGTTATACTTCCATGTCGGCTGGTCTGGCACCGAGTCCCTGCTCACTGACGCCCTCCCTCTGCCCAGCAAGCATCATGGATCACCCAGCCTAGAGACTGGAAATTAAGTGCTGTAAATCTGGGCCACAGTTGCCCTGGAAAACGATCTGCCTTTTGCTGGGCAGCAGTGATTCAGATGCTCTTCTGGCCATGCTAGCAGCTGTGTTGTCAGCTTTCCCCCAAGTCATGCAAAAGGCCAGCAGCAGGGCTCTCCCCGAAGCTTGTGCAAATAAGCATTGCACACATGACTTCTGGGCCCAGTGCTGACAAGAATGGAGCTATGATCAGCACAAGGAACTCCCGAGGCCATTCCACTCTCTGTTCCCTCCACTCACGTGGAATTTGGTTTCCACATACAGTCCCTGTTAACGACGAAACTGGAGGGGACAGGGCAGGCTCCTGGGTGTCACAGTTGGGTTCCCCCTGTGTTCTGTCCCTGTCTCTTTCTTATCCAGTCTTCATTGTAGGAAGGCAGCATAGGGTAGCTAAAACTGGACCCTGGGAGACCCAGACTGCCTAGGTTTGAATCCCAGCTCCACCATTTAACCAGACATAAGGCCTTGGGCAAGTCACTTCATCTCCCTGTGCCTCAGTTTCCACATCTTTAAAACAGAGATGATGTTAATACTGGTTTATATCTCATAAAGTTGTTATGACTGAATGAATCGGAGTTAAATGAAACTCACTGCTCTTTGCTAGGCTCTTATCTCTTTGTTCATAAAATAAGGTAGTTGCACTAGAACCTCTTAAGATTCCACTTCAGAATTTCAGGCACTGCAGTATGTGGAAATGGATTCTGCTTCTGCTACTGACCTGCTGTTTGGTCTTGGAAAAGTAACTTAACCCCCTGAGGTTTTCATTTTGTTTTTTTAAAGGAAACAAAAATACCTCCATGATGGATTTTGATTAGTATCTGAATTAGAATATAGGTAAAGATATTATATATCTCTCTATAGATATAGATATAGATATAGAGGAGATATCTGTATCTCCTAGCAGAGTGTTTGGCACTTCATAGGTGTTCAATGAATGATAGCAATTAATTTTACATTGGAAACACTACAGAAGGAAGTTCCGTATTAAATAAGAAATAGTGTTAACTCCCAACTCTTTTTCACATTCCAAATTAGTTCCTGAAAAAGTGGAGGGATGGAAGATAAAGAATCAGGAAGGAGGAAAAGAAGGAAGGGAAGGAAGAAGTGATGGAGGGAAGAGGGAAGAAAAGAAAGCACAGATGAAAATGGGATTAAAAACAAAATGATGGAGTTGATGCTGCCCCACTTGCATTTTCTGAGCAGCCCCACATGCAGGATGAAGCATGGGGAGCTCTGCTGGGGGAAGGTTCCAGATCCTAGTTGCCCACCATCAGGGGACCTCCATTGCATTCCCCTACTCCCAGCCACACTCTGCATCCTAGTGGCATACCCAAACCTCAAAATTTCCTGACTTCATTTAGAGAGAATCCAAATGTTCTGTTTTCTGGTCTGTTGCTACAGAATGAAATGTGGGCAAGAGGACCTTTGGGCAGATCCCTCTCTAGGGACTTGGGCATTGGGGAAGTTGGTGGAAATTAGCATTGCACAGCTGACTTCTAGGCCTGGCACTGATAAGGAAGGACCTGTGATCGGCACAAGGAAATCTGTAAGCCGTTCCGCAGTCAGACTCGCACTGATGTGTACAGAGACTCAGATGTTTCCTTGGATACTAATTATTCTCAGTGTATACAATAGCCAGGTTTTCTCAATAAAATCAGGGCACAGAGATTTTCTGGGTTTTCTTTGGCAGGGAAGGAGGGAGCAGAGCATTCTCAGCCCTGATCCTGGAAGTGGCTAGGGCTAAGGTTTCCAAACAAGTAGAAGGGCCTGGCAGCCATAGTTCTAGGAGTCTCAGATGCTGTCCCAGGAGATGGGAAGTTGTGACTCCCACAGGCAACAGGCAGTCATGAATTTAAAGCAGAGATTAGATGCTAGGGTCTTGTTGGATTAGTGGGGGCTGGTGAAATGAAGAGCCCAACTGGTCAAAGAAAAGAACAGAAGCAGGCCAAGGTCAGCCCTTGGACCACTCAGAGGTTTAATTTTATGGTTAATAGGGTCAGTATTTTGATCTCAGGATTATGCAAGAGCCTGGAGTACCCTTGGACACCAAGCTCTGTGTCTGACTGGCAGAAAAGGTGCCCTGGGGAGCCCTAAGAGCCCCAGCCTTTGTAGTTGGTTTTGGAAAAGTGAGTTCATCATAAATCTTTTCAAACAGGGCCACAGAGAGTATTGGTGAGGATTTTCTCGGGAAATAGAGATTCTATCCATTCATTCATTCATTCATTCTTCTGTTATTTACTGACTGCCTACAAGTTGCAATGGATGCAGAGGTGAAATACAGACCCTGTCCTCAGTGAGCCTAAAATCTAAACCAATTATCGCTGTATCAGGAGCCACTAATATAACAAACAACCACAGCCTCCAGATGGCATAGATGATAAACATTGTCTTGCTCACGTGTCTTCGGGTTGACTGGGAGTTGACTAATGTAGGCCAGGCTCGTCTGGGTGGCTCTGGGATGCAGCCTGAGTCCAGGTCTTCTCCACGTGTCTCTCCTCCTTAGATCCGTGGGCCAGCCCACAGAACATGCCCATGGAACATTTTCTCATGGCAATGGCAGAGATGCAAGAGGGCAAGTAGAAACACATCATGATACCTACTAGGTCAGGCTCAGAACTGCTACACTGTCAGGCCTGCCCTCATTCCATCAGCCAAAACTAGTCTGATAGCTGGGCCCAAGGTCAGGGGGCAGGGGAGTCAGCTACTAGTGGAAGGAACTGCTGAGTCACTTGGCAACCTGTGTAGATCCTGGGAGGGGTGAAGAATTGTGGCTGATTATTGAAACTACAAAATTGCCCACCCCAACATAGGCATATTTATTTATAAATCATGACTACTTTGCTAATAATTGTGCTCATAAAGAGTACACACAAAAAAGAAATTTAGGGATGAGATTGAAAATTTTGAAAGAAAATTTCAAACAATTTTCTTGCCCTGCACTCCAATGTATCCTCTTGGAAATCCCCAGGGGATGCACTTCTCATCTTTAGAGACTCTGGTCTGGAGAAGTGTTTCCCAAAATGTGGTAGACCAACTGCAGCAAATCATTTGGGTCATTTGGAGAGCTTGTTAAATGCAGATTCTGGGCCACTTTTCCAGAGCTGTTGAGGGTGAGGCCCGGGAATTTCTATTGTTAGAAAGCGTCCCAGGAGATATGGGTACATAATTAGAGTTTGAGACTTTAAGTCGACAGAGCCATCAGCCTGTGAGGGGAAGAAACACCCCCTTACCCGGCCTGCAGCATGCTGGGGTGGTGAGGAAGGTTAGCCTGAGTGAGTGACGCAGGCGATGCGTTCTGAAGGAGGGGGCGACTTAAATTAACCGTGCAGTGAAGGAGGACAAGGCTGAGCCAAGCAGAGGTCGCTGCATGTGTGAGAGCTGCCCTTGAGAGTGGGCCCACAGGTTCAGGGAGCCCCATGTTCGGCATAAGTAGAGCAGAAGCTCAGGGAAGACTGAGTCAACGGATGAGTGAGATTTAGCCAAAGCAGGGAGATGAGGCCGGACTGGGGCAAGGGTGGCCTGTTCCGAGCTGGAGGTGAGAGGACTTGTGAAGGACCTTGTGGTGTAGGCCACGGGCAAGTGCGGGAAAGTTTGCTGCAGGAAGTGACGTGATCATGTCCAGTTGAAGTGCTCGAGAGGTCAGCTGGCTGCAGTGTGGGGAAGGGGCTGGAGGGGGAAGCAGGCCTGCAGGGTATATAGCACTTGACCTGGGAGAGCTGAGGGTGGCCCGGCAGTGAGGGGAAGAGAGAGATGGATTCCAGAGGGATTGGATTCCAGAGGCAGTTAAAGAGGCAGAATCCACGGAGCAGTGGAGAAGCAGCAGAAGAGGAAGAAGACTAGGGAGGCCTGTGAGTGAAATGGTGTCTTCGGGCTTGAGCGTGATAGGCGGGAATACAAAGGGGGGAGGGGGGCAGAGCAGTTCACCCTCAGGACAGGATCCTGCCCAGAGGGGCCAGCCTTCCAGATGATCACCAAGGTGGGCACCTCTCCAGCTCCAGCTTAGGATGAAAAGGCCTAGAAATAATATTGTGAAATATATCCCCCAAACCACAGGTGGTTTGTATTTTGTTTTATTTTACAGTAAGTTAATGTCACCAGAAATCACCTTAATTTATTTTGAAGGGCACATCATGGGCAGCAATGAGAGGGACCCAAGATGGCCATTTAGCTCCAGACTACAGGTTACCAAGGGCCTTGGGTTAGATGTTTGACAGTGACCTTCAGAGGAAGGTCTTGATAAATCAGAGACAAGCCGGTGTGATTGTCAGATAACGCCAAACTTCTGTCCCACCTGGGGCTGCTTGGAGAGTTCTATAACTTATGTTTGTAAGTAAATATCCTGTGATTATTTTGTGGATACCACAGTTATAGTTGCTTTATAATTTTAGGTTAAAAGCTTTAATTTGCTAAATGTAAATATTCATGTGCATGAATATTTTTTTGTGACCCTCTTTTGGCATGTCTCTATTTGGATATATTTCAGGTTGGGGAGGGTAGTTGCTAATACATGGAAAAAAATCTCACCTCTCTCGACCTCGAGGAAACCCTCTCCCATGAAATTTCCTGACACGCTGGCGCTCTCCACCAAGGGGAGGGAGTTGCTGCTGCAAAAGCTCACTCACCTACAAATCCTACCTCCGAAGCCCAAATTCTTGGCTGGGGACCTACAGTGTCCCACCTGTGGGAACCAGAGTGTTGCCACTCACAGGAGATCAAGGCCTGTGTGAGTGGATTTGAAGTCATCAAAGACGGCACACACTTGCATGTAGCTGTGGCTGGAACATAGCTCGGAGGATGAAAGGCCCGGCAGATCTTTTATGTGGAAATGGAGCTGCTCCCTCAGGAGATGCGTGTTTGACCTTTTTTCAGGAAGTTAAGCATCTCTTAGCTCTGCAACTTGAGTGGCACAGTCTCTGGATTACCCGCACTGCCTGTGCTCATCAATATATGGATGAAGCTCAGCCCATGTTATCTCCATGAATTTTTAAACTTTTTGCCCAGGCAGAAAGGGTTTTAGCAGTTGTTAATTGCCCAAACGCTGGTTCCTAGTAGGCGAGGAAAAAGAAAATCTTTCATCACTCATTGAGTCAAAGATGGAGAGAGAAAACTTATGAGTCTTGGTGTCTTTTCATGGGGAACGAAGTCACTAAAAAATGAAATCAGATATGCGCTCCCGTTATTCCAGCTGTGGTCCAGCTTAGGCTGATAGGCATCCACTGGGATGGATGCTTTCTCTTATACAATTACACATTTAGTCTTTGCAAACAAAAGGTAAAGATAGTTTAATTTTATTCCTGTTGTCTTAAGCAGGTTCACTCAACAAATATGTATTGAGCCCCTGTTATGTGCTAGGCACTTTTCTAAGTGCTAGGGATACATTAGTGAACAAATCAGACAAAGATCTCTGTTCTAGGGGGGCTTACATTCTATCAGAGGGAGCAGAGGAACCAACAATAAGAAAAACAAGTAAGTCAATTGTATAGTTTATAGAAGGTGATGCATGCTGGGGAAAAAAGAATAAATGGAGCAGAGTAAGAGAGATCCAAAGTGACGGATGGTTTAACATTAGGGGGTCATGGGAGGCCTCACTGAGAAGGTGACATTTGACCAAAGATCTGAAGGAGATGAGGGGTGAGCCATGCAGGTATCTGTAGAAAGAATGTTGCAGGTGAAGGAACAGCCAGTGCAAAGGCAGCTGATGATCAGGAAGTTCAGACACTGGAATTTGTCTTTTCCTTTAATGTTCTAAGAAACGTGCCAGGCCTTGAATATTCCTTATCTGGTGTCCCACTGTAGGAGAGCCAGGTGTTAGCCCGTGAAACACCATGCTATCAACATTTGCAGAGCACTTTAAAGATTAAGAAGCTATTTCCCGTGGAGTGAAGGAACTAATCTCTACCCTGGTTGTGGTGGTGGTTCTATGCGTACACCAGAAAAGTCAGTTTTACCCTACGTTAACTTAAAAAAATAAGCATTTTGAAAAAAGCAGTTTAGTGCATTTTATTTTGTTCTGCTCAAAGACCTGTGGATTAGGGAGGGCAGAGATTAGCATCCCCGTTTTGCAGATCAAAAGCCTGTGGCCAAGATGTTACTCAGCCGTTAGAGGCAGACCGTAAGAGGCAGACCGGGTCTCAAAGTCAGATCCATCCAAAGCCTGTTCTCATATGAATACTGAAGTCCCTGCCACACTGCCTCGCAAACTAAAGCTGACCACGCTGCCAGACCTTCTGGCAATGGGAAGCACACTGTCTAAAAAGCAGTCAGTGTGATCACAACAGCTAATGCATACTGCTCATCGTGTGCTGGAGCTGTTCCAGATACTTTACATATATTAAGTCACTTAATTCTCACAAGAACCCTATGACATAGGTACTATCTCCATATTACAGATGAGCAAACCGAGGCCCAGGGAAGTTAGAAAACTTACCAGAGGCTGTGTAGGTAGTAGGGTCGCAGAGCTGGGATTAGACACAGGCAGTTGGGTTCCAGAGTCCGTGAGCTTAAGCTTCAGGCTTACTGGCTCGGTCCAGCTGTGTCCAGCACCAGAGTGCTAAAGCCATGGTCATCCTTAGCCTGGGTTTGGTAGGGGTCTTGCACTTAAAGAATCCCTATTTTTCTTTTCAATAAGGCATTGTGTTTTGAGTGTAAGGTTCACAACAACTTGAGGTGCAGAGAAAACCCATAAACACATGCACAGGCTCCCCCATTATCAACATCCCCACCAAAGTGGTACATTTGTTGTAATTGATTAATCTAACTCAACACGTTGTAATCGCCCAAGGTCCATACTGTACATGAGTTCGCTCTTGTGTTGTACATTCTATGGGCTTGGACAAATGTGTTAAGGACATGTATCCATCATGATGGTATCATACAGAGTAATTTCACTGCCCTGAAGATCCTCCGTGCTCTGCCTCTCCATCCTCTCCATCACTGCAAACACCCCCGCCCCGCTACAATCCCCAGCAGCCACTGACCATTTTGCTGTCTGCGTCATTTTGCCTTTTCTAGAGCAGTTGGAATCACATACACACATAGTACCACAGCCTTTGCAGACTGGCTCCTTTCACTTAGTCACATGCATTTAAGGTTCCTCCATGTCTTTTCATGGCTTTGACAGCTCGTTTTGTTACCATTCTCCCGAGTTGGTGCTGTTTGCTCAGTGCTGTTCGAGCAAACAGAGCGGGACCAAGTTTGGTTTAGAAGCAAAGGAAAGCTTTATCCTTTGATCAAAGGATGGAAAGGTGCAAGCTCACTCTCTGGAATCCACGCCTCCCAGGGAACTCCCTGGCGGTCCAGGGATTAGGACTCTGTGCTTCCACTGCAGAGGGCCCGGGTTCAGTCCCTCGTGGGGAACTAAGATTCCGCAAACCTTGCGGAGCGGCCAACAGAACAAAACAAACCCCCCCCCCCGCCCCCACTTTATAGGGTTCTTGTCAGCAGGGAGGGGGCAGAGTTCTTGCTGGTCAGGCGCAGCTATGCTGCTCCCTGTGCTGCTGATCACAGTGTGGGGCGTGGCGCTCCTGCGCACGGCCCGCCGCCGCCATCTTGAAGAGAGGCGCTGTGCCCAGCGCTCCTGCACGTGGCCTGCCGCCATCTTGAAGTGAGGCGCCGTGCCCAGCGCTCCTGCACGGGGCCCGCCGCCGCCATCTTGAAGTGAGGCGCCGTGCCCAGCGCTCCTGCACGGGGCCCGCCGCCGCCGTGTTGAAGTGAGGCGCCGTTCACAGCGCTTCTGCGCACAGCCCACCGAGCTGAAGTGTCGGCGCAGCCATTTTGCACTGGGAACTCTGGTCTGAAGTGCTGAGTATCAGGCTTCTGCAGGCGGTTTCCTGTGAGCAAGTGAAACTAGACTAAACACAAAGGAGAAAAAAAGGTTAGATTTTATTTTATTACCCAGAATCTATTTTTACTTCCCTGGAATTGTTAACGGGTTTTGCCAGTGACACAGTTTCTTTTTAGTACTAAATAATACTCAGTTTCCTGGATGTACCACAGTTTATCCCTTCACTTCTGAAGGACATCTTGATTTCTTCTAAGTCTTGGCAGTTCTGAATAGACATCCTATTGTAAACATCCTGGTGCAGGTTTTTTGTGTGGACGTCAGTTTTCAGCTCCTTCGGGTAGATACCAAGGAACATGATTGCTGGGTAGTATGGTAAGAGTATGTTAAGTTGTATAAGAAATCACCAAGCTTTTTTCCAAAGTGGGTGTATCATGCATTCTCACTGGCAATGAATGAGCGTTCCCATTGCTCCACATCCTCGCCAGCCTTTGGTGTTGCCAGGGTTCCAGATTTGGGCCATTCTGCTAAGTATGTGATGGTCTCTCCTTGTTGTTTTAACTTGCATTTCCCCACTGATAGATGACATGGAGCATCTTTTCGTGTGCTTACTTGCCATCTGTATATCTTTGGTGAGGTCTCTGTTAAGGTCTTTGGTCCATTTTTTAATTTAGCAGCCTGTGAACCAAGACTATGATAGGAGTGAGGGAGGGGTGAGGATGATACTAAGGATGTTTCGGGAGACAAAGTTGACAGCGCCCGGTGCCTGAGTGGCTGAAACCGCTGAGGGCTAAGAAGGAGTGAAGTATGAGACTCGAGTCTCTGGCCACAGTGAATGGATGGATAGTGGCACTTCCGGGAGGAAGAGGGGGGCCCAGGTATAAAATTCATCAGAGGATGAGGAAGGAAGTGAGTCTGGGTGTCTGTGAGACACCTGAGCAGAGATGTCCACTCTCCTGTCCAGTTCACGATCAGTTGCTCATCTTCTCCCAAAGTAGCTGGTGCCACTGTGGGGCGGCTCTCACTCTGTGGAGTTGTTTATGCTTTGATGCAAAACCTGCATCCCTATGATTTACACCTTACTTCAGTTGTGTGGCTCCACTGACAAGTGAGAAGTCTCCAACCTTTATTTAATTCTTCACAGTGAAGTCTTCTTTCCCGCCACAGCCTCCAAAAAGTATGCCTGCAAAGTTGCTGCTTTGTGAAATGTTTGTTTGTTCTGTCTGGTGTGGTCACTCCTGCCCTCTAGCGGCTGTTGGTGGGGCAGCATGGGGCTGAGCACTCAGCTGGCCTGCTGGATTCTATCCCGGAAGGATTCTATCCCGGAAGGATTCTATCCCAGGGTCTTCCTGCCTTTCTGTTCCCACTGCCTTCCTTCCAGAATCCCCCTTATCCTCACCTTGTCCCACCATCGAATTAAGTTTGTTATTGAAGAGATGTCCAGTGTCTAGTGGCACAGGAAGTCAGTGGCTCACAGGACAGGAAGACACCCTAGAAATCACATAATCCAACTCCCTTTTTTTATACGTAAGGACCCAAGTGATTGTAACAGCCTCCTAACTTGTCTGGCTGCTTCCACGCACTTGCTCTACAGTCTGTTTTCCGCACAGTGGCCAGGCAGACCAGATGACGTCTCTCTCTTGCTTATAACCATCCAATGGCTTACTTTTCACACTTGGAATAAAATCAGAATTATTTTCAGGTTGGCCCTTCATTATCTGGCCTCTCTCTACTTCGCTAAACATTTTCTTACAAAAGAAAAAAATCTCCCTCTTATTTTCTGATTGAGCTGGCCTTCCTTCTGTTCATCAGATGTGCCTAGCTCTTTCCTACCTCAGGGCCTCTGTGTGTGTTCTTCCCTTTCTCCTCACCCTCACATCTCAGCTTAAAGGTCACCTCCTCAGAGAGGCCTTCCCTGACCCTCCCCCCATGTTAATCTCTACAACAGAGGTTAACTCTATTGAAGTGTATTAACTCTGTTGAAGTGCTCTGTGTATTGCCCCAATCCGTGAGTATTTCTCCATTATCTGTTTCCCTTACCAGACTGTAAGCTCCCCTGGGGCCTGCAGTGGGAGAAATTATAGGAGGAGCCTTTGACGAACCTTGGAGTTGGTCAAAAGATAATGAGGTGATTCTTCTGAAGGCGGGGAATTCCCACCAGTGTAAGGTCGACCAGAGTTCCTAAAGAAGGGATTGTTAAATAATCTCTAAGGTCCCTTTAACAGTTTGTTGCCTTTTCTATCCAGTATTTGAAAGATGGAAGAGGTTCAGATCCAATAATAGCTCAGTAGCTTGTGTTGGAGTAACCCTCTCATAGATGATAACTGTAGCTTTGGGTAAAGTATTTAAAAGAATCTATTTGAGGTTCCTGGAGAGAAACAGAAAGTAGGTGGAATCTGGAGGGGATTTAACCCTTGAAAGAAGGGAGCGGCTCCCGCCAAGTGAGATTCACATTGATGTGGCTCTTCCCTTGAAAGCAAAAAGCAGAAAGCTGCAGTTTTATTGCTTTGACAAGTAGCAGAGTACAGGCTAATAGAGTGGCTGGAAAATGAGGAAATCTGAAGAGATGCCTCAAATCCATGCTCCCAGTAAGATCAACTGAGGCCTCTGTGAAAACTGTTTTCCAGTTCAACCCCTCCTTCAGCCCATGTGTGCTTTTCACGCTTGCACACAGCTGTTAATCATGGAGACACTCTCCAATAAACTTTCTGCTTCCAAATCATCCCGGCAGAGTCAGTGTCCTGGGGAACTTGACTTAACAATGATCTAATTGATGTTATAGAGCATTGTACCCAGCAACTGCAAAATACATGTTCTTTTCAAGTGCAAATGAAACATTCATCAAGATAGACCACGTTGAGCCATAAAATTAATCTCAGTGGATGTCAAAGGTGTTGAAGGATTAAAACATTATAGACTATGTTCAATAATCATAACGGAATCATATTAAAAGCAATAACAATAAAATATCTGAAAGAGCACTGGAGTTTGAAAATTAAAGATATGTTTAAATAACACATAGGTCAAAAAGAATTAGAAAGGAATAAGAATAATTTGAGTTGAATGACAGTGTAAATACAACATGTCAAATTTCTGCATTCAACTAAAGTAGTGCAGAGGGAAATGCATTGCTTTAAATGCTTATATTAGAAAAGAAGAAAGGTTTAAAATTAATGATCTACATTTCCATCTTAAGAATATAGAAAAAAGCCTTAAACCCAAAGTAAGAAGAGAGAAAGTAATAAAAAGCAGATATAGGTGAAATAGAAAACAAATAATAGAGAAAATAGAAAAAGCTGCAAGTGGTTTCTTTAAAAGATTAATAGGGCTTCCCTGGTAGTGCAGTGGTTGAGAATCTGCCTGCCAATGCAGGGGACACGGGTTCGAGCCCTGGTCTGGGAAGATCCCACATGCCGCGGAGCGACTAGGCCCTTGAGCCACAGTTGCTGAGCCTGCGCGTCTGGAGCCTGTGCTCCGCAACAAGAGAGGCCGCGATAGTGAGAGGCCCGTGCAACGCGATGAAGAATGGCCCCCACTTGCCGCAACTGGAGAAAGCCCTCGCACAGAAACGAAGACCCAACACAGCCATAAATAAATAAATAAATAAAAATAAAAAAATAAACAGGAGCTGTTGTTTAAAAAAAAAAAAAAAAAGATTAATAAAATTTTTAAATGCCTAACAGATTAATCAAAAAGAGAGAAAAAGCAAATTACTAGTATCAGGAATGTCAGGGGAAATTACTACAGACCCTGCAGAAAATGAAAGGTTAGTAAAGAAATATTATGAACAACTTTATGCCAATAAATTTCACAACTAAGATGAAATGGACAAATTGCTTGAAATCGCATATTGCCAATATTGAAATAACAAGAAACAGAGAATATGAATACATTTATAAAAGAGGTTGAGATAATTATTAAAAACTTTCCAACATAGAAAAAAATCAGCCCCAGATGGTTTCACTGTTGAATTCTGCCAATAATTTAAGGAAAAAAACCCAATATTACACAAACTCTTTCAGAAAATAGAAAAGGTGGGAACACTTCTCAATATATTTTGTGAGGTCAATATTATTCTGATACCAAAACCTGGCAAAGACATTGACAAAAAAGAAAATCAGAGACCAGTATTTCTCATGAACATGGACATAAAAAATCCTCAATAAAATATTCTTAGATTGAATCCAGCATTATATTAAAAAGGTAATTCACTATGACTAAGTGGGATTTATCCTAGGAATGCAAGTTTGATTTAACATTTGAAAATCAATTAATGTAATTTACCACATTAAGCAAATAAATGATTTTTAAAAACATAATCCTCTCAATTGATTTAGAAAATCACTTGGCAAATTCAACATCCATTCATGATAAAAACTCTCAGCCAACTAAGACTACAAGGGAACTGTCTCAATCTGATAAAATGCATTTATGAAAAACCCATAGCTAATAACATTGTGTTAACGTGAGATATTGAACATTTTCCCCCTAAAATGGGGAACAAGATAAGTTGTCTGCTTTCATTATTTGTATTCAGTAGTGGAGGGACTAGCAACTGTAATAAGAGAAGTAAAAGAAGTAAAAGGTTGGAATGGGGGAGTAAACATGTCTCTATTTGTAGATGGCATGATTGTTTAAATGGAAATCTTAAGAATCTGTAAACAATCATGAAAGAGAGTAATTGAATTTGTCAGGTCACTATACTGATAATAATTGGCAAATATATGATGTTGGCAGCAAACAAATGGATAATAAAACTTAGAAAAGAGAGTATTTATAATACCATCCAAAAAAGCCCAAAAGAAATTGTTAGGAATCAGCTTTAAAAAAATGGGTGCAATACCTCTATATTGAAAATCACAAAACATTTCTGAGAGAAACTAAAGAAGATTTAATACGTAGAAAGCTCTAACATGTTCATGAGGTAGAAAATTCAATAGTGTTGAGATGTCACTTCTACCCAAACTGAGCTAGATTCTACATAATCCCAAACAATATCCCAACAAACGTTTTTGTACAACTTGACTTTAAAATGTACATAAAAGTAGGACCTAGAATACTCAAAACAATCTTGTGAAAGCAAATATAGGTTGGAGGACTCACTTTACCTGATTTAAAGACTGCCTATAAAGCCACAGTTAGCAAGACAGTGTAAGGATAACAGATCAATGGAGCATAATAAAAAGTCCAGAAATAGATAACATGCAGTCAACTGGTGCCAACAAAGCCACCAAAATAATTCATTTGGGAAAAATATTTTCATAAATGGTGCTGGAAAACTGGATAAATGAACCTCTCCTCACACTCAAAAATCAAGTTTTAATGGACTGTGGACCTAAACAGAAAAGCTAAAACTATAAAGCTTCTATAAGAAATTATAAGACAATATCATCGTGATCATGAGGTTCGCAAAGATTTTTAAAAGCAGACACAGAAAGGACTAAATGCAAAAGAAAAACTTGGTAACCTGGACTTCATAAAAATTTTAAATTTCTGTTTATAAAAAGATCTGCAGATAGAGGTAATAGATGTCATATATGTACATATAAATGTGTATACATATGCACATATATACGTATTTTTTGTATGTATAGATAAAATACTCCTAATAACCAAAATATGGAAGTGTGGTCTCATCCTATGGTATAATTTTTTTTTCCATTGTGATGTTTTTATCTTGAGTAACAATTCACTTTTTTGTAAGAGTTATTTTATTCTGCCAGACTTATACTCATGAAGGAAATGAAATGGTAAGCCAAAGACTGAGAGAAAATGTTCACAATATACATATCTGACAAAATACTTATATCCAGAATGTGTAAAGAACTCCTAAAAATAAATTAAAAATGTAAACAACCCATTTTTCAAAATGGGACAGAGACTTGAACAGACACTTCACCAAAGAAGATATATCGATGGCCAGTAAACCCGTGATAGTTGCTTATCCTCATTAGGTGTCAGAGAAAATAAATTAAAAACACCGTGAGATCCTATTTAACACCCCCTAAAACGGCTAAGATTAAAAAGATGGACAACAGCCAAAGGTTGGTAAGGATTTGGAGCAACTAGAACTCTCAGATGAAAGGTGCAAAATAGCACAACCGCTATGGGAAGCTTTTGGACAGTTTCTTAAAAAATTAAACATGTGCCTGCCCTATGATCTAACAAATTAACTTCTAGGTATTTTCCCAAAGAAAAAGTGAATCTCTCAATCAACCTTTCTCTCTGTCTCTCTCTGTCTCTCTCTCTCCTCGCCCCTCCCTCTCCCCACCTCTCTCTCCACAAAATTACTTAAATAAAACATCCTAAGAGCAGTTCTATTCAGAATACCTCCCAAACTGGAAACATTTCAAACATCCATCAACAAGAGAATGTAGTAACAATTTGTGGTTTATTCATCCAGCGGAACACTACTCAGTGATAAAAAACAGAATGACTCTTGATACGTACAACATAGCTGAGTCTTGAAACCATTATGTTGAGGGGAAGAAGCTGTTCATAAAAGAATAATACACAATCACATTTATATAGAGTTCAGGAATAGCTAAAATTAATATACGATGACAGACATCAGCAGAGCGTTTGCCTATGAGGACGTGTGGATTGACCAGAAGGGGACACAGGAGAATTTCCTGAGGTGATTGGAGTATACTAAATCTTCTACCAGT
Organism: Balaenoptera acutorostrata; assembly: GCF_949987535.1. Taxonomy (NCBI): domain Eukaryota; kingdom Metazoa; phylum Chordata; class Mammalia; order Artiodactyla; family Balaenopteridae; genus Balaenoptera; species Balaenoptera acutorostrata. The sequence goes on from NC_080074.1 coordinate 14,744,437, forward strand.
GTATACATTTATTAAAACTCCAAGAATTGTACACTTATGGACTATGCATCTCACTCTAAGTAAATTTTACCTCAGCAAAAATATAATTTTAACAAAAAATATAGGTGGGGTCGAATTGCATGATATAAACAATCATTTTTCTCAATGAGATATATTGATCTCACATGAACAGTTTGGTTTTTTAAAACTTACTGTATTCTGTTCAGAAAAAGAATGCATTTGTTTATTAATCTGCTGGGGCTGCCATAACAAAACACCACAGACTGGCTTAAACAACAGAAATTTATTGTCTCACAGCTCTGGAGGCTGGAAGTCTGAGATCAGGGCACCAGCATGGCTGGCGTCTGGCGAGAGCGCTCTTGCTGGCTTGTAGACTGTTGCGTTCCCCCGTGTCCTCACATGGTGGGTAGAGACAGAGCAAGCTCTCTGGTGTCTCTTTTTATGAGGACGTTAATGCCATCATGAGAGCACCACCCTCACGGCCTCATCTAACCCTATTACCTCTCCAAATACCAGCACATTGCTGATGAGGGCTTCAGCACATGCATTTGAAGGACACAATTCAGTTCGCAGCTATAAATATTCTAGAAAATCTGGAAAACATAGGTAAGTGGAAAGAAAAAGAAAAAACAAAAAACCCTGTAGTCGCATTACCCAAATATAGTCACTGTTAACATTCTGATGTCTTTTTCTTTCCAAAGTTTTATTATTTCAACTTTTATGTGGTTGTAGTCATTCTGTACCTATAATCTTGTATCATGATCTTTTAAATTACAACATAAAATTTTTTCTATGTTACTAAAATCCCTTTTTAAATACCTCTTTTTAATAGCCACAAAAGGTTCTGCTGAATGACTGTGCTGCAGTTTACATGTTCATTATCTTGTGGTCAAACGTTGAGATACTTGCCAGTATTTTGCTAGTGTAAATAATGCTGTGATAAATACGTTTGTACAAGAGGCTTTTTCTGTAATTCGGATTTCATTCTTGGGATAGAATTCCGGAAAATGGAAATTGTAGGTTAAAAGGGTATGGTCTAATTAGATGTCGCCAAATGCCTTGCCAAAAAGATGTCCCACTTTGCACTGCCCCCAGCAGCAGGGCAGGAAGGGGCATCATCTGTTTGCCCTTAAGGGGCTGAGGTCATTTCCACTAATGTGTTTGTTGGCCCGTTTCCACAGGTAAAAAAAGACAGCAGCAGCCGACTTGCGTGGGACTCCCCTGGCTCTTCTGCCCGAGACCCTACCACTCCCTCTCCCTGGCAGCCTGTGTTCTGGGCCTCACCCAGACAGTCTGAGTAGGAACAAGCCATCTCATCATTCACAGCCATGAATTTCCTCCGGCGACGCCTCTCGGACAGCAGCTTTGTGGCCAACCTGCCGAACGGCTACATGACAGACCTGCAGCGCCCAGACAGCTCCACCAGCTCCCCTGCATCCCCAGCCATGGAGAGGAGGCACCCCCAGCCCCTGGCAGCCTCCTTCTCCTCTCCAGGATCCAGCCTTTTTAGCTCCTTCTCCAGTGCCATGAGGCAGACCTCTCAGGCCCCCTTGGGGCTGATGGAGCCTCCAGGTCCCTCCACGCCTGTTGTTCAAAGGCCCAGGATCCTGTTGGTGATCGATGATGCCCACACAGACTGGTAAGCGGGACTCTGCAGGTGCCCCCTCCCCAGGGGCAGGAGCGGAGATGGGGCTTATCTCACTTGTGGGGGAGAGAGAGGGGAAGAGCTGTGAGAGGCTCTGTGGTATCAGAGACTGGCAGGAGGGAAGGCCACTAATGCCAAGCACTATGGCAGCTACTTTGTGCCACACTCTGTCCAAAGGGCTTTGTATTTAAGGTCTGAAATCTCTCACCTGCAAATCCAAAATCTAAAAAGCTCTGAAACCTAGAAAATAGTTTATAACCCATTTGGCAACAAAACCTGATCTGAAGGAAAGTTAGACTGTAATAGTCGTCTTCATTGTGCCACTCACTGTGCTTGTTCATATGATTTGCTGCAAACATCATAATACATTTGATATGGGGTACTGCCCAGAACCCACTGGAAGTGTTATAGAATATATGGTATATGCACTGTATTACTTTTCTAAAAATGGAAAACTTAAAATCTGCAGTAACTCTGGCAAGTTGCTTGACCCCGTTCGGCTTCAGCCATGCTCTCTCATTGAATGGGGTTGCTATGAGGGTAAAAGAAACCAACAAAGGCCCACAGTCCTTATCTGAAACCCTTGGGAACAGAGTGCGTGAGTTTGCATCCCTACTCTTTCATGTACTGGCAGTCTTGTTCCAGAACCTGTCCTCTTAACAGCAAAGGTAGGCAGAAATGACAACCCTTCCGGTCTCTTCCCAGGTATGCCCCGCCCCGATAGCTGGTAAGCATCCTGGGGGGCAGAGACTGGACACATGTGTCAAGGTTATTGCAGCAGTAGTTCTACAGGTAGTTACTGAGCACTGACTGAGTGCAAATAACAGTCTTAGGTACTCAGGTAGGTAATGAACAGGCCCTGCACACATGGAACTGCAGGTGGAAAAGAGGTCTCTACTCCAAATTTTTGGTAGAAAGATATGATAAATATTATCATTCCAGTTGGAGACATAGAATTTGTAGTCCAGGAAGTAAACCCAAATGTGGAGACAAGGAAGCACACCATCCAGGGCAATTCTGACAGTGGACCCATGGGATGGCCATGGGAGCTGGAGGGCAAGGTTTTCTGCACGCATCTCGAAAAGCTGCCACAAAGTAGGCATCCAGTAAATATGTATTAAATGAATAAATTAATGTATTTAGTTCCCTGAGCATGCCAGGTGCTCTGTTATTCTATCACAGATGTGTGCACTCACATTCATTCCTTGAGAAGTTAACTCAGGTTGGGAATGGTTGAGCCTATACTTTGGAGTGGGGGATACTTATAGTTTGTAACGTATTCAATACAGTTAACATTAAAGCATGTCCAGCAGGTTCAGACATTAGCCATTATTTTCTTGCGAGGAAATCACTTCATCTTAACCAGGGTAGTCATGTGCCTGGCCTCTGTTCTGACCCAGCCTGAATCGTCTTCAGTGGTGCTGCTTGCTTGAAGGGTCTTATATGAAGCCTTGTTCATCTCTGCTCATGCTCTTGTGTAAAGCATCATGTTTAGGTTCTGAGCCAAGGGGTTGATTTCTGCAGAGGTGTTGCTTCCATGCACTCTTGCCTGTGCAATCCTGCTGCCTATCTGCCTGGTAATCAAAATGCATACATGGCCTTTGCAGTCCTCTGTTTCTCTTTAACCCAATTTGACCTTGCTTTTGAGTGTTCTCTGCCGACTGTGTTATCCCTGGTTCAGTCAGGGATAACAGGGTATGGTGATGGGGGGTATTTGTCAAAAAAGTTGCTCCCTGTGTGGAGGCTGACCTAATAAATGGCAGCATGGTGCAGTGGTTAAGAACTCAGACTTCAGAGCTGTCTGGATGCAAATCTCTACCCCATAATAGCTATATGACCTTTGAACGTTACTGCATCTAAATGGGAATAAAATAGTACCTACCTGTAGAGTTAATATATGTAAGTGCGGTTAAAATCTGAGTTACTATAGAAGTGTTTAGGATGTGTCTAGTAGACAGTAAGTGCTATTTAAGTGTATATTATTATTGCAGACTATTGTTACCTTCTGTGCAATATTAATCATCTTGACAGCAGCTCCTGTAGGCATGCCTATTTAATTTCTTTATGCCCACTATTAGACAGAGTGGATTAGGATTTAGCCCTGTTGTACTAAGGTTTTCTAATGATCACTCTTCCCTGCTAGCTCTCAGATGATGAAGTTGGGTCTTATTAATTAATCTCTGTCCCCCACAGTGCCCATATGGTATGTAGTATAGTGTAGGCGCACAGTGAATGAGACTGAAATGCCATGAATAGCCTCAGCCAAGTAACATTTAAATTTTGACTTTGGTCTTCAATCTCTCTAATCCACAGGCAAGACCAATGTGTGAATTTTAGGCTGTGCACCCTGGTGGGGGACACAATTTTTGGCCAGAGGAATTTCTCCCAGTCTGTTTCAGTCACGCTTCATATGCCCACAGGTTAATTAAGTCTTGAGAACAGCAGTCCTTTTCTTGCCTCTCAGTGGTTAAAAAAGTGGAAAGGTGAGAAACTGAGACTCATTATGTCACCTGGAAGTTGGCTCTGCACTCGTTGGATGTTTGTGACAGAGACTTCCTACCCGCACGTAACAGCTTCTCCTATAGAACTCCATCCTAGATCCTTTAAGAACTTGCAAGCCTTTCCAAATACATTCCCAGCTTCCCAAGTTGATGCTGGCTGCCTTAAACCCCAGTCCTTCCCTGCAGAGTTCCCGAAGGATGCCTGTCCCCCTGATACCAGGAGTGGCCAGGAGGTGGCGGGCCAGCCCCACTTTCCCTGGGTGGCTTTGGCAGAGCCTCGCTGCCTGGGGTCAGCCCTCTGCCCAGCCCCTCCTTCACTGTGCAGACTGTTTCCTGAGAGGAGGAAGTTGTTGAAGGGGAGAAGCCAGCTCACACAGCCCCTTTCTTCCTCCTCTGAGATGGTAATGAGCGGGGAGAAGATCCACCACGTGGACTGAGACTGAATCCACCAGGAGCAACGTGGCTCTCTTTCCCTCCTTGTCCGCCCCGGTTCCTTCTCTCCGTCAGCCCTTTCCCGGTCCAGGGCCCTGCTGCAGAGTCAGGTTTCCTCGTGGGTGAGAGAGCTGCAGGAACCTCCCACTCTTGCTTCCTGACAGACCAGCTTGCATACCCTCTGAACCAGCCTGGGCCCCCCAAGGATGATCTGATACCTGGCCAGTGAACGGGAGAAGGGGCGTGAGGTGGGGAGGGGAGGACTTTTCATCTTCTGAGGAGACACAGAGGGTCCCAAAGCCACCTTTGCTGGGAAGAAGGACTCGTGGCCGAGCATTTTAAGATCCCACCAGCTTTTGGGGTTGCCCCAGAGGTGAGCCTGTCTACATCAAGGATGTTGGGAAGCTTTGGACCAGGATCACCCCCCAGTAAGGTCTGGCTCAGTAGTAGGTCTGAACTAAAGCTGGTGCTGTCCTCTGGGATGACGGGAGATCAGTCAGCCTTGAGAACCACAGGGGAAAGGAGAAATAAAACAAAAGCATTTCAAGCTCACTTTTCTTCAGCCCTACTTGCCTAGAATTTTCCATCAGTTTCACTGGTCGCAGGCCTCTAGCCTTGACCTCACCTCCTGGTTACCTTTCATGTTACCACCAAAGTATCATCTTTCTGAAAATACAAATCTGATCAGTTTGCTCCCATGCCCCACCATGTATCCCCTTTTATAACCATTTGGTGGTGCATCATTGCCCTCAGGTTCAAAGTCAGAGTCATAAGCAGGTCTGCCCTCCCTCTAGTTCTGCCTCCAACTCCACTTCCTGCTTTGCTGCTTATTCTGCAGGAATAGCAATGATTTGTAGTTTCAAACACACCTCTGCCTTAGCACATTCTGTTCCCTGCTACCTGGAATACCCTTCCCTATCTTGTTCACTGGGCCAATCCCCATTCATCCTTAAAAGCCTGCTCAAGTGTCACTTCTCTGAATTCTTCCCTGACACACCTACCCTGCCAACAGTGCTAATAACTACCTCCTTTGATAACTTAAAATACATTCCATTGTGTCACCGCAGCACACATGACACTGTATTATAATTAGCTTTAGGTGGCTGTCTCTTCTGCAAGAACAAGGTCTATGTCTTATTCTTTTTTGTATCCCTGGTGCTTAACACATAGTATATTTTCAATTAGCATATGTCATTGTTCCCAACCCAGTCCAATCAGGACAACCTTTATTGGGCATCATGGGGCCTGAAACTCACCTTACTTTAGAAGTCAGCAATATAGTACATACAGTTGAGGGGTTTCCAGTTTTACTCACCTGTGTATGAAGTCTTGGCTCTCTATTTTCCATTACATAGCTAGAATAACTGTAAGGCAGCTATTTGAGATTCATAAACAGATGAATTTTTAAATTATTAACAATGTACTGGAACCCTAGGTTTGGTTTTTCAAAAGGAGAACATTGAATATGACCCCAAGAAAGATTGTTCATAACCAGGTCAGGGTTGAGTGTACTTCCTTGCTCTCAGTTTTACTTGCAAGGTCTCAGGAGCCCGAATGGGCTTGGGGAGGGGATGTTGGGGTGAAGGGGGCATAGAGCAGCTAAGCCTTGGCCTCCACCCCTCCCTCCAGTGGCCTCTGGAACCCTCCTCTCCTCTCGCCTCACCGGTGGTCCTTGTTCCCAGAATGTCTGCTATTCCCTTTCAACAATTATCTATTGTTACCTTCCCTTTTATTCTCCACCCTTGCCTAGGATTTCTTTTTTATTTTATTTGTTGAGGAAATGAAAAGAGGATTCTTAGTTTGAAACACCCCTTAGCTACTATGCTTTCAGCCTGGAGTTTGTGAGGCTATACCATTCTACTAAATGATGGCTAATGATACTCATTAAAGCACCTTGTGCATGTCTAGATTCACCAAGAGTTCTTATGCTGTGTGATAATTTGTGTCCCCATGACCACCACCCCACGCATGCCTACTTGCTATCTTTGTATCCCAGCGCCTAGAACAGGGCAGGCAGATAATAGGTGCTAGGAAACATCTGTTGATTGAATGAGTGATTTGAAGGTGATGTTATTGGTAATGACAAGGGTGAAGGTGTGACAGTGAAGTTGAGGAGTGACCTTGGTGGCGTTCTTCAACCCTCTTTTTCCCTCTCTCACTTACTACTCAATCCAACAGAAAGTCACAGTGGCCATGGTGAGAGCATTTACACCACGGAAATTGGCAAGTGCTACAAACCAGGCATTTAGGTCTCCCCAGAGAGCCAGTTGTTAAGCATTTGCCAGCACACCACTGCACGTTGCACTTGCTGATTTTACTGGGGATCATTTTACAGGTGAGGAAGCAGAGTACAGACAGACCATGCACCTGCTTGAGGAATCAAAGCAGGAGAGTGGTAGGCTGGGACTTGAATGGAACTAACTTTTTAAAAGGCATTTCGCATGGTGACCTGCCTCCTGCTGACCACTGCCCAGGGTTTCAGTGTTTTGCATGAGGTAGATGCTGAAAAATCTTGGTTGAAAAATGAATGAACACACAAATGAATAGAATAAACCACGAGCTCCTTGGGAATAGGGTCATGTCCTCATCATGGTCATATGGCGAACACTTGTGCACTATGACCAGACCTTGTGCTAAATGGTTTTCATAGATTCTCTGATTTAATCCTCCCAACAACTGTATGGAGTACTATTACTATTCTCATTTTAATAATAAGGAAAACTGAGGCTCTGAGCCCAAAATGAGAGCAGATGCTGGTGGCATCTGGATCAGCTCAGGCCATCCAGCTGGCAAGGCTGGGCATCCCTGTTCTCTTATCATTCTTCCCTCTCCCACCTGAGCACAGGGTGTCAGCCCATGGAGCAGGGCTCTGGAGCCTCACATGTGTGCACACACCCACACATGCTCGGTGTCTGAGGGCAGGACTGCTTGTTACAGCACTGTGGCCAAGCACAGGATCCTGGTGACCTCATCCTCAGAGGAAAGCACCCACCTCGAGTTAGGCAGCCCTGCCCTACCAGCGCCTTTGGGCAGCCAGAATGTTAAGGTGCCAGGGGAAGAGGGGCTTCCTGCAGCCAACCAGACACTTTGAGCTCAAGCTTGGAAGTTGGACCCTTTGCAGAAGTGGCCCTTGGACTATTTTCCTGTTTTTAAAGCACCAAGGGAGCTCCGACAGGGTCTTTTCTGTTCTTTTCCCCTGTGTTTTGATATTAAAGTGTGACTTCCTAGCACATGCCTGACATGATTCCCCAAGAGAGTTAAAAATGGGGAAGAAGATAAAATGCAGAGAACTCAGGGCTGGCAGGTGGCAGGTCAGGATTGAAGTGCCAGCTCTGCCACTCACCTGCTGTGAGGTCTTGGCCAAGCTGCTTTACCTTTCTGAGCCTCAGTTTCATCATGTGTAAAGTGGGCTCATAATGCCACCCCCTTCACCGTACCGCTGAGTTCACAGGGAGGTACGAGGCTCCAGTGAGAGCACTCTGTCCCTCTCCTCCATGGGTGGTTTTCGGTGTGATGGTTTGTTCACCTGTGACGCAGTTCTGCTCTAGAACATCAGCTCCAGGAGGTAGAGTTTAGACCTCTCGTTTAACCGCCATATCCCCGGAGCCTGGCACAGTGCCTTGAACTTGGTACAATAGGATAAATGGAAGATATAATTAACAAGCAAATGGATGCTTTTGCCAAGGCTGTTATTATTATTAAGGGAAAGTTCAGGATTGAGGATGCCCCGGGGGGGAGCCTTTCTCAGAAAGCACTCAGCTGCCCTGGAATTCGGGAAGGGTACCAGACACTTCCATGCTATTCCCCAGGCTCCTTACTCCTTCCTGCCCAGCTGATAACTCAAAGGCTCCAGCCTCCACCTTAGAGCTGAGCTGCTTCAGGCTGCTTGAGTGAAGGTGCGAGGACTGCAGGGTGTCTTGGCAGCCGTAGAAGCCTTGCTGTGACCTAATTGGCCCCAGGGTGACCAGGACTTTCCACTTCCCACTGTGCCACCTTCTGGGGGGGTGGGGGAGCAGCATTAACCCAGAACTGGCATCAACGGCAGAGGTTTTGGGTAGAGTTGTCGGTTTTAGCCAATAAAAATACAGGATGCCCGATTAATACTTAGATAAGCAATGAATCAGTATAAGTATGTCCCATGCAATATTTGGTGTAGACTTACTTATACTGCAGAATTATCTGTTGTCTACCTGGGATTCAACTTTAACTGGGTGTTGGGACTTCCCTGGTGGTCCAGTGGTTAAGACTCTGTGCTCCCAATGCAGCGGTCCCGGGTTCTATCCCTGGTCAGGGAACTAGATCCCGCATACCACAACTAAAAAAAGAAAAAGATCCTACATGCCGCAACGAAGATCTCGCACGCGGTAACGTAGATCCCGCATGCCACAACTAAGACCCAGGGCAGCCAAATAAATAAATAAATATTTTAAGAAATATATTAAAAAAAAATTTAACTGGGTGTCCACTAGTTCATCTGGCCACGCTACTGATGGAGGTGGCAACGAGAGACAGTGCCCAGCCCTGCTAACGTGGGCCCAGTGAGAGGCTGGCCTTTGCATATTTTTGCTTTCTGGTTGGGGAGCCAAACCAGGCTCCCCCAGTCGACCCCATGCTCAGGAAGCAGCTTTCCCTGCCTGTGATGAGGACTGCACAATCTCAGTTACTAGCAGGGCAGGAGCAAAACCAAGTGGACAGTCTCGAGGCAGGCTGCCTGGGCCCCCGTTCTCTCACTCACTTACGTGACCTTGGGCAAGTCTGACCTCTGAGCCTCACATTCCTCAGGTGTAAGGCAGGATCGGATCGCGGGACATCTTTCACGAGGGGTCACTGTAGAGTTAGAGGTGATGGCATGGGTGGGGCTAGTACTGGGCTTAGCTGCCGTACAGGCACTGAAATGGTAACTGGTATTAACAATTAATTGCAATCCCTAATTGCTAGTGAATATAATAGCACCGGGAGCCAGGGGGAAGGAAGCCACTTGGCATGTTTCTCAGTTCAGCTGGATATGATTGAGAGCTGTCTCCTAGAAGCCCTGGAGGAGGGGTGTCTGGATGTTGGTAGGCTGGCACAGTCTCTACTCCGAAGGTGGGAAGATGGGGGCCAAGCTGGTCCCCTCCTCCTGGAGTTGGCTGGGGGGGCTCAATGGGGGATACACACCTCTCTGTTGAAGACACTTGGCTCTAGGAAACAAAATCCTTATGCCTCCCTCCACCACTTCCCCCACCCCTAAGACTCTCCTTGAACAAGGACGGGCCCTGCGGGTTCCCTGTGGGGAAATCCAGAGGTGGAGGGAGAGGGAGCTAAGAAAGTCTTGATGAGAGGGGTCTTGCCACCCTCCTACTCCCTTCATCTGCTGACTCACAGGGGCCACCTCACACAGCCTGGAGTCGTGCTGGACTTCTGGACTCGTCCTTCCACTCTGGGCACCCTCTGCCACTCCCCCTCCCTCCGCCCTGGTGCCTGGGCGGGGAGGGGCCTTGGGCATTCCCCAGCAGCCTGCCCCGTCGCCTGGACACCAGCGCCGTTTTCCCAGGCCCGGCCCCTTTTATCAGGAGGACAATGTACACACACAGTGAGGGCCTTGTGTGGCACCCAGGCCCCGAGCCCTTTGACTTGAGGAATTTTTCAAGTGCTGACCTCTCTCCGTGAGGTCTCCCCACCATCCAATCCAGAGGCCTGGTGCCCCTGCTGCTTCCTACCCTGCTCTTGCAGGGAGAGAGGGAGAGAGGGGAAAACAGTGAAGAGTTGTCTCCTGCCCTGGTGGAGTCTTCACCCTCTGAGACTGTGGCTAGGAAATCTGGGGGAAGTGTCTTTGAGCAGAAGGGAATGTGGGGAGGAATCTGATATGTGCTGTTTCTTCCTAAGTTCTCCCTTCTCTGCTGATGCTGTGAGATCTCAGTGGAGCCACTTTCCTCTCTGGGCCTCAGTTTCTTCATAAGTCAAACAATGACAATAGACGAAGATCACGGTCCCCAAAAGACTGTTTCCATCAGAACGACATTCAGATTACCAGGCACCACCCTCACCTTCTGTATTGGATAGAGTTCTTTGTTTGCAAGAAAAGGAAATTACTTTGGCTGACTTTGGCAAAATGGGAGTTTATTGAAAATATGTGGGAGGCTCACAGAATGAAAAGAAAAACCATGAAGACCCGAGTTTAGGAGAGGTCAGGACCCAGGGCTCTGCCAGGACCTAAGAGGCAGGGACTTGTGGACACTCTCTGGAGACGTCAGCTCCTGTTTCCTCCCAACCTTGTGCCTCTCTGCTCAAAAATCAAATTCCTGAGCAAGAACAAACCTGGCTGGTTCCACAATGTGTCCTGGGGACACCTGGGGACAGTCCCATCAAGACTGTGTGCAAGAGAGAGGCTTGGTTCCATGTATGCGAGTGCAGATGGAGGTGCTGTCACTAGAAGGCAGAGTGGGTGCAAGACAGGCCACACTGAGGTGCGCCCCTGGAACTGCAGAGTGAGAATATCCACAGGAGGGCTCAGGAAGCTTTTGTTTTAAATGATGACGAGCCAAGTTTAGAAACCACTGAGCTAGAGGACTGGTTTCATGTGGCTCCCAACGGGTAGAACTGAGGCCAATGAAGCAGACAAATAGGGAGACATGTCAGCTCAGTGTACAGAATGGTAAAGTCATCCAGAGACCACGTGGGCTTCCCGGTGAGGGAGTGAGTCCCCTGTCACTTGCAGGTATTCCAGTACAGCTGGGTTGGTGATTTGGGAGGAACAATGCAGAAGAGGCTCACACTCTAAAAGAGTCAGCCTGCAAGCCCTTAAAGGAGTCTCGGACCTGCAGCTTTTCGTTTTCCCCACTCTGGCTTTTTGTCTCAGTCACTTTTCCTGCTGTTACCCTGCTTTTTTCTGAAGAGTTCAGCTGTTAAACTTCTGAGTCTTCCCTCACCCTCCAAAATGTGGTTTTCTCACCTAGGTCCTCCTCTTTTGAAGGAGTCCCTCAGATGTCATGGGCTCTCCTAGCAGTAGCTGTTCCTGTTCCTCCAGACCTCACCTGCCTGGGTATAGCCTTGCCCTGCCGGGGGCATGTCACTGGGTGCATGCCAGCCTCATTACAGAATGTCTTTCCTCCTGGGTCCTGTGGAAGCCTGCCTGGGACGTGTTTCCTCGACAGGAGAGAGGCTGTCTGTAACGGCAAGAGAGGGGATGGTGCTTTGTGTCCATTTTCCTGACCTCCAACTCTGAGTTGGGAGAAGGGGTGGGGGTGTGGGCTTCCTGAGGGTTTGCGCTGAGCTAATTGCCATTTTCATAATGGAATTCGTTAGATTAGGGGTTGCCTGTGCAGTTGCTCACAGGAGACAAGGTGGTCAGTGAGTGAAGAGGCAGGTGTTAGGAAAAGGCACGGGCACAGAGAAATATTTCCCTGCTACAAGGAGAACAACAGCGCAAGCTCCATGACAAATGTATCTGCCACTTGACTCTGGCTGCAGAGAGACAACAGGGAGCAGTGGGGACTGTTGAGCGTGGGAACTGATGCCCCTCTGAAGGCACTAGCTGCCATCCACTCAGCCAGTTTTTGCCATGTGGGAATACAGGTCTGGTGTTGACCAGTTACTGATTTTCAGGGGAAGCCAGAAATCTGAATTCTTTATATGAATTTTCTATTTTAAAATTAAAAGTATGTAATTTAAGTCCAACAAAACAAGACTGTGGACTCCATGAGATTGGCCAGTTGGCAACTTCTGATGAAGGACAGGAGTCAGGGTAAATATTCCTCATCTGGACCTGTCTCCTGGCTAGACCAGGAGCACCAGGATGGCAGGGGGCTGTTTTGTTCAGCATAATTCCTGGGGACTAGCACAGTGCTAAGCACATAGTAGACCCTGGATGGAGGGATGGATGGATGGATGGATGGATGGATGGATGGATGGATGCATGGAGGGATGGATGGATGGATGGATGGAGGGATGGAGGGATGGAGGGATGGAAGGATGGATGGGTGGGTGGGTGGGTGGAGGGGTGGAGGGATGGAGGGATGGGTGGATGGAGGGATGGAGGGATGGAGGGATGGAGGGATGGATGGAGGGATGGAAGGGTGGATGGGTGGGTGGATGGGTGGAGGGATGGGTGGATGGAGGGATGGATGGAGGGATGGAGGGATGGATGGAGGGATGGAGGGATGGACAGATGGGTGCGTGGGTGGATGGATGGAGAGAGGGAGGGAGGGATGGAGGGGTGGGTGGGTGGGTGGATGGGTGGGTGGGTGGATGGATGGATGGAGGCATGGATGGATGGATGGATGGATGCATGAGTGGGTGGGTGGATGGGTGGGTGGGTGGATGGATGGATGGATGGGTGGGTGGATGGATGGATGGATGGATGGATGGATGGATGGGTGGATGGGTGGGTGGATGGATGGATGGGTAAGTGGATGGGTAATCGGATGGCTAGATGGATGAATATGTGGAGGGAGGGAGGAGGAGGGAAAATGACTTCTCACAGCCTTCTCCTTCTGTGCCCTGCCCTTCTCACCTTGACAGGCCTCACACCCCCTTTCTAAATCAAACACTTAATATTCTCATGGTCCCCTTCTTCTCATCCTCCTTATGCCATCTAAACCCCTTTTACGGATGATCAGATATAAGTCACTTGCACCTTGGTATGAATTACCTTTCAGTGTGTAACCTTTTCATGGGCATTTCCCCAGGTTGAGCTCTTAATAGATGCTCATTAAATGTTTGCTGAGCGTACAGCTTAGCCTTCTAAATGTGAACTATCTTGGTGGAGTGAAGGCTGTGGATTTTCAGAATTCTGTGGGAATGAGGGTGACACAGTGTTGTGTCTTCGGAGAGAAGAGGCCTAGGAACTGGGAGATAACATTCTAGCATGATCTCTGCTGTCAGAGTGAGTGGGTGGCTGAGGATTTTGTTTACCCTAAAGGCTGGTGCTGGGGAGGAAGAGGAGCTCCCAGACGGCAGCCAAGGCAGGTTTCCATCATGCTAGACATGAAGCAGGAGTTCCATTTAGAGCAAGGAAGATACTGCCACCTTTCCCTAAATGATATGTCACTTCCTCAGGTACATGCCCACTTGTTGAAGGACAGGAGGGAAAGAGATGAACAGTAAACACTTGCCAGGTGTCAGGGATATCATTCATGGGGCCTTGCAGCAGACATAGTGTTACATAGTGATGTGCTTACTTTTTCAAACGAGACTGGGGCTCAGGAAGGTTGATGTTTGTCTGAGGCAGCGCTAGGAAATAAATAGCAGAGCTGGAGAGGACCTGGGTCTGTCCTCTGCTGACACTAGCAGTGCCTGCCCACCTCTTTACCTGGAGGGTGAAGTCCACCCCAGCAGCCCACCAGTGAGCAACCCACTTGCTGGCACGTTTTTGGCAGGTTCCCAGAGGCCTTCAAATCTGCGTCCTCATTTTATCCTCATGACCCTATGGGTGGATCTTCCCATCCCCAGCCTATAGATAAGGAAGCAGAGGCTTGTTCAAAATTTGCAGGTGCCAGAGCTGCAAATTCAAATCTAGGTCTTCTGCTCCATGCCTGTCGGTCATTTTTCCTGCATATTGGGAGACATGCCCCAGGAAACTTCATCAGCCCCCTGAGCGCCACCAGTGCCTGCCCAACTCATTTGTCCTTGTCTGTGCCTTTCACACACATACACACACATCAGACCTTCTCAGATTCATCTTTGCAGCCCTTCATCCTGGCAAAGGATAAGTACCAAACATTGGATGGATGGATGAACTGGGCCACTTCACCAGGGAAGTAGCCCCTGGCTCTCAGACTGGGCTGGGTCCCTTTCTGTGGGCTGATCTGCTCTTTGGGCTAATGCCCTGTGTGGTCATTGTCCTTTATGGGTCTCTCCCTCCTGTTAGGTAGTAAACCCCCTGAGGCCAAGAACTCAGGGGTGAGGATGTTATCTTCATCCCTGTTTCCTTAGAGTCTGCAGGCTCGAGCACACAGTGGATGGTTAGTACACGTGTGTTAAATGTCTTCCAAAGAAGCCTTCCCTCACTACCCCAGGTCAGATCTCCCTGCTCCCCACATCCTACCCTGTACCACCTTGTTCGTTGTATTCATCATTTCCTTTTCAGCTGGTTAGTTTCCTGACTTTTCCAAGAGCATGTTAGCTCCACAAGAGCAGGGACTGTATCAGCCTTTCCCCTCATGCCTAGTAGGGTGCCCAGTCCTTCCGAAGCTCAGTAAGTAGTGGTTAAATGAGGGAGTGAATAAATGATGTGAATTGTGATCAGAGCTGCACACACAACTCTCCTTCCCTATTGCTGTCGGAAGCCTACGAGGGGACATTCATCATATCATGTGGCTCGGAGCCCTAGTATGTCGCACTTCCTCACCTTCACAGATCCCTGTACAGGTGCAAGGGGCCTTGTCACTCTCAGAGGGTCCCCCCCTGTCCTAACTCACTGGAGCCCCCCCAGTTGCAGAGAGGTACGATGAGGCTGCCCCGTCACTGGAGGCTCCCCTCTGGCAGCGGGAGGGGACCAGGAGGGTTAGCTGTTCTTAGGAGTAGACAATGGAGCTAGAATTGGATCTCTGTGTTCAGAGGCCCTGCTTTTGTCACACCTTCATCCATCCAGCCTGTCATGTGACCCTCCTCTTCTTGCTAACTGAGAAACCCCTGAGTGTGTCCACCTTCAGGGTTCTCCTGTGTGGTCTGTCATCCATCTCCCCCAGCTTCTGTCCAGGCCACAAATGAGCAATGGGCATGTTACATCAGAAATAAGAAAATCTGTTTCTAGGACCAGATCCCTGCCTTCGTTCTCCTCCAGCTACTCTGAGACAGAACATTCCTGACCCTCTCCTCCCCAGGAAGGGCACCGCCAAGGCCTAGCCTCATTGACTGTACATCCCAGATGGGATTTATTAGAAGGGTGCTGCTTGGACACAGGTGGATCCTGTTTGTGCTGATTCTCCTCTTCCTTCTGCCCCTGCTGCAGCCATGAAAGAACTCGGTATCGCTCCCCATAAATCTTGCTCACTCACCACATCCCGCCTCCCCAAACTAGCGATTTCTCACCCCAGGCAGCACTGGTTTTATAATATTCTCCTTCCTGGTGCCTCTGATGTGGCAGTAAAATCTGAGACCACCCACAGAGATGGAAGCTTTGTAGAATCAAGAGCTTCCCCCAACCCCTTCCCAAGGCCAAGGACTTGACTGATTGGCCTGTGGATTCAGGGATCTCATTATGAGGATAAACATATTAGGGCGTTAGGAAGAGGTCTGCATTAGGAAGACAGAGACCTCAGGCACAGTGGGGTCATCCATTTTGCCTGAGGTCAAACAGCCGGGCAATTACACAGGCAGCAACCCCAGCCCCCAGGGCATCTAGAATTCCAGACCATCCCTACCCTTTCCTCTGCCAGACAGAACTGTTCAGAAGCAGCTCAAGCCTGAATGAGCCCCAGGCAAGGAGGCAGCAGTCTGTGTGGCCTGTCAGGAGACAGACTTCTGACTCTCGGCCAAGCAGGGGGATGGACCGCCTGACCCTCAGCTTCAGCCTGAGTCCATCTGGCAGGCCCTGTAGTAAACATTCCAGAGATGGGCAAAACAAGTGTTCCTCCTGAGGAGGTGAGGTCCGTGGAGGCCAGAGATGCTTGGGTGGTATTGGTGTAGTGCTCTGAGTTCTGAGTTAGAATCAGAGTTAGAATCCCGTCGAGGGCTGCTGGTTGTGTGTGTTGGACACTGAATGGTGACCCCACGTGGTAATGGGTATGGATTTGTAAGTGTGTTACAACATTGCACCAGTAGATGGCAGTAGAGCAGCTGGAGCACTGGATGCCCCATGGCCTATCCCTGGAAACATTATTCATTTACCCAGTCAGCAAACATTCCTTAAACATGTGCCTGTGCCCTGGCACATTGTGCCGCTTTCGGGAGATTCAGTGAGCATTAAGACACGGTTTCAGGTTTCCAGGAGCTCACAGACTAGGTGTACGGGGGCAGGGGACATGTCATTCCAACACACAGTGATATGTGTTATATGGTTGTTAAGTACAGCGCCCCGTGGGAACCCAGAGGAAGGACACCTAACCTAGCCTCGTTAGGGGGGTGCTTTCAAGGAAACAGTAGTCAGGGATCTTGAACATGAGAAAGAGGTAACCAAGCAGAGAAGGAGAGAACAGCAAACACAAAGGCTCAGAGTCATAAAAGCATAGGAATCACAGGAGGTTGAGTGTGTGCAGTAGGTGGGCAGAAAACCAGAGAAGAAATGGGCCATAGGTTAACAGGGTCCAGATCATGAAGGTCCCAGAGGGTCTAGCTGAATCCTGAAAATCTTTAAGCACAAGATCTGACTCACCATTGCTGCTTAGAGGCTCTGTGTGACTTTGAACCTGTGGGGGCTAGTCCTGGCCCTGCCGCTCCTCAGGGTGGACACTGGGGCCAATACAATAGGAGGAGGGATGTGAAGGACTTGCAGGCCTTCCGTACCAGTGCCGCCTGTTTGTCATCAGCATCATCACCAATCTCTTACTGCGCTAACGGGGCAGATCAAAGTGAGATGAACTGTAATTCTGTTCCGTAACCCCCATGAGGGTAAGATTATGTTTGTTTGTGGGTCCCCGCATACGGCACCCACAGCCACAGCGTAAACACTTGGTGGTTTCTTTGCTGTCATTGTCGATTCTGTTTCAGGCCCTGGGCTGTATACTTTGGAGCTCACTGTGTGCCAGGAACCATTCTAAGTGCTTTGTACGTCGTGTCTTGTTTAATCCTCACAACACCACTGTGGGATAGTTACTGTGATTATCCCCGCTTCCCAGATGTGGAAACTGAGGCACATGGAGGTTGAATGAGTTACCCAAGGTTATACAGTGAGTGAGTGGTGGCGCTGGGATTGCATCCAGGTGGTCTGGCTCTGAGCCCACACACTCTACTTACTGCCCTTCACATACAGGATCAAGTGAATTTCTCACCACACCTTGGCTGGCAGATGTTATCAGCACTTAACAAATGACAAAACTATGACCTGGAGGGGTTAAGTTCCTTGTCTTGGAACATGCAGTGAGTTGCAGGGCTAAGATTTTGCCCAAGCCTCTGTGATTCCAGATCCATGCTTCTTCCAGTATACCAGTGATTTCATTCATTAGTTACCATCCTGAGGTCCCAGGATCATCCAGTACTTCTTGTAAACCCAAGCGACAGGGACCCCTGCCCTAAGTCATACTCTGGCCCTTACTAGCTATACTCCTGACAGCAAAGGAGGACCCTGCAAATTGCACCCTTTGATCATTCAATGGGTACCCAGACCTGTAGAAATCCCTGCCCATAGGGACCCAGGCCCAATTCCAGGGCCTGTGTAGGCCAATTCCCTGATCCATCATCCCCAGACATGGCCAAGGCACTGTTGATGGGGGTGTGGGTGAGGAGATGAAGCTTGGCCATGTGGGCTGGGTCATCCACACGCATGCACAAGAAGCCCCAGTGATGCAGGAGAGGAGGGTGGGAGGAGAATTGGGAAGGACGATGGAAACCAAGAGCTGGCAACCCCCATGCCACCATGTTCTGGGTGGATCTCCAAGAATTCTGAGAAGTTTAAATTCTGACCCTTCCAGGCCATTATGAAGTTGTGTTGGTCAAGGAAGGAAGACAGGCATGTTTTATTTAAATGTTTGCTAGCTTTATCAATTTTAAATATCAGGCATATGATACATAGGCTTCCATTTGTTCTTTTGTCCCAGGCCCTACAAATATTAGAGGGGGGCTTATCCCAGGGCCTGGGGTTTGCCAGCACTACCTTTAAGGATTCATAAAATTCACAAACTACATGAAAAGGTTCTCTTTGCATGAGGCTGGCTGCACACACATTTTGTGGAAGACCATCCTGGGAGAAAAAAAACAAATCTTGCTTTCAAGTCACACTAACAACTCCTGTTCCCATAAAGTTCTACCTGCTTGACATCTAAGCCAGTCAACATTATAAGAAAAAGTGGCGTTAATATTAGAGCCATCAGTCAGTGATTCAGGCAGTCTTGGAAAGAGATGAACTCCACTGGCATCTGCTAAGTGTGGATAGACTTCAGAAGCAGAGAGACTGCAGCTTGGTCAGAGAATTTGTAGCAAAGGTTCAGTCTGGAAGGTTGAAAAAAGGTGGCCAACATCGATGTTCCAGGGAAAAGAAGAAGAAACTAAGCAGAAGATTCTTGGATGTAACATTACTGATTAGAACTCAATCATGTGGTCATACCTAGCTAAATGGAGAGTTGGGATATACATCTCTTGGTGCCAGTCTGTAAACAGTCTCACTGTAGGCAAAGAGGAGAATTGGGATTGGGAGCAAAGAGCTGTCTGTGCCCCAGAGAAAGTCTATGGAAATGCTTAACACAGTGCTCAGATTATAGCAAATCACTGAGAACTATTAGTTTCATCATACCAACAGCCAAAAAGAGCAGATGGAAACTTGTATTACTTTTGCTTTGTGGGAGGGCATCTAAACCCAGGAGCACCCCAACATTTGCTGCTATTTTTCAGGGCTGAGAAAAAAACATTGATGTGGCAATGGAAGTCCAGGATTAAAGCTGCTTAGGCAAAGTATTTCGTCTCTCTGGGTTTCAGTTTCCTTATTTATGGAATGGAAATAATAATACCCACCTCATGGTGGTAGCTGTGTTAAATGAGAAAGACTAAGAATATAGCACAGTTTTTGGCACAGAGTAAGTATTCAACAATTGTTTCCCCCATCTGTCTCTTCAGTCATTTATTCTTTCAAAAAATATTAATTGAGCTCCTACTGTGTGTCAAGCATTCTGGTAGGGAATAGAATGATGAGTAAGGTAGATTGTTCCTGGCCTGGAGGAATTGTGTTATAGTTTGGTTGGACACAGGCATGAAACCCAGTTACTAATTGCAAGTAATTTCAATTATAATAAGTGCTATGAAAGAAAAGTAGAGTATGAAAAGAGAATTTATATGAGAAAAGAGATGACTAAGGTCAAGATTAGGGTGCTTACAGAGAAAAATGGGCAAGTGGATGGATTTGAGATATAATTAGAATGTAGAATCCATGGGGATAGGGAGAGAGAAAGAGGTAACAAGATTGAAGTCTAGGTTTTTGCCTTGAGTGATGGGTAGATGGGATGCCATTTATTGATAATGGGAAGACAGAAGCAGGGGTGTAGAGGAAAGGTGATGGAAGGATGGTTGGATGGATGGATGGGCCAAGGGACAGATGAGGTCTGCTTCATTGGACAGATGGACAAATAAAGAAACGAGTAGTTGGATAGAGCAATTTAATACGTCCTTTATGGATCACATAGGGTGTAACTCAATAAAAGAATTCTGTGTTATTTATTTACGTAGGAGTCTTTATTTCTTTTGATCCTTAAAATAATGTTTAGAAATATATCGTGCATGTATAACTATCTCCCTTTTACAGAGGATAAAACGGAGACACGGGGAGGTAAAGCAGCTTGGCAGAACTGGAACCTGGGTGTCCAATCCTCCCATCCTGTACTCTTTCCCCTCTCTCACACAATACATATAAAGAATGAGAAAATCATCTGTCTAGGTGGGAGAGAGCAGGAAGGTGGGGAATGTGTCTGGACATGCACCTCCGGGGGTAAGACCTTTGGGAGAAGGGAGAAAAGAGTGAAGCAGTCTGCATCCTTACTCAGTAGATTTCTTCCTCTCCTTCACAGGGCCAAGTATTTCCATGGAAAGAAGGTGAATGGAGAGATTGAGATCCGAGTGGAACAGGTAGGTTGGAGCTGAGGCTTTAGCGCTATCGCCGTGACTTTTTCTATAGCTGGAGCCATTCCCAGGAGCAACCTTTGTCCCCATCTTATATAACTATAACGAGTCAAGATTACCAGAAAAATCCTGACTTATACTTGGGAGACTTCTTAAATTCCAGAATTATTTAGTCCAATGGTTTTCAACCTTTTTTTTTTTTTTAAATGGGAGTTCCTCCCTCCCCCGTCTCTTTCTTTTTTTTTAAAGATTGATTGATTGATTGCTATGTTGGGTCTTCGCTTCTGTGCTAGGGCCTTCTCTAGTTGCGGCAAGCGGGGGCCACTCTTCATCGCGGTGTGCGGGCCTCTCACCATCGCGGCCTCTCTTGTTGCAGAGCACAGGCTCCACACGCGCAGGCTCAGTAGTTGTGGCTCACGGGCCTAGTTGCTCCGCGGCATGTGGGATCCTCCCAGACCAGGGCCCGAACCCGTGTCCCCTGCATTAGCAGGCAGACTCTCAACCACTGCGCCACCAGGGAAGCCCCTCAACCTTTTTGTTTTAACAGCAGAACCTTTATTCAAAGGAAATCGCAAGTAGGAGCCCATTCTACCAAATTGAGACATGTAGAGCTTCTTTGATGGAAACGGGCATAGGGAGCCCAAAAATCTGTCTGCTCCATCCTGTTCCACCTCCCTCCTTTCCCCACCATGGTCCCTGAGGTGTCTCCTTGGAACCACTTGGGCTAGGAAGCACAATGTAGGAGCACAATGGGTTTGAATCCTGGCTCCCTTGTTTTCTAGATATTGGGCAAGTGAGTCTTTCTGTGTCTCATTTTCCTTGGGATTAAATTATGTAAAGCTTCAAAAGAGATTAGAATCTCGAATACTGGCTCTTGTTATTACCACTGGTATCAACATCCATACCCCTCATTTTATAGCGAAAGAAGCACAGACTTGCCCATGGCTACAGTGGAAGTCAGTGACAGAATTAGGACCAGAACTTGTGGTCTCCAGATCCAGGGCTCCTTCTATTCATTCAGCGGACACTTGCTGGGGACTAACTCAATACCAAGCACCGTGCTCGGCCTTAGAAGGGCACATCAGGGCGTGGGCTCTGGAGCTAGACTCTAGGTTCCCATCCCAGCTGTGTGACGTTGGTTCAACAATACTTGAGCTCTCTGAAGTTCAGTTTCTTCATCCGTACAATTGGGGTAATCATAGCATCAGCTTCACAGGGTAGCCGAGAGGATCAAATGAGTTAGTCCAAGAAAAGTACTTAGAACAGCACCTGGCATATATCAACACTTAGTAAATGTTACCCATTTATCATCATCCTCATCATCAAAGGCAAACAATTAATAAGATAGAAAAGGTTCCTGCTATAAAGGAACTCAGAAAAGCACGATAAAAAAATAGAGAGGTGTGACTTTTACGGCACTCTTTGAGTTTGGTCTGTTGGAAGAACAGAAAGCTTTTCTGAGCATCAAATTTGAGTTGGCTTAGTATTAAAACACCTACAGCTTGAATTTCGATTTGATCCTGTGGCTTTCAAGTCAGTCCAATGTCTACTGGTTTTCCTTTCATGGCAAAGAGCAGGTTATTTTTGTTCACTTGACAAATATTTGTCAAATGTCTGCTATGCTAGCTAGCTAACACGTGGGGAACAAGGATAGAGAAGCAGAGGCTCTGTCCCGAAGAGCTTGTGGTCTAGGAAGGGAGGCAAGATAAGTCTTCACAGAACCTAACACAGGTAGAATCCAGGAAAAGAGAGGTCCAAACTTAGTGCTGTGGGCACCAGAGGCCACAACTATTTGAGGGAGTCAGAAGTGACTTCAAGGAGGGGGTGGTATTTGAAATGGGTCTTAAAGGATGGATAGTATTTCAACAAGTGGCGATTGCAACAGGAAGAGTGCATGAGACTGAATCAGCATGAGCAAAGGTAAGGAGACTGGAAGTACAGGGTATGGAATGAGGTGTGAACACATTGTCTTTCCCTGGCCCCAGCCTACTCATCCTCCCAAATTCTGTCTCTCAGTGCAGAGTGCTACCATCTACCTTGCACCTTAGCCAGAAACCTGCATGGTCTCCTGGATACCTCCCTCTCCCTCCACCACTACACCCATTCACCAGGTTCTGTGGACTCCACGTCCCACGTCTCTCTGGTCCACCCACTTTTCTCTGTTCTCATTGCCTAGGTCCTTGGCTGAACCATCATTGGCTCTCATCCAATCTTCCTAATCAACAGCCTCCTAACTTCATCTTTTCATCCACTTCCAATTTATTTTTTGTACTAAAACTAGAGTGATCTTTCTAAAAAAACAAATTAGAGTCTTAAAGTGTTAGCTTTAAAATTCCTTTCTCAAAGATTCTTTATTTGAGCCGTTCCACCCCAATCTAAATCAGGTAAGCTGGTTATTCCCTTTCATGGCACCTCAGCTTTTCCTTCCTAGCCCTTAGCTGAGTTTTTAACCACATATTTAGATGTGGTATTATTTGCGTGAGGGTAGGGACATTAGCTGTTTGGATCTCACTCTGTTAAATAACACAGGGCCTGGCGTATACTAGAGCGGAAGC
The DNA here is from genome assembly GCF_949987535.1 of Balaenoptera acutorostrata. Taxonomy (NCBI): domain Eukaryota; kingdom Metazoa; phylum Chordata; class Mammalia; order Artiodactyla; family Balaenopteridae; genus Balaenoptera; species Balaenoptera acutorostrata. The sequence continues at coordinate 14,767,251 of NC_080074.1, forward strand.
AAATATTTGCAGAATGACTAACTGATGGATTCCACAGATTCCAGGCTGCTTGTCAGTTTCCAACGGAGATAAATTGCTCTTCCTTAATCTTCCCTCAAAAATCTGAGTTTTCCATACACCATCTGGTAAATGCTCAGTCGCTAGCTGTCTCATCTCATCTGTGAAACCCCCAGGGACATTTTTTTTTTAAAACATCTTTATTGGAGTATAATTGCTTTACAATGGTGTGTTAGTTTCTGCTTTATAACAAAGTGAATCAGTTATATATATACATATGTTCCCATATCTCTTCCCTCTTGCGTCTCCCTCCCTCCCACCCTCCCTATCCCACCCCTCTAGGTGGTCACAAAGCACCAAGCTGATCTCCCTGTGCTATGTGGCTGCTTCCCACTAGCTATCTATTTTACATTTGGTAGTGTATATATGTCCATGTCACTCTCTCACTTAGTCACAGCTTACCCTTCCCCCTCCCCATATCCTCAAGTCCATTCTTCTGGCCCAACTTACGGGTGTAAAATCTATAAGCAGGAGAATCAGAGAGAATTGCCCTAAGAATAACTCACCCAGGACACTGGTGACACTCAGCCAGTCTGTGAGGGCTACAGTCATGCTGGAAAAAGTTGGCTAATTTACAGTCATCTTGATCTCTAGTCATCTCCCTCCATGGCAGCCAGAAGGCAAAATTAGCCAAGAGACCAATTAGCAGGTCATTTGGGCATTTTTCCCTGAAAGATAGGCCTCCCTTAACTCATCTTAGAGTCTGAATTGTTTGTCTTTTCCCATCTGGATCGATGGGTGGGTCACATAAGCAACCCCCTAGGAATCTCACATGCATCCTCTAGCGCTTAGGAAAAGTCTTAGGATGGAAGCCACTGTTTAGTCTGAGCTGGCCTCACATTTTGGAATTCTGTCTCCCAACTAAGGACCAAATTAACCAGATAAATGCACTGTCTGGGTTTTGCTGGACAGAGCAAATGAGTTAGTTGTGGTCAGCCTAGAGGAAGCCTCCGGCCCTTCTCTCCACCCTCTTCCCCCCAGTTCAAAAACTGTTTGCCTCAGCTTTTGCAGAGCCAGGAATCAAGAAACCCTGGGGAGGCCAGTCGGGGAAACTGCCTCATGTTGCATCCTATTACCCAGAATGCCCTGCTGGCTCTGCAGGGCCTCACAGCAGTGTCCTAGCAGGGCCTGAGAGGTTCCGGCCAGGGTGGTTGGCATGTCAAGCTCTCCTCTGTTTATACTTGAGGCAAAGGGTCTCTTTCTCCACAGGTGCAAGTCACCCCTCTGTGGGACTCAGCAGTGAGGTTGATGAATGGATTAATATCAAGTAGACTCACAGTTCTGAGACTAGCAGACTGGGGCTTGGTGAGGTAGAGCCTTGGGCTTCATTCTTGTCTAATAAAAAATGCTGAAATTAGAATAGTCAGTCTTTCCTCAGTGTTAATGGAGGTACCAAAGCATAAGGAATGGCAGTGCCTTGCTCCAGCAGATGGAAGGAAAGGCTGGAGAAGGTGAACATCCTCTTCTGAAGCTGGACAAGCCACAGATTTACATAGGAGTGCCAGTGGCTCCTTAGGAGTCCTGTCCTTGTGTGATACTGGGGTTGAGATGGGTTTAGGTAGATGCATGTGGATCCCAGGGAAGGCTGTTGGTTGAAATCCGGTTCGTCTTCTGCCCTTTATATATTTACTCAACTTAATTGTCTGCTGGGAGCAAAGGTGGAATTTCTCCCTTAAAGTAAGTTAAACACTCAGGACCATGATGTATATATTTTTCATACCTACTTCAGCCTACCATCCACAATTCTTTCTGGGGCAACCTTTCTTAGCGTGGACCCTAACTGTAGATATTGTTATAAAGGCCATGTTATATTTCAAGACATAATTGTCGGTGAGATAGAGAAGTAGGGGTTGGATGTTAGTTAATTCGGTTTTGTGGATTGGTAACAGGTTGGACATTACCCCCATTAGGAAATGACTACTTGATAGTAATTCACCTTGAAAGAAATACATCTAATGCTTTGCCAAAGAGTTCTGCCTTTGGCTCTGTTCTACAGCTCCTTCTTAACTGTGATTTATCGAATTACATTTGCCAATGAGTTGAAGTTAATGGTAGAGAGAGTATGCTGGATTAAATTTGATACGATCAAACTGAATAAGGATACAGTATAAGGTCCTATTCAAAAGCTCAGCTGAAGAGGAGAAGGACTGGGGAGACTTAGCATATTAAAATCTCATGAGAAAAAAAAAGACCTAAAATTTGAGTTGAACAAATTCTTAATATTCGTGAGAAGAAATATGATGTGGAAATTAAGATTGTGACTCCAGCGTAAGATATACTGGGGATGGACTCTCAGCTCCATATTTTAGCTGGGTTGACCTTTCACTTATAACATCTCTAAGCATCAGCTTCTTCATCTGAAAAATGAGGATAATAATTTCTACCCCCTAGAGTTAATGTGTGGAGTGAGTAAGTCAGTGTAAGTCATATGCTTGGTATAGTTTCTGGCACATATATTAAGAGCTCAGTAACTATAGTTATAGTTGTTACTCCCTCAAAACCTGATGCCACTTCAGGCTGCATTATCAAAGTACAGCATTTAGAATCCAGGAAGGTGATGGCAGACACACATACACACACACATAGCACACAAACTCTCTCACACAATATTCTACCCAGACTCCAATGAGAGATCCAGTTGTACCGTCATACCAGGAGGGAATAGCAGCAGCCTGGAATGCCTTCTTAAGGGAGTGGCTGGAGTGAGAGAAGCAAAGGAGATCAGTGTAAGGAACTGGAGATGCTTAGTCCAGAGAAGAGAGGCCTTTGGTAGGACCCACTGTACTCTCTGCAATTATCCACCACCTGCATGAGTGGCTGAAAAGAGTTAGAGCTACCATATGTTGAGTACTTACAAGATAAGAATAAATGCTTTTTGCTCTTGGTATGGGCACTGTCATTGCCTCCATCTTACAGAAACTGAGGCTCAGAGGGAATAAGTGGTTTTCCAAAGGTTGCCTGATTTATAATTGGCAGGAGCTTGTTTTTGAACCCCAGCAGTCTGAATTCAGAGTCCTCTTCTTATCCACTGCATTTTTCTGCTGGTGTTGCAGATACCAAGAACAATAACCAAATGTACTGGTTAAATCACTTTATATGCATAATCTTACTCCAACCTTTCCACAACCCTTTGAGATCGGTACTATGACTCTCCCCGTTTGGCAGATGAAGAAACTAAGGCTCAGAAAGGTTAAACATCCTGCTTGAAATGAGTGATGGGGGAGGAATTTGAACCCAGGTTTCATCTGCATGTGTGCTGAACCACCAGCCTATATTATTTCACTGGGATTAGAGTTCCGGCTAATGGTACATCATGCAAGAAGATGGATTTCAACTTGGTATAAACAGAAACTGTTCAGCAGTGCTGAGTAATGATGAATAGACCACATCCCTTTGGTAGGTAGGGAGTCCCTGTGTTGGAAATGCTCTGGCAGAAACTGGATGGTTAATTTGGGAAATATTTCACAGGAAATGTATGTACCTAATCAGATACAACTTTTATTACTTTTTTCTTTTATTTATTTTTTTGCATAAAAGTAATATATTCAAATAGTCAAAAATTAAAAAGGTAAAAAATGGCATCTGGTGAAAAGTCTACCTCCAACCCTGCCCCCACCAATGTTTCTCTTTGACTTATCATTTAACTATTTATTAGCCAGTTCATTTAACCATTGTCACTTGTTCCTTGGGCAGCTTTCCAGAGAAATTTTAAATGCAGTAATCAAATACACATATGTTTATTTTCCTTTGCTTTTCATAGATGGTAGTTGATCAGAAAAACATAAAGCATTGTATTTCAGAGGAGTATTGAATAAGGAAGATAGATTCCAAATGGGTCAAAGGGGGAAATCATATTGCCCAGAGCAACAGCAGTCCCCTACACTCACTGTTGTCACTACCACTGCTGGAACTGCCACTATTGCCAGTGGAGAACATGAGCCTGCACTCCCACTGATGCTGCAGGAATTGCCACCAACCTGCTTTAACTGCTGTTGCTGTTGTGAAGCTTCTGTTGCTACCATAAGAAGTGCAGTAGTTGCCACCATCTTCCTGACGTCAACTCTTACCTGAATGCCTCCCATTGGTAGAAATTAGCTGGAACTGTGTGTCGAAAGAACCTGGGAAGTGTAGAGTTAGGCCTTCAGCCCCCGTAGTGCAGGAGAGGACAGGATGGGTGTGGGGCTGACGGCAATAGACGGTGAGCGGCACAGTCCATCCACACACACCCTTCTTCTATCGAGTATATCTTAGAGTTTATTCCATGAAAGTATGTGCAGAGCTGTCTCACTCTTGTTAATGATTGCCAAGGGTGCTGTCATACGGATATACCACAATTTATTTTCCATAATTTTACTATTATAAACAATGCTTAAACCTATTTCATTTGAAGCATCAGTTAGTATAGCCATAGGATTCCTATCTAGAATAGAAAAACTGGTTATAAAAAGTATCGCAGGTAGTGCATGCTATAATGCACCTTGAGGAATGAAGTACTTTCCCCCAGCTGCTGGAATTGATACCGGAAGACAGCCCTCAGCTGTCAGCCCTCATTCTGAAGTGCCTCACTCAGATGAAAAGATCTGCCTTGCCCAAGGACACATCTCTTGGGACCTCGGCTGGCACAGGGAATAAAGACCTAGCTCCTTTACCCCAATTTGAGACAACTCTGAAGGGCCATCCCAGCTTCAGAGCTCGTGCGGAGTTGGCGGAGACCTCTGCTGAGACGGCAGTGCAGCCCAGCTTCTCCCTCTACCCAGTCCTGCTTCCTTCTCTTTTCTTCCCTTCCAGTAGTGGTGATTCCCAGCGCTCCTTAATGAACCTCTCGCAGGCTAATGTTCATTTCAGAGTCTGCCTCTCAAGACATTTACAATTCTGATAGATAGTGACAAATTACCCTCCATAGAGGTTGTGCAGATGATCTATAAGATCCTTTGGGTCTGGATTTCTCGGACTTTACACGACTCATGGGTTCTGGAGACCATCCTGCACAGAATGCTCTCCTGGTTACAGCCCAAGCATTGATGCTGAACTCTGAAGTGCTCCATAATTTGATCTTCTTATTTGACCTCCTTGTGTTTGAAATTCACCAGAGCTTGGTGTTTCTCTGCAGGGCTGAATCCGGCAGAGTTCTACCTGCTCTGATCTACTAAGCCTTGTTTTGTTAACACAATCCTGCAAGATTTATTTGTTTGGCTTGGCTTACCCTGACCTCAGACGTTCTGTTTTGTATTATTTTTAAAAGCGTGCAGGTCTCCACGGAGGGTTTTTTTCTTTTCAAATGTAAGAACCAGCTGGAGGAATTAAAAAAAAAAAAAACAGGTGGGACTCTAGGACTATTAGATGAAACATAACTCATTAGAGGAGCAAGTGTTTCTCTCCTTAACTATGGCATTGATTCATGTGGGTTTATGACCATCCTTGGCTTACCTTTAGGCTCACTGACTTAGGAAGACAATAGGGAAATGGAGAAACAATAATCATGGTGATGGTAGCAAACTTACTGAGCATGGACTGTATGCTAGGGCCCATGTTACATCCTTCCCCTGCATTAATTCATTTAACCTGCATAACATTCCTGTTGCTGAGGGAACTAAGGCTCAGAGAGCTTAAATAAATTGCCCAGGCAAGGTCACACAGCTAATAAGAATGTGGGGAACCGGGGATTTGAACCCAGGTTCAGCCAATTCCAGGGTCCTAGTTCTTAACCAAAGTAGATCTATCAGTGTATGTGTGTTCGATCTTGAATTTGCCTTCTTCAAGTTCTTTGCCTTTCTTCTCTTTGCTTAGGTTATTTGAGCACATCATTCCACCATCCCTTCCTATCTCACCCTACTCGATTGATCTACTGGATAAATTACAAGTTCTTAAGAGATGTTCTTGAGCAAAAGACTCCTCCTTTCCTGACTAATCCTAATGGCTCTGACTCATCATTTGATGTTTCTGGCTTATCGCTGCATAGTTCCCCTGTTAACAAGTCTGTTTATTCTTTGTTTTCCCCCAAGAGTTAACGTTCACTGTTTGTCTTTAAGTGTAGCTATATATTTTTAGATTACATGAATAGTGTTAATAGCTCAGACTCTGGAGCCAGATCACCTGGGTTTGACTCTCAGCTCTGCTACTTCCTGAGTGACCCTAAGCAAGTAATTTGACTTCTCTGCGCCTCATTTTCCTCATATGTAACATGAAAACAATAATAATAGTAACAACAACAACAATATGTACCTGTAGAGTTGTTGTGAGAATGAAATAAGTTGTCACACGTGAAGAACGCAAAGCAGATCCTGGTACCCAGAAAGTGCCGCATAAGTGTTAGTAGCTATTTTTACAGTCACCTTCACATCATTGATCACATGTTGCCTGAGTAGTTTCTAGGTGTCAGTCTGTGGGATTATTCAGAAATGGAAAGAATATAATCCATTCTATAAAGAACTTTGCTGTGTAGTTGGGGGATGAGACATATAAACAGTTCATGTTTGTATGTGTGTTTTTATTATTGAGAGATATATATATATATCAATTGAGATACATATATATATATATATATAACCAATATTATTTCCCATTGAGACACGGCACTCAGTTGGCACCTGGTGTAAACTTCTAGCTTTTCCTTCATAGCAGGTAGCACAGGTCCTGGTCAAGGTGTTCAGTGAATGTTGAGTGAATGTCTGAGTGATTGGGTGATGTGGTACAGTCATAGAAGGGTGGAGCCAGAAAGGGACTTTGGAGATCATCTAATCCAGAGGTTCAGAGAGGGGAAGTGACTATTCCTAGCACACACATCAAATTATTGTTGGAGTGCAAAGCGTGGAGAACCCAGGTTTCCATCTCCCATGTCACTGTTTTTCCTACTACATTTCTCCACTTGCCAATGCTACCTTTTGTCTTCCCCTTTGAAGAAACTATTTGTCCCTTCTGATGGTTTTAATACCAGCTGAACTAATCTAATTCTCTAGTCATGAAGTTCATACTTTCCACATTTACCTGCAAGAGGCTTTCTTCTTTGAGAGTGGGGGTGGGGGGGAGCCCATCCCCACTGATAGCCAATGGCGGGCTCCAAACAGTGCAGCGGGGGGGATATTGAGGCCATGGTTGGATGAACCCTGCTGATTCTAAGTGCAACAGGGACTGCTTTGCCAGTTGGATGATCCTTCATGACCCACCTTCCTGGTGTAGCTGTACCTTAACCAGCAATGAGAAGAAAGGAGCAATGGGCATGAAAGTGAGTCCATCATCTTGCCCTGGGAAGTGCTGCTCATAGCTCCTTAGCCTCTACCTGCCAAGTTTGGTAATTTACCCTTCCTAACTGCCACCCCACTGCATCAACATCTGCCCTGTCCCCTGTTAGTATCATAGATAGATGAGACTCCAGTGGAAAGTAAGGGTTCTGAAGGAGAACTCAGTAAGCCCCTTAATTTCTTGAGGGATGTGTAATAAAAAAGTAAACAAAACTTGTCTTATCTTAACTGCTCCTTCATTCAAGAAACACTTACTGAGAACCTGCTTTGTATGTGACCTTAATGACAGAGCCCTCCACTCTCAAAGGGTTCTCCTTCTGGTGGAAAATAGGCATTGGGGGCGGTGACTATTGTACATTGTGGTGAGGGCTGTCACAGAGGTCCGTGCAAAGCATAGTGGAGCACAGAAGAGGGAGGGATTGTCAACCTTGCCTTGGGACACTCTTTGGAAAGACTTCACAGAAGCTTGGGGATGAGATTTAGCTCAGGCCAGGAAGGGTGCAGTTGTGCACATCAGGCCTTCCCACTAAAGAGCGTGTTTTAAACCTCAACTTGTCACATATAGGGGAAATGACCAGAGTATGCAAAAGGGTGGTAGGAGATGAACCTGGAAAAGAAGATAGAGAACAGTCTCTATTCGGGGTGGGCTATGTATGGCAAGGCATGCGGCTAGAAATCGTGTCCCAGAGGGAGTGGGAACATATTTATTGAACTTTTTAGGTCATGGCAACGTGACATGAAAACATGTGATCATGTTTTCATTTTAGGATGTACATGCTGATAGTGGATTTAGAAGATGGACTGGGTAGGATTGGTGGCATGAGACTGGAGGCAGGGAAACTCAGCTCTGGATTTTGGGTGAAAAAACATCATATCCTGGAATATCATGCTTGAGAAGGAGGCTCATGGAAAGAACTTCGTAAAATGCATGTGTTCTTTAGCCCTTTAAGCTTCATTCTCATACCTGTAACTTGTATTTGAGAATAGAAGGGATGACCTGTTTTCCTTATAAACAGAGAGGATGGAACCAAACCCACAAGATGTGTTTGAGCTGGCATTGCATGAAAGCAAAACACGGTCAACTGCATCTTATTCACCAGCTTAGTCCCGGCCACTTGCTCTGACCCACTTCACACCCACATTCCGACCTTCTCCCAACCAGCCTAATCTCTGGCCTTGTGATTCCTTCAACCGCTTACGTTCTCCCTCCTCCACCTCCTTCTGCCCCTCCACACACCACTTTTCCAGCTTTGACCTTCAGCTTTGACCTTCAGCTTTTGCTCAGGCGCTCTTTACATTTGTTGCCAGCTCTGCTGTCATCTCCACTATTTGGGGTCTGGCTCATTCCCTGATGAGAGGAGCCCCCGCTGGGCTCACCCCAGCCCTGTCAGCAGCCCCTGCCCAGATGTGCTTGCACACGGGATTTCGGTCTTTGCATTTTAGTAGGAATCAAGAGTTATTAATTAACCCAGGGTGGAACGTATTATGAAACATCCCAGAAAGCTGGAATAAACCAAAGGGACTTCTGAACTCACAGCAGGGAAAAATGCCTTTTAATTGACTTGGATGACTTCACTGCAAAAATCTGTCTAGCTGTTATGCTAAACTGGAAACTAATCTATTAGATTGTCTAAGGAATCTCCCAGCCCACCCTGACCAGAATCTCTAGAGGTGGGGAGTGTGGCCGACACATAAACAGGATGTATGCTTTGAAATGGCTTCTTTTGGATCATCTCCAGTCTGGCTGCCTTTTCTAGACCCTGGGAAAGAAAGGAGAGGCTGGTATCTGAGAATGAGTTTATATGTTCTACAAAGTGTATCTTTAACATCACATAGAAGCTTTCCTAAGGCACTGCTTCCTTTAGAGTAAAATTCAGCCTAAGCTGAACCTGTCTTGGACCACTTCTCTCAGGGAGTTTAGAGGGTGACATAAGGTAATTTCCACAGATGGTGTTGTCATGTATGTGACAGCTGTGCAGCCTGGGCTCGGAAGGGATTAGTGAAAATAACCAGTGTCTAATCATGTGCTTACTAAATGCCAGGCACACGCTGAGCACTTCCTGCAGATTAGTTTATTTATCCTCGTAACTACCCTATGAAGAGTAGATGCTGCAAGTTCCCTCATCCTCCAGATGAGGAAACTAAGGCTAAGAGAGGTTGTGTGGCTTACTCAAGGCCACACAGCTTATAAGTGGCAGAGCTGGAATTCACAGTTTGACTCCAGATGCTGTTTTACCTGGGAAGGTGTATCCTGGAGAAGTAAAACCTGAAAAGGACGTGATGAATTTCCTCTTCTGTGTAAGCTCTGGCTTGTGCATTAGACTTGTTCCGTGGGACCCAAGTTTGGCCTGCATGGTCCTCTGCGAGTTAGCTCCTGCCTACCTTTCCTCAAGGTTTAGCTCAGGCATTATTTCTATTCTGCTTCCCCTGAGCTGCTTCTATCCAAGCAGGGCAAGGTGCCTCTAAACCGTGCTCTCACATACCTCATGCATATTTCTACCATCACAGTTACCAGATTGATTTGAAATTACTCTTTCACCTTCCTACCACTCCCTCTGGACTCTGGGCTTATAGAGAACATGGACAGTATCTTTATTCAACCTACAAGTATTTACTGAGTGCCTACTATGTGGTAAGTGCTAGGGCTGAAATGGCAATTAAAAACAGATGTAGTCTCTACCTGATAGAGCTTAAAATCTAATGAGAGGGACAGATATTAATCACATAATTGATTTCTCTCTCTCTCACACACACACACACACACACACACACACACTTGCACACACCATAATTACAAACTGATTAGGAGCCATGAATAAAAGTGTTATGGGGCTTCCCTGGTGGCGCAGTGGTTGAGAGTCTGCCTGCCGATGCGGGGCACACGGGTTCGAGCCCTGGTCTGGGAGGATCCCACATGCCGCGGAGCAACTGGGCCTGTGAGCCGCAATTACTGAGCCTGCGCGTCTGGAGCCTGTGCTCCGCAACAAGAGAGGCCGCGATAGTGTGAGGCCCGCGCACTGCGATGAAGAGTGGCCCCCACTTGCCACAACTAGAGAAAGCCCTCGCACAGAAACGAAGACCCAACACAGCCATAAATAAATAAAAAAAAATAAAAATTAAAAAAAAAAAGAAGTATACATCTAAAAAAAAAAAAGTGTTATGGTAGCATGATACTACTGGGCACTTAATTTAGGTACTTAGTAGGTGCTTCGAGTACCCAGATACATAATCTGTGCTCAATAAATATTTGTGTAACTTTTCTGAAGTAGGGGAAAATGAAAAAGCTACAGAGAAAATATCGGACCTATTATAAGAACTTCCCAGGAAACAGAGTCACCCCAATATTCTTTTACATGGTAAATGACACAGGTAAAGCACTAATCTGACAGCAACGATACAGGTAAAGCAATGCTTGACATTAGGTGTACACAACATGTCGGCCACTGTCTTGAGTTTCCTGTATACATTTAATCCTCACCACGACCCCACCAAGGAAATACTGATGGAACTGAGGCTCGAGAGGTTAAGTGTCCTGCCCAAGGCCACCCAGTGGTCGGTGGAAGAGCTGAGATGTGGGTGCTCCAGAAGCCCTGGCGCCCATAAAACTGACCCTGCATCTTATTGCCTGTCTCGATCTTCTCTAGAACCATGGCTAATTATCTGGTGTTCCTTGCCCAAGGTCACGGTGCTGGTTACAGTAGAGCCAAGCTTGTCTCCTTCTTGCCAAGTCAGGCTTTGGGAATTCTCAGGGGAAGAACTTGGCAATGATAAGAGGGCAGTGCCAAATGGGAAGTGGAACTGAGTCCCATTAAGGGACATCGAGTTGCATTTTGGGGGTTCTGCGTGCATGTTAAAGCAAAGAAAAAAAATTATTATTGAAGGTCAGTTATGTGCCCTTCATGGCTCTAACGCTTCTCACACATTGCTATATTTAGTCCTATTATCGTTCAGATGATGAAATTGAGGCTGGGAGGGGTAAAGTAGGTATTTGTGGGGTTAGAGACAGAATTGTGATTGGAACCTGTGTCTGCCTGGTTCCAAAGCCCAGTTCCCTTGACTCACCTGCTGCCCAGCCAGGCCTGGAAAAAAGGCTTGCTTCCTTCAGCCTACAGCATTTTTTCAGATTGATTTTCTCAGAGACCACAGGCAGCCCATCTGGATTTTCTGACCTCCCTTTACCTGTGTTTCTGGAACTTTCTTTGCTCCCTCAGGTTTCCTTCATGAGCTTCTGGGTGGGTTCTCACCCTGTTTGAGATGGAACCAGACCAGATGACCTCTCCACCCACCCCACCTCAGGGCCTACATTCTGTCCAGACAGGGAGGAGACAGGCAGCCCTCCCCTCTGGCTGCCAGGAAAAGCAGGGGAAGCAGAGGGGCTGAACCTCCTGAGGCTGGGCCAGCCAAGTGCCAGGAGCCCCAACTCCGCATTCATTGGACAGAACGAGGTTTTGATCATTCGTCTCACTTGGCTTATTCTTATACAACTGCGTTGGTCTCTCTCTGACTCCCTCTGCTCTCCATGCCCCCGGCTCCTCGATGTCTATGGGATGAAGGCCAAAGTCTCTAGGCAGCACCAAGGCCCTCCCTAACCAGGCACCAGCGTGGTGTTCTCACCACCTCTCTTCCTCTCTCTGCTCAGTGGTGCCTCCAAGGGTCTTTGGAGGCGCTAATGCTTAATTCAGATGGTCTCTTATTGATAGTGGCTTTCCCCCTTCTGCATCTTTGTTTCTAAAAATATTTCTATGAATATCTATCTATCTGTCCATTCTTCCATCCATCCATATACCTGTTTGTCCAGTTACCCATCTCTCTAAAACCTAACTCTCTCCCGACTCCTTTTTTTTTAGGAGGGGTCCTCTAATCAGTCTAGAGCCATGCTTCTTTCCCCTAAATACCTTCACAAAATTTAATATTTCATAATACCAATAATAGTGATAATAATAATAAATAACTCCCAAATATTAAGCACTTGCTACACACACTTACACACCTGATGCTCTACCGAGATTTTAGTATATATAACCTTACTTTAACCTCACAGTGGCCTTTGGAGTTATCTATCACTGTTACAGAAGAAACTAAGGTTCAGAGAAATCCAGCAAGGCAGCTTACAATGGGCGGAGCCAGGATTTGAACTCTTGGCTCCCAAGCAGCCCATACTCTATAAAGCACATTCTCCTGACTCCCACTGCTAACTCACCCCTCATTCTGGGATACGCATCTGCTACCCCTACCACCCTTCTGTGTGGCTTCTGGTTTCTTCTAATCCTCACTTTAACTGCTCTTTGCATGTATTTATTGGGAAATGGCATTAAGCATCTGAAAGTAAACAAGCTCATTTCACTAATTCTTATTACCACTCTATAGTGTTTTACTTGTATCGAGGAAAATCTTTTGTTGCTCCGGAAGAAAGATCTTTCAGGACAGTTTGATGTGATGGACAGAGCTGTGCCTTGGATCAGAAGAGCAAGGGATCAAATCCTGGCACTACCTCTTATTATCTATGGGACTTTGGGCATGTGATGCAATGTTCTCAGCTTCAGTTTCTTTATTTGCAAAATGAAGATAGTAAGAGCAGTACTACTGTGTTCAGCACATTGTAGGAATTTGGTTCATTTTAGTTAAACCAGGGAGGACCTGGGATCTGGGTTGACTCATTTGTTGAGGAGGAACTGGCAGATGCACGGAGTGTTTTCTACCTGCTAGTCCTTCCCTCCAGCCACGACAGACACCACTGCTGAGCAGCCTCATTATTCTCCACACAGCAGGCAGCGAGATGAAACTCACTGGGTGACCCCAAAGGAACTTCCCGTTCTCACATTCTGTGGGTTTGATATGAGCTTACTTAAACAGGATGGTAAATTATGGATAAGGTGGTTGGATCCCGCCATATGAGCTGAGTTGGTAAATATATGATGGGGATGAAACCAAGACCCACTGACAACAGAATGCTGAATTCTATTCTGGCAATTTCTGGAGTTGTCCACTAGAGCAATTGTTTTCCAGTCATGTCCTTAGAGCCCTGCTCTGTTCCACAGGGGTACCTAGGGTTGCAAACTGTGATCATCTTTGGAAGAAGAGGGGGGGGGGGAGAGAAAGAAGGAGGAGGAGGAGGAAGAGGGGAAAAAGCAGAAGAGGAGGAGGAAGGGGTGGAGAGGAGAAAAAAGAAGAGGGGAGAGAGCTTAACTCATCCCTTCTGTATCAATAATTCTCAACCAGGGGTGATTTTGCCCCCGGGAGCCATTTAGCAACACCTGGAAACCTTTTTGGTTGTCAAAACAGGGGGATACTACTGACATCTGTGAGTAGAGGACAAGGGTGCTGCTAAACATCTTACAGTACACAAGTCAGCCTTCCATAGCAATGAATAAATTATCCAGCTCAAAAGTCAATGTGCCAAGGTTGGGGAACCATGTTCTAGACTGAAACAGCTCCAAGAGTATACCTTTTGTGCAGGTACCCTAAAAACAGGAGGTGGTACTTCAGTTTATGATGATGTGGGCTTCCCAGACCACTCCGAAGAAACTTCACCTTCACTCTCCCTTTTAGTCATCACAGTTGCCTCGGGACAGAGACGGGGCAGGGACCTTCTTCTTTATTCTTACAAAGATGCCAAGGCAGAGGTTTCTCTGATTTTCCCAAGATCCCATAGCGAGGAAGTTCCGAATGGAATAGGAACCTCATGCTTAGTGATCTTTCCAACACAGCCCACCTCAGTAAGTGACTGTGCACCCAGCAGCCCAGCAGAGGCCCAGAGTCAGCTGAAACCCTAAAGGGCTGGACCAAGCCTACTGTTGTAAAGTTACCTGGGGTTTGTCTTAGTTGAGTATGGTAAGACACGCAGACACGGAAATGACTGTCCTGAAGGAAGAAGTGTATTATATTCATAGTACCCTAAAGCAGAGGGCACAGCCTGCCACGACGTGGGGGCTGCAGGGGAGGCACCGTAGCTAGTCAGGCAGCAGAGGGAGCAAGGGGAAATGTGAGCAAGAGCCTTACTGTGTTTTTGCGGAAAGGAAAGGACAAGGCATGGCAAGCAGGTTCAGGGTTGGCTAATTTGAATAATTTTAGCAGGCTCTGGGGTATAGGGACTGTCCCTGGTTTTCTGGTACCTGGCTACGGGGCGTTAGGGGACGGGGGGATAGTGGCCCGGGGTGAGAGCCTGGTAGTGGAGGTGGCTGCAGTGTGGGCTCTGGATTGCTTGCCTTCCATTTGACAGGCGCTGTCTGTGGCAAGTCTTTTACTCTCTCTAGTTTCCGGCTGGCTCTATGCGAGGCAGTCCATCCAGGGTCAGTGAAGCCCCCAAATGTCAAAGCATCAGAATACAGAAAAGAAGACTTGGTTAATACACCTATCTGACTCCATAGCCTCACCACTCTGCTGCTTTTTAACAGTCTTTTAAAACGGAACTCTTTTGTTTCTAACTAAATCTTATGTGAAACCCAATATTTAAGCAAATTGAAAAATAAAAATTACTGCTCTGTTTGATGCAGAGCTTGGAAGGCCCTGAACGTTTGAACCTCCAGAAAGTGTCCAAGGCCCCTCCAAAGACAGCCTCTTCAGAAGTAACTCTCTCACTACCTCCATCCTGCTTGTCCCCTTGCCTTGGGTTCTGCCACGGGGTTGGAAGAAGCCTAGGGGAATAGTTAAGAGCAGGGATCCTGGAGCCAGATCACTTGGGTTTGCATTCTTGATCTATCACCTCCCAGCTGTGTGACCTTGGGGAATTATATTTAATCTCATTGTGGCTTAGTGCTCCCAGCTATAAATTAGGCATAATGATAATAGGACCTACTTTATGAGGTTACTGTCAGAACTGAGTTAACACACGCAAAACCCTTAGAACAGTACCTGGCATATAGTAAATGCTTAACAAACTATTATAAATTGTAATCCTAATATAAATATAATTAATGATATTGGATTATAAATATGCTATATTATAATTACTGTATTGCTGCCGGAACTACCAAGACAGCACATACAATTACCAGTCCTATTACTACTAGTCGTGCTCTTAGAACTATCACTACTTTTGTCTCTACCTCTCCAAAGACTACAACCACTGCTTTTCCTACCTTTGCTTCTACTGCTGCTGTTTCTACCATTGTTCCTACTGGGATAACCATTGCCCCCACTGCCACTGGTCATTGCTACCACCAAGTGAAAATAATGTCAACTGGGTCCTTAGAGTCAAAGCAGGTGTGAAGGAGCAGAAAATGATAGGAGCCCTCACTGCTGGGCCACCACGGACACGCTCACCCTGTTGCTCTTGTATCTTCTTCGCACTTCCCTTGCTCCAGGTTTAGGGGAGGTTAGTTATAAAGTCACAGGCATGCGGGGCCATTGTTGGTGAGCTTGTGCAGTGGTTCTACATTTGTGATGTGGTTTCTCTTAGCCTGCAGGGTCAGAAATGACCCATTATATCTCTTTGTGGCACTGGACATGCAAGTGCCATCATGACTCAAGAATGTCATCGGTTCAGCAGCTCAGAGGGGCTGTTTGCTCTCTGGAATGTGGACAGAGAAAAACCTCCTTGCCTTTGCTTCTCTACATGGGAGTGCATTGACTGCGGGGGCCTCTTCTTCCCTGACTCTGCCCCTTGCGATCCCCATTTGGGGATTAGGTTCATGCTGGCTTTGGCTGTATCTGGGTCATGCTGTCTTGGAACTACTGTGGCCCCTTGGGAAGAAAATGAGCATCTGAGAAAGGAGAACTCAGCCTTTAGAAACGTCTCTATTGAGGAAAAGGAATCGGGGAAACAACCCTTCTGCAAGAAAGAAAATGGCCTTGGGTTCCCCTTTCCCAAGCCCAGCTTTAATTTGGAGATATTTCACAGTGGACTTTTGAAGGGGTGACCGGTTCATACCAAGCTGCCTTAAATGCTTGGAGCAAAAGCCTATGGGGACTTGCAAATCAACCCCGGGAAGAGAAATTAGCTGCGTCTTGTCTCAGAACTCCCAAAGCCTGCTCCAAAATAAACACATAAGCTGTGCCGGCAGGGAAAGCCTGGCCCTTTTTTCTTCTTCATCTTAGAAACTCCATGTGTGCATTATTTTAAATAGGCGCCAGCACACGAGGCCCTTTTTAACAAGATTGAAAACAGATGGGGCCTTAGGCTGTTCAGTAGCTCTCAGAAACTGACATGGGAAGTGCTAAGCCATCTCGTGTCCAGGCGATGTTCATTTTCTTCTTGAAGCACAAGTGTGGCCAGGCCTCTCATTCCCAGGGAGCAGGAGTCTGCTTCCTGCATCAGGTGTGTCTGCCAGGGGAAGGAAATATCTCCTTTCACTGCATTTACCCGTGTTTGCATTTACTTAACCCTTGGGCAGCCTGGGAGAAAAAAGTATTGTGCTAGCCTTGGAGGCTCCACGCTTCTGGAGCTGGAAGCATTAGGTTTTAACTTCCTTATTATAAATGGGATTATGACCCTTCACAGCTCATGGCTCTCCAAAGTCTCCCAATCTCACTCTGAGTAATAGCCAGAGTCCTTCCCGTGACTATAGGCCCTTCATGGTTAGACTTCCCTGACTTTCTTCCTGCCTTTGTCTTTCTTGCTTACTCTGATCCAGCCACATTGGCCTTCTCGCGCTGTTCCTTAAAATCAAGCAACAGAAAACAAGTCTTGACGAGGATGTGGAGAAATTGGAACCCTTGTACATTGCTGGTAGGATTGTAAAATAATATAGCTGCTGTAGAAAACAGTATGGTGGTTCCTCGAAAAGTTAAACAGAATTACCATATGACCCAGCAATCCCACTTCTGGGTATATGCCCAAAAGAATTGAAAGCAGGCACTCAAACATGTTTGTAAATCCATGTTCATAGCAGCATTATTGACAAGAGCCAAGAGGTAGAAGTAACCCAAGTGTTCATTGGCAAATGAATGGGTAAACAAAATGTGGTATATCCATACAATGGAATATTATTCAGCCTTTAAGAGGAAGGAAATTCTGACATAGGCTACAACATGGACAAACATTGAAAACATTATTCTAAATAAAATAAGCCAGACATAAAAGGACAAATATTGTGATCCCACAATATATGAGGTACCTCAAATAGTCAGATTCATAGAGACAGAAAGTACAATAATGGTTACCAGGGGCTCTGGAGGATGAGGAGTTACTATTTCATGGACACAGAGGTTTTGTTGGGGATGATGAAAACGTTCTGGGAATGGATGGATGGTGGTGGTGGTTGCACAACAGTGTGAATGTATTTAATGACACTGATTTATACACTTAAAAACAGTTAAAATGGTAAGTTTTACGTTGTGGGTATTTTACCACAATGAAGACAAACTTTAAAAAACTCAAGCAAGCACACCCTGTCTCAGGGCTTTTCTCTTTGCCTGGAACCCTCTTTCCTGATGTATCCACACGGCGCATTCAGGTTCTTCGCACAAATGTCACCTTCTCAGAGGTGCTTGGCCACCCTCTCTGACATGGCACCCCCCCATGCACACTTCTCAGTCACTCTGTGTCATGTCACCTGCTTAATTTTTCTTCACAGCATTTAGCACCCTGAGTGCTAACCCTGCAGGTCTTTCCAAAGTGTCCAGCACCAAGCCCAAGCTGCTGGAGGGCAGCAGGGCCTCCATGTCTGGGGTTCCAATCCAGCCAGATTTCCTGAGGCCTAAGCAGAGGGAGTGGCCAGTCCTCATCTTGGTGCAGGGCTTTACCCTGGTCCCCTGGATGTGCAGACTGGATTGAGTGGAGGGAAGGGGGGAGGGGAGACAGCTGGGAGGCAGCCCTGGGGAGAGGAGGCGACGCCCACGCTGTGGGTTGCAGCAGGTAGAAAAGGAAGGTTGAATGCTTCTTTCCTTCCTACAGTGCTGAAAATGGTGTTGGATGTGTACAATGAAAACTAAATAAAGGAAAGCATGTTAAGGTAGGCTAGAACATTTGTTCTTGTCATCAAATTACAAGTTTCAATTTGGAAAAAAAAATCTACAGAAATTAAATTACATCAGTGTTGTTTAAGCTCCTTCAGGATCTCCCCTCCTATGGTGGTACAAGGTCGTGCCTGCTGCATCTCTAGCCTCATCCCACCCCAAGCAACTCCTCCCTAAGCTCCAGCCCCACAGTCACCTTCTCACCTTCAGTTTCGCACCCACCTGTGAAACAACTGCCAAACGTGGATTCTGCTTCTGCACCCCAATCTACAACCCATCCATCATCCATCTGGAGAAATGTGGGGAGACGTTCACACCTGCTTTGTTTAATCCTATAAACAAACACACTTTTCTGATCATTCAGCAGAATGGTGTTTAAACCTGTGGAACCCAGCTCAACAATGAGAAGTAGATGTCAAGGGGACATGACCCATCATCCTTTTCTGTGTAGCTAAGCCGTGGTCTTAAAATCTCTGAACATTTGCCCGATCTGTCACAGATAGCAAAAATTTGTTGCAGGTGGCAAAATTTGTTCCTAGGTCTCTCAACCTTACAAAAGCTCTAGAGATGAGAAGAGATGAGGCTCTGGTGGTCCCACCACTCTGTCCCCCCTTAAAGCTTCTTCCTCCTCCTCACACTCCTCCTTCCCCCCTCCTCCCCCTTCCCCCTTCTTCCCCCTTCTTCCCCCTCCTTCCCCCTTACCCTCTCTCTCCATTTTTCTCCCCCTCCCCCTCCTCCCCTCCTCCCCTCCTCCCTCTCCCTGTCTCCTTCAGTGGACACTCTTTCTATCCTCAGGACATTATCAAAAGCTCTCCCTACCCTTGAAGTTTTCCCTGGCAGAGGGAAAATGACAATGGATGTTTTACTTTGATTCTCAGGTGCTGTTGCTTCTCGGGAATATGAACAGGAAGGAGTGACTGTCCAGGCAGAATTAGGGCATGCCTGGGTCCTCTGGCCGCCAGCCACCAGAACCCTACCTTAACCCCTAACACATGTACATCTAGGCTTTGGAGAACAAAACTTGGCCATTAAGAAATTCCTTAAAAATCAGGATGACACAACCACTGGTGCTTTTTCTCAAACTCAACTCCTTGACTTCTTGCATTACCAAACGTGATGATGATGATAATGATGATGAAGATGATGAATTGTTAGGATCACTGACATTGGTAAAGATGATGTTGGTGATGAGGATGGTGATGGTGTTAACATCTTAGTGTCTCATGCAGAATAAAATCCTTACCACTATCTGTTCCATCGTCCCCTCTCTGACCTTGTCTCCTTCCACTCATGCCCTCACTAGCCCTGTTCCAGGCAGGGCTTCCTTGCTGTTCCTTGAACTCTGCACATTTGTTCCGGCCTCAGGGCCTTTGTGCTTGCTGTTCTTTCTGCCTAGAAAACCACCCTCCTTACTGGTATGGTCTCCCTCATTTTGCTCATATCACTGACCAAGTGCCACTTTTCCTGACCGCCTTCTATTTTTCTTCTCCTGACACATTATTTATTGTTAATGGTCCATCTCCCCCCATTAGATACAAGTTCTATGATAACAGGGATTTTTGTCTGGTACTTTCACTGCTGTGTCATCAGAGAAAGTAACAGACACAGTAGTTGCTCAAAAATAAGTTGTTAAATGAATGAATTAATGGATGACTTGAGTTCAAGTTCCAGCTCTCTTTGCTCAGTAGCTTTGTGATCTTGGCCAAGTCATTTGCTCTCTTTGTTTCTCAGTTTTCTCATCCGCTGATGGGAATGTTAATGCCTACCCTCGTATCAAGAGGTCATTGTAATGATCAAATTAAAGAATATAACCTTCATAGCTAACATTGATTACTCACTTATTTTCACTTAGGCACCTTGCTGAGGGCTCCTAAATGGATTAATTCATCTAATGCTCACTACTGCCCTAGGAAGGTACCATTCTTAGCCTCGTTTACAGATGAGGGACTGAGGCATAGAAAGGCTAACTTGCCTAAAGTTGCACAGCAAGTTAGGGGTAAAGCTCAGATTCAAACTCATGGGGTTCAGTTCTAAAAACCGTTATATACCAAACACTTCGTAAACTGCAGATCAATGCTGTTGATTTTTTTAAAAATAATGTGGTAAACTCCAACTAATTTTGGATATTTCATTACTTGAACATTTAGGAATGTAGGTTTTATCATTTTATTTTTCTTCATTTTAATGTATATTTTGACATGTTTTTATGTTTTTTCTCTCCCTTCCCTGCCTTCTCCACACACACACACACACACACACACACACACACACACACACTCAGTGGACTATTATGATTTTCTGATGAGTGGAGGTGCCTTTGCATCTGCCTGTGTAGCTGGGGGTTTGGCATGGGAGGCGGGCAGTACTGCCAGGCAGCACTCGCTGACCCAATGACCAAGACCTTCGCTGAGATGCCCAGCGCTGCTTCTGCACAAGATTTCCTCCCCTGGAAGTGTCCACTGAATGAGTCTGCAGACTTTCAAAGTCTGTAAGGTGAGTCTGTGCTGGTGGAAAAGAGCTCAGCCCCGAGATGCCAGCCAAGGAAGTCACTGAGCCCATCAGGCCCTCGGAGCTGAAAACACGGCCTCCGCTGGGAAACTGACAGGAAGCAGTTCTTGCTGAGAGCAGGCCTTGGGCCACCTGCCAAGTACTTGCCATCAACAGGGCAGTTAGAAGAAGCAAAGTGGTGAAGGAGGGGCCTGTAGGCTTCCCCAGCAGACACTGCATACTGACGTGGAGAAGACACTGGAAGATGTAAAAATGAGAGCTCTGCGATTTAGGACACGAGTCACCCCGAATAAGCCACTCGGTGCAATGTGAAGGGTGTCAGCCTGGGTTTGGATCTCAGGCTGCAACTTTGGACAAAGTCACTCTGCTTCCCTGGGCCTCACCTTTGGCATCTGCAAAATGAGCATCTGTTCATTCAATGATATTTACAGGGCACCTGTTCTGTTTCCCCAGACACTGGTTTAGGTGCTGGGATAGAGCTCTGAGCAAAACAGACAAGATCCCTGCCCCCTAGAGCGTCTGTTCTAGTGAGAGAGATGGACAATTAAATATTTAATTAGGATGGACGGAAATATTTATGTCAGAGGGGGATGAATGCTGTGGGGGAAGATTAAGCAAGAAAACTGAGCTTGGAGCACAGCAGATGCTTTGTGGGGAGGTGTCACTGGGGGCGCCAGGGAGCAGAGGTGTGCTGCCAGCTCTGGGAAGCAAGACTTAGAGGCTGGGGGATTGGAGGCTGAAGTTGCTCAGTGTGTTTGACAATGGAAAGGAGGCCAGCATGGAAATGACAGAGTGAGTTCGAACTGGGGAGGACAGGGGATGGTGGGAGGCAGTGTCATGTAGGATCTCACGACCTGTGTGAAGCTTAGGTTTTCTGTATTTAGTACTGTTTTATTATTATTGCTGGTGTTTATGCTTTTAACGATTCTCTTAGACTCTATGAGACT
Source organism: Balaenoptera acutorostrata (assembly GCF_949987535.1). Taxonomy (NCBI): domain Eukaryota; kingdom Metazoa; phylum Chordata; class Mammalia; order Artiodactyla; family Balaenopteridae; genus Balaenoptera; species Balaenoptera acutorostrata. The sequence continues at coordinate 14,788,897 of NC_080074.1, forward strand.
CTGAAGGAACTTAAGAAGTGAAGAAGATTACAGTACATGCAGAATGCTGATTTTTTAAAAAGGAATTTGTTAATAACACAGTTTCCTTCCCAAGAGTAAACATAACAATCTGTTAGGGATTAGGGTGGAATTTTGATGAAACTTGCTAGAGGACTTGAGAATGCCCTAATCCTACCTTGACAATCACCACCACCAGCCCTTTTCCAGGTTCCTAAGGCAGACAGAAACACAAGGAGGAAGAGCAAATAAGAGTTGAAATACCACTAAGTGTTAGCTGGCCTAGGCCCACCCGCCCGTGCAGGGGCACTTGCTGAAGCTGGCCTGAATCACCTCCAGGCCAAAGCAGTGCAGCCTCTTGCCTGTCTTTAAAGCCAAAATCCCATTTATGGACGTCACTTACTAAATATGTATTACTAGTTAGTTCCGAGGTACAACAAACACAATTATAAAAAGAAAGAGCAGGACAGCTGGGCCTCTTTGGAATCAGAGTTCTCTGCTGCCAACTCATGGGAGAGAGAGTGGCTGAAAGAGAGATGGATGCTGAGGTTGGCCTCTCTGAGGAGCTGCAAAGCAGGAGAGAGGACGTTCACATGATGACCACCCAGATCAACAGGCACTCAGCTACAGAGAAGCAGAATGTGGAAGCCGGAATCACACACAGTTGCCTGGCTTTTCAACCCAGCAGTGACCCTGTCCACTGTTTAATGCAGCATTGTGATGTCCTGAGCACTAGGTTAACAGTTCCTCTTTATGAGGTGTAGTGAGAAAGGTTAGCGAATAGGTCAGAGGGTGAGAAGTTGTCCTAGCATTAGGACAGGTACTGGAGGCTGCCCACCTTCTGCTATCAGCTCAGTATCTGTGTATCTCTCTTGTCTCTTTCCTCTCCTGCAAGTTACAGAGGGTGTCTAAGGCCATGGAAAGGGGCACACTCTAAGGGCTTTAGGGTACAGTCTGGACCAGATAGGTCTTCACTAACTAACAGGAATTTCCAGTATCTTATCAGCCACCCTTGAATTCCAGAACAATCTGTCTGCCAGCATCTTGTCTTTCTCAGGAACTCTGGACAACAGCTCTTTTGTCAAAATCCTCCCTCCTTCAGTCAGGCTTCATGGTCAAGGCTGATAGCTGCTACCTCCACATTCCCACACATTTTTGGTTTCTTGTGTACATTCCAGTCACTCATCCAATTCCAAGTCCCAATTTCAGTTTCTTTCCCATTGATCTGTGGGCCAAATAGCATCCTTCGACTTATTATAATAATGATGATTGCAATCACCATTTTCTACTCTGTCAACAACATCATTATCATCGCAAATGCAATTATTGGTAACTAAACATGAATACCCCTTGCTTTCAGTAATATTATCTGCTTGGCATCACATACTTGCCAGGTGCCAGTTCCAGAGAGAATCAGCGAAAGACCTTACAGGAAACTGAATGCGTTCCATCTTGTTTGTGTGTGTGTGCACTCGTAGGTGTGTGTGCACGTCTTTTCTTGGAACTGGACATGTGTTTAATTATAAACAGGTGCTTATATTTCCTTCTGATCTACGGTGCTGTAGAAGAGATTTTGTTAATGGATATGATTCCAACCATATCTAGCACTGATAATAGAGCCTGAAACTTAGAAAGTACCATGTAAATATTTGTGGTTAAATATCTACCACTCCCCTACTCTGCATCCCTTAGTGTTTCCCAATGGTCTCCCAAAGATGACTACACCCTAATCCCTGGAACCTGTGAAAATGATACTCCAAAGGGAGTTGAAGATGTGATTACAATTAAGGACTTAAGATAGGAAGAGTATCTGTGATTATCCAAGTGGGCCAGTCTAACCACAGAAGCCCTTAAAAATGGAGAACTTTCTCTGGCTAGAGAGGGAGATGTGGCAGAAGGGAAGTCAGAAAATTTTGGAGAATGAGAAGGACTTGACATGCCATGACTAATTTGAAGATGGGGAGTGCAATGCGACAAGGAGTGCAGACAGCCTTAAGGCGCTGGGAGAGGCTCCCAGCTGACATCAGCAAGGAAGTAGGACCTCAGTCCTACAACTGCAAAGAACTCAATTCTGCAAACAACCTGATAGGCTTGGAAGCAGCTTCTTCCCAAAGCTTCCCAGTAAGAGCCCAGATGGCTGATACCTTGATTTTTGGCTTTGTGAAACCTGGAACAGAAATCAGCTGAACTAACATGGACTTCTGATGTATACAGCAGTGAGATAATACATTTGTGTTGTCTAAAATTGTTACATTTGTGGTAATTTGTTATGGCAGCAATAGAATACTAATACCCTATAGAGTGACATTCACATTCCTTCACAGGGAATTCAAAACCCTCAGAACTGGTCTCCCACCCACCTTTCTAGCTTTGTCCTATTGTATTCCTCCATATACTCCATGCCCCAGCTACAGAAGACATCTCACTACTCCATTGACCCGAGAACCCTGCGCTTTTGTTCATGGAAACTTAGATTGGGCCTTTTTCCTCCTCTCTGCCTGGAAACACCCTCCCCGTTGCTATGGTCTAGTGGATCTGGCAATGGACAGAGTTTCAGAAGGAGAGTTATTTAGCATGTGTAGGTGCCCACCTATAAAATATAAAAACACTTTATTCTACAAGTATGTTTTCAATACCTCCTGTGTACCAGGAGCTGGCTATAAAGTGACGAACAACTTTCTAATAAAAATATGATTGCTTGGCATTTCTTTTTCATGTGCTGTGATAATAGTATTTTCCTTCTGTGATCATTAGGAGACACTGGTTAAGAAAGAAAGAGAGATGAAAATGAAAGGGACCATAGATATAATTGACTCAGTTGATTATAACTTTCATTTTGAAGATGAAGGGAATTAAAGTGGAGAGAGAATGAGGGGTTTGCCTAAGATCATACACGGGTCAGTGTTAAATCCAAAATTTAGCTCCCTGGACCCCAGACTTCAAGACCAATTTCTTTTCCACCATTCTTTCCTTCCTCCATGTATATGTTTACTAAAAGTCATAAACAGGAAAACTCAGATAGTCCAGCACTTTCAGGTATCATTGAGATCAATGTTGAAAATCTCCCACACCTGGTTTTAACAAGAGTAGCAAAATACAAAGACCATATATATGCCTGATTTTGTGAAAACCTATCTGTCTTTAATGGTGTCTGGAGGTAATATCCTGCAAACATATAACATGGCTATTTTCTTTCCTAAAACAGAATCTTGACAATCATAGTTATATGCAGCCTTCATATAACTTTAAAATCTCCCTACTAACAACAAATAGGTAAAAAATAATGCAGATAAGATAGTGGGCTCAAGCTTTCAACAAAGTACAATAGAAAGAAGCTAAAATAATAGAGGATGTTTAAGACTGTGCTGAAACTCACAAGTTCATTTAGAAAGCAAAGGAAAATTTGTAGGTGTAGGTAAGCATGGCAGTGGTGGAATGCCACAGTCACCATTCCGCAGTATAGGTGGAGACCCAAAGTAACAGAAGTGCTGGCTTCTTTGTTTATCATCCTCCCAGCTGGCAGATCACACTAACAAGCTGTTGAGAATTGTTTTCACTGTCAGGGAAGCTGAGGGGACTGAGCACTTGATTTTTCTTTTTTTTTTTTTTAACCTTTAAGAGAGGTGGGGCTTTCCCTGAGGAACTCTTTGAGAGGTCTGGCTGCAATGGTGGGTTGAAGTCTGAATTAGGGAATAGTACTGGAATATATTCTGTCTAGTCAGTTACATCACTAGGGAAACATCCAATCAGTTTATTCAGAACAGAGCCTTTGAGGTTGTCTGGTTGCCCAGTGTCTGCGTGTATCTTGGAGTGGGTGAGTAGGAAGACTTTTTATCTGATCAGCAGGTTGAGGGGATAAGAGGTATGTGGTCATTCTGCCTTGTCTTTGGACCTGTTATCACTGGGTACTATTTGGGTCGCTTCCTTCTTAGAATATTATACTATCTGATGTCAAGACACTGTCAGGCTATGGTAACTGAAACAACTTGAGACAGATGTAAGGATAAAGAAATAGATCAATAGAATAGAAGAGAGAATTTGTAAATAGACTGCCACATACGAAGTGACTTGATGTTTGGCAAAGGCATCAGTGCAATTCTATTAAGGAAGATTGGTCTTTTTAATAAATAGTGCCAAGTTATTTGAATAACCATATGGAAAAACTTAACCTACCTTATTACATCTTATGCAAAAAATTAATTATAGATGGATTATAGACCTCAGTGTGAAATATAAAACAACAAAGCTTCACATGACCTTGGGATAAGCAAAACATTTTTAAACTAAATACAATAAGAACACTAACTTAAAAGTTATTAAAATTGTTTTCTGTATTTATATAAACTCTTCATTTTAAAAATTATGAAAGTTAGAAGATGAGCCACAGACTAGAAGAAGATATTTGCAAATGGTTGTATCTAACAAAGAATGTGTCCAGAATATATTTTACATACCTCTTACATACTAATAAGAAAAGTGCAAACAAAAAATAAAAATATGAACAAAAGATTTGAACAGGCATTTAATCAAAGAGATTATCTAAATTGCTCATTAGCACTTGACAAGGTGCTCAATATCACTATCAGAGAAATGCAAATTAAAACTACAATGTGCTACCACTAAACACCCATCAGAATAGCTAAAATTTAAAACACTAACAATACCAAGTGTTAAAGAGGACATGGAACAACTATAATTCTCATAATCCTAATAGGTGTTTAAATTGATGAAACTACCTTGGGAAATTCTTCAGTGATATTTTCTAAAGCTAAATATATGCCTATCCTATGACCCAGCAATTTCACTCCTAGGTATATACCCAAAAGAAATGAGTGTGTATGTCCACCAAAAGAGATGTACAAGAATGTGCAAAACAACTTTTTTCTTAATAGCCAATGACTAGAAATAGTCCGAGTGTCCATCATCAGCAGAACAGGTAAACGTATTATTGTATACTCAGACAATGAAACACTACACAGAAATAAAATGATTTCATCTAACCCCAACATCATGGATAAATCACACAGATATAATGATGAGTGAAAAAGGCAAATACCAAAGAGTACATACTGTGAGATTCATTTATATGACGTTCAAGAACTTGCAAAACTAAGCTATGGAAATAGAAGACGTTCAAGTGGTAGCACCATATGGTGTGAGAGTTGATATCAGCTATAATGAGGTTGAGGGAGCATTCAGAGAGGCTGGAAATTTTCTCAGTCTTCATCTTGATATTGATTATACAAGTACAAATCAATTAAAATCCATCAAGCTCTAAACTTAAAATTTGTGAACTTTAATTTAGCTATCCCTCTTTTTTTTTGAGGCATTCTTCTAAGGTTCACAATATCTTTAATTTATCAAGATCTATCTTTAAATAACATTATACCACTTTACATACACTGTAAGAACCTTTTAACAGTACATTTCCATTTCCATCTTTGTGTTCTTCTTGTTACACTTTCTACTTCAACACGTGTCATAAACTCCCATAATACGTACTATTGTTTTGCAGTCAATTATGTGCCCTCAGAAGCAGAGAACTACACTGAAGCAAAAGGAACAGACTTCCTTTTGAGTCCTGGAGTATTTACAAATGCACTTTTTATGGAAGAATGTAAAGTGAAAGTGAGGTGCCTACAGGCATGGCAGACTGTGACAACTTGACCCTAATTCAAATTAAGAAGACTTTGAAGAAAAAAGTCATCAGAGAAGTTAGAAATATAAACAAGAAAGTATAAGTGGTCCAAATGAGTATAATTTCCTCTGGAATAAATTTGATTTCAGAAATATTTTTTTAAGTTGATTATTTTTTATAGACATTTTAAAACAGAAAAAATATTTCATATTTATCCATTTAGTTACCATATGCAGAGTTCTTCATTTTGTGTCAATACAGATTTCCATCTAGTAGTATTTTCCTTCTGCCTGAAAAGCTTCCTTTAACATTTCTTAGACTTGCAATAAATTCTCTCAACTTTTATTTGCCTGAAAAAGTTTTTAGCATGCCTTGATTTTTTTAAAATGTACTTTGCTGGATATAAAATTCTAGGTTGACAATTTTTTTTTTCTCTCAGTACTTTAAAGAAGCTGTCCCACTGTCTTTTAGTTTAATGTTTTCTGACGAGACATTGGCTGTCTTTCTTATCTTTGCTTCTCTTTATATAAAGTGTATTTTCCCCCTCTGATTGCTTTGAAGATTTTCTCTTCATCACTGGTTTGTTAGTAAGCTGATCATTATGTGCCTTGGTAGGATTTTCTTTATGTTTCTTCTGCTTGGGATTCATTGAATTTCTTGGGTCTGTGGGTTTATAGTTTTCATCAAATTTGGAAAAATTTTGGCCATTTTTCTTTAAATATTTCCTAACCCTAACCCTTTAAAAAACCTTATGATCTTACCTTTTTTTCCTTCTAGAACTTCAGTTACACATATATTAAACTGTTTGATATTGTCCTGTAGCTCACTGAGGTTCTTTTTTTTTTTTTTTCCAGTATTTTTGTGCCTGGGCTTCATTTTGTACAAGTGTATATTGCTTTCTCTTCAAGCTCACTCATATTTTCTTCTGTTTAGTCTAATCTGATATTAATCCCATACAGTACATTTTATGTTTAAGATATTATACTTTTAATCTATGAAATTTCTGTTTTTTCCATTTTTAAGTTTTACATTTCTCTCTTTATCATGTTGAAGTTTTCCTCTACCTTCTTCAGAATGTGGAGCATATTTATAATAGTTGTTTTAACTTCCATTTCTGCTCTTTCCATCATCTCTCGTTTCTGGATCTTTTCTTGATTTCTCCTTAATATGGTTCATATTTTCCTGCTTCCTTGCATGTCTGGTAATTTATGATTGAATTTCATAAATTTTACAATGTATATTTAACATGTTGGGTGTTGGATTTTGTTGTATTCCTATAAGTAGTGTTGTACTTTGTTTTGGGATGCAGTTAAATTACTTGGCATAAGTTTGATCCCTTCAGGGCATGCCTTTAAAACTTTTCTTAGGACAGATCTAGATAGAGTGATTAATCATCCCAGTCTGCCTGGGACAAAGGAGTTTCCCAGGACATGGAACTTTCAGTTAAAGACTGAGACTGAAGGGGCTTCTGAGAAGTGGGACTTTTGGTTTTAAAGTTGGGAAAGCTCCAAGTAAACTAGTACAAATTTGTCATCTTAGATCCATAGCATGCTTCAGTCCAGGGCTAATTTAGCCCTACTACTAAATTTTTGAGAACTCTACTCGTATTACAAGGTCTTTACACTTTGACTGGTGAGAACATGAACTATCTCCAGCCCTGTCTGTGTTCTGGAGTGTTGAGTCTACTGTTTTCTGATAGTTCTATCATTGGCCCTGAGTAGTTTCCTTCATGCATGCTCAGATCAGTGCTCAGCCAAAGACTTACAGATCTGCCTGGAGGTCTTTTTCTGGGCAATTGTATCTTTCCTTTGCTCTGCACTGCAAATTCTAGCCACCTCAGCATCCCTGAATTCTAACCTCTGACTCTTAGTGAGACTTCTGGGCACTGGTTGCATTCTCCCATGCCTGGGAATTGCCTCCAGGCAGTCAGCTAGGGCAATCACAGGGGTAATTTCATGTGTTTCCTTTCTGCAGGGGTCACAGTCCTGCAATGCCTGTTGTTCAATGTCTGAAAATTATTACTTAATATAGTTTGTCTGGCTTTCTAAGTTTAAGATGAGAGTGTAAATATAATCCCTGTTACTCCATTGTGGCCATTAAGCAGAAGTCCTTACTCTATATTTTATGCCTTAATATGTTGAAAATTGTTTATGTTATAAATATTTGAAGGGGTTGCTCTTTTTCTGGTTATACCATTTTTTATGCATTCAGTTTACTCTCACTAAGACAATTAAATATTTGAACATAATAATGATAGCTGTTTACAGAGATCCTCCTCCTGTGTATGTTTCAGCCCTGTGCTAGATGCTTCATATACACTATCTTGAATCTTTACCAAAAAATTTAAAGGTAGATACTACTGATATCATTGCCTCCATTTTAGAGATGTCAAAAGTGAGATTCAAAGCAGTTAGTAACTTGACCAAACACATCAGCTAATATCTTGAACAGTTATATTTAAATGTAGTTTCTTTGAAAATTATTTATCTATACCACAATGCCTAATGTGTAGTATTTAAAGAGACGTTACATTAAAAATAGTTGGGGCCAAAATGTTTTGAGGTCAAAAGGTTAACTTATGCAGAAAATTTAAGTGACTCTGATAGTAGTGTTTTACAATGTATTACTGTATGTGTGTGTGAGAGAGAGGGGGAGAGAGAGAGAGAGAATGCATGTGTGTATTTATATGCATTTAATTATGTGTTTGGTGAAGTGGATAAAGGAGCCTTACCTAAACCAGTTGACCTTCTTTGAACCCTGACGCCTTTGCATGCAATAGTAAAGTTGGATCCAATTTCCAAAATTATTGTATTACTTTTCTAGGATTGTTGTAACAAATTACCACAAACCTGGTGGCTTAAAACAATAGAAATTTATCCTCTCAGCCTTCTGGAGGCCAGAAATCTGGAATCAAGGTGTCAACAGATCTGCACTCCTTCTGAAGGCTCTAAGGGAGGATTCTTCCTTTCCTCTTCCAGCTTTTAGTTACTCCTGTTGTTCCTTGGTTTTTGGCAGTGTGACTCCAATCTCTGCCTCTGTCTTCACACAGCCTTCTTTCCTGTGGCCCTCTGTCACCCCTTCTCTTCTTTTGTAAGGACATCTCATTATATTTAGGGCTCACCCTAATCCAGGATGGTCATCTCATTTGAGAGCCTTAATTATGTTTGCAAAGACCCTATTTCCACACAAGGTCACATTCACAGGTATCAAGGGTTGGGACTTGGACATATCTTTTAGGGGATACAATTCAACCCACTACAGTTTCTACGAGAGCTTTCAGGGTCTTCAAAATTGGCTGGTCTTTGGGATTCTACCAGGGGAGTCATCATGCTAACCTGAATGAGAGATGGTTGGATACTTCTATGTTCATTCCCGTGGTTGTTGAAGTTTTTAGAAAGTTAAATGCAAGAGGTGCACTTTCTTTGCTACCCTGACTCTCTGTGCCTGACCCAGCAGAGGCTTGCTGCCCTATAACCCAGGCATCTACCTTCTGTAATTACTCATAAACCATGACCAGGAAACAACTGTAGACACCCAGATCTGAACAAGGTGAACTACCGACTGGTATGTACAAGCCTGAGGGTGTCTTCTGTCGAGGTATTTGCCCTTCCATTTGGGCAGCAAGACAGCCCCTGGGTCTTTGCCATCTATGAGTTAGAAATTCTACCATCCAAGATTCTGATTCACTCCCTTTTTTCATATACTTGGTGCCCAGCTATTCTGTGTTGCAACTTTCTTCTAATTTCTTTTGCTTCACGCACAGAAGCAACAACTTTTCGTGCTAATTCTTCTTCATAATCTCACAAATGAAGTATCTGAAACATGATGGGACTGAATTTTTAAGGCATTAGATTTAATAACTAGGTCATTACGACTGTTAACCAACCTGAACTCATTAACAGGGCTTTTTGCTTTTCACCTTGCCACAGCATAATGAGGTTATTAATTAGAGCAAGAAACACAAGCACTCTGGGTTTGCTTTAAAGCCATCTGGGGAGATGGCTAGGTCTTCGGTCATAATTCCTGGTAAATGATTCCAAGGGGATACAGTTAAATCACCATGAAATGATATTTCCCTTCAATGTAAACTTGTTTTTCTCTTTAAGTGGTTTATTTTTAGGTCCCTAAAATTCCCAGTGGTAGTCCACCTGATATCTTATTCAGCTAAACAGTGAGGACAGTGGGGTGCAGCAGTTAAAAGCACAGGCTGGAGCCAGACCTCCTGGGGCTAAATCCTGGCTCTGCTACCTACTGTGTGACAGTGTGCAAGTTATTTGATCTCTCTCTGCCTCGGTTTTTCATCTGGACAAGTATGAGGATTAAATGAATTCATACGTATAAAATGCTTAGGACAGTACCTGGAACATAGTGAGTGTTTCATGTATGTGAGCAGTTATTTTTGTTCGTTAAATTCAAAGAAATAGCTTTTGGCTTCTGTGTAAGTCAGTCTAGTACTATGCATTTTCTAGGATGGGGTTACAGGTTGAATTGTGTTTCCCTAAAATTCCTATGTTGAAGTCCTAACCCCTAGTACCTCAGAATGTGACCTTTTTTGGACATAGGTATTTGGAGATAGGATATTTACAGAGGTAATCAAGTTAAAGTGAGGTCCTAATCCAGTATGACTGGTAAAAGGGATACAGAGACACACATAGAGGAAAAACATTGTAATGAGAGATAGGGAGAAGATGGCCATCTGCAAACCAAGGAGAGAGGCCTGGAACAGAGCCTTCCTGCACAGCCCTCAGAAAGAACCAACCCTGCCCACACCTTGATTTTGGACTTCTTGCCTCCACAACTGTGAGAAGACAGTTTTCCGTGTTTAAGCCACCTAGTGGTGGTACTTTGTTATGGCAACCCTAGGAAACAGACGGTTATAACATCAAATAGCTATTCCCAGGGAGCATATAATCTGGTAGGACGGATATGTTCCACAGGAATAGCAACAGAGATTTGCTAAAGCTTGCTCAAACAAATAAGCCCACAAAAAGATGGACTTATAAGGATACAGAAGTGTCTAATAAAATACAACTGCAGGATTGTAGCTGGCACAGAAACATCAAGAATACTCCCTATACTCTTGCCTCTGCCCCTCTCTTGGTGACCATGAAGTTTCTTCCATGCCCACCTCCTATCTCTCTCTCCCCACCGCTCCCCCCCCACTGGAGTTAGAGTTGCTTCTTCCACCTTCAAGGAGGTAGAAATTAGTAGCGATGCAACTTTGGACATGTCACTATGTCTCTCTGCACCTTAGCTTCCTCATCTTTCAAAAAGGGAGATAAAAAATATTACTAATTTCCTATGTTTCAGGTGAAAAAATATTACTAATTTCCTATGTTTCAGGTGAGGTTTAAATGTGTATTTGGCACATATAAGTACCCAATAAATGTTACAAGTTATTGGCATCACTAGTATTTGATGAATCCTTATTGTTTTGCTTTCTCTTTCAGGCTGAATTCTCAGAGTTGAATCTAGCTGCCTATGTTACTGGGGGCTGTATGGTGGACATGCAGGTTGTGAGAAATGGGACCAAGGTTGTGAGGTAAGGCGGACTGAGGTACAGAAAACCTTCATTTGAGAGGTGTGTATGGGGTATCTCCCTTAGCCAACCCCTTTGTCTATTGCCTACAACCTAACTCCTCTACTACACGTGCTTTCATGTACGGAATGTCTGCTTCCAGAGAGTTTTAGGTATTATTGCATAGGAATGACTAGTGGCACAAACAATATGGGAAAGCAACTGAGTATCCTGGAATGAGCCCTGGGCTTGGAGAAAGAAGACTTGGGTTCCATTTCTGACTTTATGGCTCTATTCGGGAATATTATTTAGTCTCTCTTGCCCTCTGATTCTCATCTGCAGCATGATGATAGTGAACACGGAAGTAGAAGGCATGTATGTGAGAATACCCTATTAATTCTAGAGTGCTGTACAAATGTTAAGAGTTTATTAGAATAGGCTGCATCCCGCTTCCCGCAGTAGAACAGAATAAATGTTCAGAGACTCCCCTCCCAGGACATCACACCTAAAAGTACTAGATATAATATTTCCCCCCCAGATCTGTTTATAATATAAACAGCTGAACTGGAGGGGAAGTGAGGGAATTCTTCAGAAGACCAGAAATGTCAAAAAAGTATAAATCTGCAGGAGAGGTAAATAGTATATTAAAATATTTCTATCTAGTTAAGTACCCAAAGAATGGTACAGACTAGGTCCTATGAGGGTTTAGGTGGGGAAGAAATAGAATTCAGATTTGGGGAAGTAGAGACAACAGGAAGAAATTTGAGGAAAAGGTGGCATTTGTTCTGAGCCTTGTCAGATGGTAGAATATGGGCATTCTATGTGTTTTAAGAATAGGAAACAGTCTTTGTACAAACCAACAAGCATAAAAAAGGAGTATGTTTGGGAAATTATGATAATTTTACTAAATCAGCCATCATTTACTGAGTACCTGCCATTTGCCAATGAAAACATTACATGGCTTCCTATTTCCAATAATGGTAGACCAACTGTAGGTTATCTGAAAACAACTTAAAAACTGGTTTTAAATAACGGTAATCTTCAAAGCCATCAAAGAGTTGACATGACAGTAAGGACTTACCAGGAAGAGAATGATAGGGAAATGGAAATCCAGAGAGATAAATGAGTACAAAAGCTTCATTTTTCCTGAGAGTATTGCTATGTCTAGCAAATTTGAAAATTGGTTTTGATAGCCTAGCAGGGGCAAGGGAGAAAGAAAGAAATACACAGGTTTTCTCAAGGTATAATGGTAGACCCTACCCAAAATAAGCTGAGACCTCAAAGGACTACATCTCAAGGTGAATGTGAACTCTAGGTAGATGAGCCCTCACAAGTCACTGCAGCTTGAATTGCACTTTGATTGGCCTTCCAGGGAACCTCAAGCATTAAATTTAGTATATGGTAATCCCAGACATGCCAGAAGTAAAAGCAAATCCTGTGTAGTGGAAGGCACTTTCATCCTAGGCTTCGAATAATTATTCAGATAATTTTTGGTATAATAGCTAGCACATAGTCAAAAATAACCAGGCATAGACATTATGAATGAGAAGAAACAGGAAATATAGATAGCAGAAAGATACCCTCAAAAACACACATTCTTAAAAGAAAAAAATCATACATATTAAGTTGAAAAAAATCAGGTTGGAAGATATCTGCAAGGAATAGGAAACTATAAAAAATGGCACAACCAGTTTTATTAAAACCAAACAGAGGGCTTCCCTGGTGGCGCAGTGGTTGAGAATCTGCCTGCCAATGCAGGGGACACGGGTTCGAGCCCTGGTCTGGGAAGATCCCACATGCCACGGAGCAACTGGGCCCGTGAGCCACAATTACTGAGCCTGTGCGTCTGGAGCCTGTGCTCCGCAACAAGAGAGGCCGCGGTGGTGAGAGGTCCGCGCACCGCGATGAAGAGTGGTCCCCACTTGCCGCAACTAGAGAAAGCCCTCGCACAGAAACGAAGACTCAACACAGTCATAAATAAATAAATAAATAAATAAAAGAACGTGAATTTCTAAAACAAACAAAAAAAAACCAAACAGAACTTCTAGAAATGAAAACTACAATAACCAAAATTATTGTAAGTGTTGTGTTTAATGGCATATTAGACACCATTGAAAAGGTGTTAATGAAATGAAAGGTAGAGCCAAAGAAATTATCCCAAATGAAGCACAAAGAGAAAAAAGACTGGAAATGCAGAAGAGATGGTTAGATCTCCTGAGAAGGTCTAACATTCATTTAGCCAGAGTTTCATAAAGGGAGGGAAAAGAGAATGGAGCAGAGGCAGTAAAATAAGAAATGATAGCTGAGAATCTTTCAGGAAGATAACCAAACTACCAACATCAGAAGCTCAACAAATTTAAAGCAGGATTACTAAAAAGAATTCTACCAAAACACAATAGTTTAAGTGCAGAAAGATAAAGAAAAATAAAAAGTAGCCAAGGGAAAAAGGCAGATTACTTGATTGGAGTAACAGACTGACAGTTGGCTCTCAGGCAGCAGGGGTGGGAAGATATCTTCAATGTGCTGAAAGAAAATAATTGTCATCCTCAGGGAAATGTATTTTATGAAAGAAGGCAAAATAAAAACATTTATAAAGATAAGACCTCACTAAGGGAAATTGTAAAGTATGTACTTTAGGCAAAAAGGAAATGATCTCAGAATAACATAGAGCAGCAAGAATACATGAAGAGCAAAGAAAGTGGGAATGCTAATAAACATTGTCTTCAAAAAACAATTAATAATCATAATGACATCTTATGGATTTTTAAAATATATGAAGGATTCAAATAAACCACAGTAAGTGAGTAGAAGCTGGGGCTAAATAGAATTAAGATGTTCTGAGGCCCTTGTATTGTCAGGGTGGAAAGTTAAGTATTGATTAATAATAGGCTTTGAAAAATTAAAGATGAAAATTAAAGAATTAAAGAATAAGTAAAGGTAATCTCTATGATAATTACTAAAAAAATAGAAACAGAATGTAGTACTTAAAAACGATGAGAGGGGCTTCCCTGGTGGCACAGTGGTTAGGAATCCACCTGCTAATGCAGAGGATACAGGTTCGAGCCCTGGTCCGGGAAGATCCCACGTGCCGTGGAGCAACTAAGCCCGGGCGCCGCAACTACTGAGCCTGTGCTCTAGAGCCCGCGTGCCACAACTACTGAAGCCCATGTGCCTAGAGCCCGTGCTCCGCAAGAAGAGAAGCCACTGCAATGAGAAGCCCGCGCACCGCGACAAAGAGTAGCCCCCGCTCACCGCAACTAGAAAAAGCCCACACGCAGCAACAGAGACCCAGCGCAGCCATAAATAAATAAATAAATAAATAAATAAAAATTTAAAAATAAATAAATAAAAAACAGTGAGAGAGAAAAATAGAAATAATAAAAGAAAACAAGAAAGGAGAGAAAAACCAACGTTGAACAGGTGTTATAAATAACACAGAATGATAGGTTTAGATCCATATATATCAACAGGCTGGTATTCTGAATGGTGTGTACAGCAGTACTGGTTATTAAAATATTGAAATTTTTCTATACAAATTGATAAATAGCCTCTGACCTGAGCCCACTGAATGCCTTCAGCCACCCTTACTTACCCCATGTTTAGGCATGGCCATTGGACTACTCTTTTGTCCCCCAGTTCACCACACTCCTGTCCCCCATCCCATATCCTTGTTTCTCCCATGGTCAGAGGATGCCCAAACTTTGCAGGGGAGATACACCCTTGGAAGCAGTAGTTGAACCCCAGAGAGCAAATGCCTGGTTCCTTTTGTCCCGTCAAGGCTGTTTGCCTGTGAGTCCCCTAGAGTTGCCATCTCATGGTCACTTGTGAGAACTGCAACTTTCTCAAAGTACCCTACAAGTTGCTAAATATTTTTATCACCAGTATATATGAGTAATTATATTAAATGTAAAGGAACTAAATGCTCAATTTATAGAGCATCTACAGCAAGATTGTCAGAGTAGTTTTTTTGTTGTTGTTGTTGTTTTTGGCTGTGTTGCTTGTGAGATCTTAGTTCCCCGACCGGGGATTGAACCTGGCCCATGGCAGTGAAAGCCCGGAATCCTAGCCACTAGGCCACTGGGAACTCCCCCAGAGTAGATTTCTTTAAAATACAACTATATTCCATTCAAGAGATTCATCTAAAACATAAGGCTATAGAATGTTTGAAAGTTAAAAGATGGAAATAAATATATACATTAAATAAACATATAAGTTAAATATTAAATAAGTTATAAATAAATATATATATACATACGTACTTATACATACCATGTAACAACTGGGCAAAAGAAAGCTAGCCAATATAGTTGTATTAATATCAGGGGGAAAAATAGACTTCCAGGTGAAAAGCATTACCAGGGAAAAGGAAGTAACCCATTAGGATAAAGTAGTCATTGACCAAGAAGAGATAATAATTTTAAATTTATAGGGCTCAAAAAAAGTGCCTCAAAATGTACTTCAAAAATTGGCAAAACTACAAGGAGAGATTAACAAGTCTGCCATCATGGGAGATTTTGAGAATGGTGCTACATATATACATTTATTTACTTCTCACAGCAGCCTCATTATGCACATAAAAACTGTAAAAAACATAAAATTCAACATTTAGGAATCTGTGTATGTTCATATTTGCGATTATTTGTCTTATGTCTTGTTTCCCTGTCTGGGAAAGGGACTGGATCATCTTCTTTGTAATATGTAGAAATGAGAGCATCTATTCCATTAATCCCCAAATTTGGCTGCAGATTAGAATCACCTGGGAAATGTTTTAAAATCCTGATATCCAGGCAATAGGAAAAACCAATTACACTAGACTCTCTGAGGGCAGAACTTAGGTATTGGTAGCTTTAAAACTCCCCAGGTGATTCCAGTGGGCAGCCTGATGGAGAATCTCCCCAGATTGCTTGCACATTGGCCCTGAACTGGGGCTGGGCCATCTGTAAAGCTGAGTATCCTGGGGGTGTGCTGCCTGAAGAAGATCACGTTGCAGAAATGGATATCTCAAGCCTCATTCTAGACCTGCCATCTTCTTCCAAAATTTATTAAAATGTTTACAAAAATAAATTTACGAAACTGTTCTAGGTGATTCTTAATCAGCTAGTCTCCCAGCACTTAAGAATGGCAGGCTTGGAAGATAGTTGTAATGGTTTGAATTGTGTCTCCCCAGAAAAGATGTGTTAAAGTCCTAAGACTAGTACCCCAGAATGTGATCTTCTTTGGAAGTAGGATCATGGCAAATGTAATAAGTTAAGGCCATACTGGAGTAAGGTGGGCCCTTAATCCAATGTGATTGGTATCCTTATAAGAAGAGGGAAGCTTGGACACAGAGACACAAGGAAAAACCACGTGATGATGGAAGCAGAAATTAGAGTGATACAAGACAAGGAATGCCAAGGATTGCCATCCATCAGCAGAAGCTAGGAGACAGGCATAGAACAAATTTTCCCTCAGCCCTCAGAAGAAACCAACTCTGCTGACACCTTGATTTCAGACTTTGAGCCTCTAGAACTGTGAAAGAATAAATTTCTGTTGTTTTAAGCCATGCAGTTTGTGGTACTTTGTTAAGGAAGCCCTAGAAAACTGATACAGTAGTGCTTCTCATATTTTAAAGTGCATACAAACCCCCTAGAGATCTTGTTAAAATGCATTCCCATCCATTAGATCTTCAGGTAGGACCTTAGATTCTGAGTTTCCTACAAGTTCCCAGATGAAGCCAATGCTGTCAGTCCTGTGACCTTGATTTGAGCACAAAGGCTTCCAGATGATGTTGATGATTCTGGTGGAAGACCATAAGCATCAGCAGCCAGGGCTGTGAGGCTACTTGAGTAGCCAGGGCTGTGAGGACAGTGCCAATATAGCCAAAGCCCTGGGTTCTAGGATCCATGGAACTGTTAAGATTTATTTTGTCCATGCCCAGGATGGTGCTTACAATCTCAGCCCAGCAGCTTATTTCGGCGAGCCACATGTTACAAGGTGCCAGACCTGCAAGAACGTGCACACAAACCAGGTAGCCCCAGCCTGACTCACACTGCATCCTGCAGGTGAAGAGTCAGTAGAATCTTCCTCTGGCATGTAGTGCCATACCAAGCCCTAGCTGTGGTCTCCCAAAGCAGGAATGTTGAGCAGCGCTCTTGCCTTGCAGTGTATTCTTTCAAAGAGACTTAGGTGTTGCATTGAAAATGCCCTTAAGCACTTCCAAGTATACAATAAGAGCAAAGCTGAGATCTTCTAAAGTCTTGCTCGTGGGGAGCACCTTCAGGGAAGATGACCAAGATGGGTGGTAGAGCAGACCACTGCTGGTTTTCTCCAGCATCTATTCCTCCTGCTTTGGGGAATAGCAACTAGATTTTCCACTGGGGCAACCCTTCCCCAGCTTGCAGTCTGTGTGGTGTCTAGAGCTGACAGCAATAACCAGCCCTAGAATCAGAATGTCACACTGGCGGGAAAAAAAAAGCCTGGGACCCAAGCCAGGCCAATGAGAATTCATGTGAGGCTTTTGCTGGAACTCTTGGGTGAGAGACACATGTGTTCTGCCGGGGCTGCTGAGCTGATGGGATGAACTCCTGGAGCTGCTGGTGGCCATGGCTCTTTCTCTTAGAGGGAAGGATCTAATAAGAATGAATCCAAGGCAAAGGAAAACACAGCCAAGATGAGAAAGAGAGTCAATGACCTGCTGATGTTATTCAAGGCCCTGGATCCAGACTCATCTCCAAGCTGGAGCCAAAAAAATCCTTTTTGATGAAGCCAGCTTGAATTGCACACACAGAATTCATGAATTTTGATTTATTTAACAAACACTTTATAGCATTTCCTACGTGCTAGGCACTGTCCCAAGCACTTAACATGTATTGACTCATTTCATCCTTTCAACAACCCTATAAAATGTGTACTATTATCATCCACATTTCTAGATGAGAAGATTGAAGCACCAATAAGTTGGGTAATGGAATCAAGGTCTCCAGCCAGTAAGGGTCAAAACTAGGATTCAAGCCTAGGTAGTTGGCTCCAGAGCCTTTGTGTCACCACTTACTGGACTGCCTTTTTAACAAGGGGGAGATTGTTTCATAGTTAGAGCTGCTTAAAGAGGCAGTAAGTTCCTCATTATGAGTAGTATGAAAAAATACAATTAGACAGTAGACAAATACTGAGGGGATCCAAGAATCTGAATTTAGACAGTGAGAACTTAGTGAAATAAGAGGGCACTCATTAGTAAAATGAAAACATATGAAAGTATAAAACTGATAAAGGTAATTATTTAGTCAGATTAAGAATACTCTGGCAATACTGTAATGGTGGTGTGTAAATCACTTTTAACTTTAGTAAAAAGGTTAAAAGACCAGAAGTATTAAAAATAACAATAGCTACAATGATTAATGAATATACAATATAAAAAGATGTAAATTGTGGCATCAAAAACATAAAATATAGGGAGGGGCAAGTAAAAGAGTAGTTTTTGTATGTGATTAAAGTTAAGTTGTTATCAGCTTAAAATAGACTGTACTATAAAATTTTTTATGTAAGCCTCATGGTACCCATAAAGCAAAAACCTATAGGAGATACACAAAACAGAAGAAAGGATTCAAAGCAAACCCCTACAGAAAAGCATCAAATCATGAAGGAACCCAGCAAGAGAGGAAGAAAGGACAAAGGAACTACAAACCAGCCAGAAAACAGTTAACAAAATGGCAATAGTACTTTAAATAACTATTTTAAATGTAAATAGATTAAAATTTTTAATTAAAAGACATAGAGTGGCTGAATGAATTGAAAGAAAAAAAGACCCAACAATATGCTGCTTAAAAGAGATTCACTTTAGCTTTAAATACACTCATAGGCTGAAAGTGAAGGGCTGGAAAAAGATATTCCATGCAAATAGAAACCAAACAGAGCAGGGGTAGCCATACTTATTTCAGACAAAATAGACTTTAAGTAAAAAACTATAATAAGAGACAAAGAAGGATAGAAATTTTGTTATTCTCTTACTCACATTACCCTTGTCCACTGCATGGCATCTGGTCCTGTTGAGCCCACCCCAGGCCAGCATGAGTGGACTCTGGGTCTGTGCTGGAAGCAGCAGGAAGTAGAGATTTCTCCCAGGTGCTGAGTGTGGCTCAGGCTCATGTGGGGTACAGGATGTGTGTGTTGCTCTCCCTTAGAAATCTGTTGCTCAGACCTGAGATTCTACCTCTCTCTGAACCTCAGCTTCTTCATCTGTAAAAGGTAATTGTATTATTTTACATAGTTTTTGTAAGGATTAAATGAGACATATGTGAAAAGTTTGTTTATTCATTCCACAGATGTTTATTAAGGGCCTACTGTGTTCCAGGTTCCATTCCAGATATTAAGAATTGTATCAGACAGGGGCTAGGTAGAAAACAGAATTCATCCCCAAATGGTTTAAATAAAGAAATAAAGAAATTTTAAAAAAGGAATCACTTACGGGGGGGTGTGTGGGGCTCAGGGAACATGAGGCATCCAATAACAACAGCAAGAAGCCATTATCATCATCAGGGGTGAAGGGACAAGGAGAGGAAGTAGAATTAATAGACTCAATCCAGAAGGTTTCACCTAGACTTGGGCAGGAGAGCCATGCAGTTGAAGCAATAGTTGTAGAGGAACTTAGCTACCTCTGAAGTCCTGCACTGAAGCAGGGTGGGCACTAGGAAAAAGTACCACCACCCTCCTCTCCCCCTGCCCTCCAGTCTCCTGCTGGGACCTCACTTTGGCCCAGTGAGCAAGAGAGCCCGATAGGTACTGTCCACAGAGTTCAGCCTCCTGGGGCTCAGAGCAGGGCAGAGAAGAATGGGGTGGGGGCAGGAGGGCCCCAGAAGAGAATAACTCTCGTAGGAATCACCGGTAAACAAAACAGTCCACATCTCTGCTCAAGGCCAGATTCTACTAGTGCTTTGTATATGGCAAAGTATTACACACGAGTTGGTTAAATCATGGGTAATTGTAGTAATTAAACTAATAGCACCCCTTACTCTGGTTTCTGTCAAACATCCAAACTAAGGGTGGACTGCCAGCCAACTCGAGGTGCTCGAGAGCAACTCAGACAGTCCAGGTTCTCAGTAAAGTTGTGTAATTCTATTTAGAGAGCAGAGCAGGGGCCATTCCAGGACATGGTAAGGTTCATGCATTGTGGATGGCTGTTGCCATTCTGGGCCCAAATTCAAGCCTGGCTTCACAATGGAGCAATAAAAAAGGGCAGCCGTGTCCATACAGCCAGATGGGATTCAAAATACAAGACAGGAGAAACCAAGAATGAAAAACACCCACGGAGGCAGATGTTAATGAGGTCCCAGCCTAATTACACAAGCCCTGCTCTCAGTGTCCAGCATTAGGCAACACTAAATTATAGGCACCCATTCAAACCACAGTGGCTGATAATGTGTCTCCGCTCATTAGAAGGTCAGACCTCAGAGAGGCTTGAAGAGAAGGAGCCAGAAAGCTTAAGTAACACAAGACCTTGAGGAAAGGCATTGAAGACTCTCAAAAACTACCCCTGGTACCCACCCCAGGATTACTGTTTCCAGGGGGGATATTTGGGGCAAGATGGAGATGTGTGGGCCTGTCCCAGAGGAGGAGTTATTTTACAAAATCTTAGATGTCCAGAGTTAGAAGAGTCCCTTAGAGTTTTCTGCGTGTCCTCATTTTACAGGTGGGCAAATTGTGCCCCAGGTGGCAAGGAGGAAGATGACTTGTCCAAATCCTCCTAGCATGTTAGCTTTTGTGTCAGGATCAGCTCTCAATCCTGAACCTCTATCCTGAGAACTCTCAAACATCCCATCAAAGAATATTATAAAATCATGTTTATTTCACACATAATTGCTCAAAGTCTTCTGAGCTTCCTGAACTTGGAATTTCAAATTCCACATATTCATTCATTCAACAAATATTTATTGAGCAAATTCAGAGTGCCAGGCACCCACCAGCAAATCACAAAGAGCTCAGATTCTACTGTCCCTTCGTGGTGCCTGTGTCTGTTTGGAAAAGTGCTTCCTTTAATTCTCCTAAGTGGTTACACACACACTGAGCTTTTCCTACTTTCCTTTCTTTCATTCATTAAAGATGTACCAGACATAGAGGATACAGTAGTGAACAAAATAGACAATAGCCTTTGTGGAGCTGACATTTAAGCTACAGAAACTGACAACAAATAAGAAAACAAATATGCAATCTAACGGCAGGTCGTGAGAAAAGGTTGAAGCAAAAGGTGAGATAGACAGTGACTGGTATTCGAGGTGGGGTGATCAGGGAAGGCTTCTCTGAGGAGGTGACTTGAGTAGAAACCTAAATAATGTGAGCAGAGTGAGCACTGTGGACTTGGAAGAGGAGCTTCCCTCTCTCTCTCTTGATTTTGAGTGGATGTGCACACAGGTAAGGGGCAGCTTTGGGGCCAGAAGAGGCAAAGAAGGAAGGCAGAGACCTCCCTTGGCCTGGTGCACTCATGTCCCCTTCTCTACCTTCTTCCCTAAAGTTGAATTTGGCACCCCCTCCTCTGTGCCAAAAAGCATCTAGGACTTGCCAGGTAGGTGGCGTGGCTTCATGGCTGAAAGCCCACCTACAGGGGCAGAGCAGACCACCTGGGGTGGGTCTCAGCTTTCCCTTCTGCAAGCTGGGAGGCCCTGGATTAGTCCTTCCACCTTCCTAGCTCTTGGTTTCCCCATTTGTAAAGTGGGAAGAAGTAACCCGTGCTTCTGAGAATGATACGTATGAAGTAGGTAAGCGGTGTCTGGGGACAGTCCTTGCACCCGCTCTTCCTTCCTCCTGAAACACTCCGCAGATGTTACCATGTCGCACCCTTTCAAATTTCTGATCAAATGCCACCTCCTCGGAGAGACCTTGCCAGACCATACTGTCCCCACATTCGAGCCCCAACTATACATTTTTTTCCTTCAAGCAGTCGTCACTGCCTGAAACTATAGATAGGTAAATAGGTGGATGATAGATGATTCATTGATTGACTGATTGATTGATAGCTGATAGATTAGGTACATTAATAAAATATATTAATGTAATATTATTATAATGTATAATATAAACTGATATATACAGATGATATGCTTTATGTGATTAGATTAGGTAATACATTAACATAACAATATTAACATAATGTATATTATATTATATTATATTTTGATTATATAATGTAATGATTATATTACAGATATAGATAAGATGTGCCATTTATATCATTTATTTTACTATATTATTTTCTAGGAGAGGCAGGGACTTTGTTTTGCTCCCCCATGTTCCCAGCCCCTAGAACAGTGCCTGTCATGTATCAGTTTCTCAATAATTATTTGTTCAATGAATGAAGGAATGAACCAACCCTTAACCAATGGCTCTGTGTTCTTGTTCTTACTGCTCTCCCTGCATTGTGATGGATTCAGGAGAGCAGTAATCATTATTTACTTCTCATGTCTCCCACTGGACCGGACCTTCCTTGAGGATCGGGTTAAGGACTGTTTTTCCAAGTTGTACCCCCAGCGGCTGGCTCAGTGCCGAAATCTTTGCTGAAGGCATTCAGGACTGGCCGACTCTTCAAATGAATAAGAATCCCACAACTTTGCAAAGTAAAAAGCTCACAACTGAGAGGACCCCAGCCAGCTTGCACCAGGCGTGGACTTGCTGACCAGCACACCGCCCACCGCCTTCTCTCCCCGGGAGGGGACGGGGTCTGGGAGGCCAGGGACAATGAGGCATTGAGGGTCCCAGCAGAGCAGCCTTGGTGGGGGAAGGCCCGATCTATCTCTTTGCCCAGGGCCTTTGCCCTCAGCACTGCAGGAGAAAGCAGAATCCCTGGGGACTTGCAGAGGTAGGGCGTGGGAACGGGAAGAAAGCAGCACAAGAAAGAGACAGTGAGAGCCTGTAAAGAAATGCCAGGCTCCGCTACCCATGCGTCTCCAGCCAACAAGCCAGCGGCGGGTCTGCCAGCTCCCCCAGGAGTGGGAGCAGAGCACTGACAGAGAAAACCAGTGTGGCTCCTGCTTCCCAGGATCATAGAAATGGGGGGCGGGAGAGACCTCAGAGGCCACCGGAGCGCCCCTGCCCGCCCCACACGCACCTTCCTTCCCACACGCTGCAGCCACTCCCGGGAATGGCTCCCGCGCTGGGTCCCACTCTGCCACCCCGGGGCACCTGCTCCCAACCTGGCACGATCCACTGTGGGAGAAATTGCCTGATGGTTACTTCACCCTTTTGATTTTGGTGTCCTGTTTCTCATTCAGAAGCCATCACCTTTTACTAACAGGTTACCAGGTACCTGGGGACTTCTCAGTGGCAGGTAATTTGATCCCCTTTTTGAAAGAAGTGAAGGAACATCTTCTGAGAAGGGTAATGCCTGTTCCAAGGTCATACAGAGAATGAGTAGGGGAGTGGGGTTCACACTCCCATGACTTCATGTCACACTTCCCTTCTACCTGGTTGGCACAGCTTGGTGCTAGAAACAACACTAGCATTAGTGCTAGGTGATCCTGGGTTCGAATCTTGACTCCCCACTTACTATTTGTGTGACTGCACAAGTAACCTCATTCCCGGATTCCCATGTTCTTCAATTGTAAAATGGAAGCGTTGCCTACTTTGAGGGCCGAAAGAGGAAGTCTGCTAATGCCTGAAACATAGTGGCTGCTCTTGAAATGTTCAGCCTGCCCCTTCCTCGCCCTCCCACCCCATGACTCCTTCTGCACACTCTTCCTTTCCTGGCCCCTGAGTGATTCTGGTGGACAGGGGGAGGGGAAGGAAGAGACTGTCTAGGGCCCCTTCCTCACCCCAGGCAACATGGAGGAGTGATCCGTTTACAGTTTGCTCAGTGTTTTCAGACTCTGTCTCTTCATTTAAGCATGTCCATCTGCTTCGGAAGGGCTGATTGATCCACCGGTTCAGTGACTTTCAACCTTTCCCATGAAGGCGAATAATTTAAGACACCTCCCCTCCCCCCAGGCCTATTTATTAAAATACAGGTACTTAGGCCCCATTACCAGAAAGTCTGGTTCCTGGGTGGGGCTCAGGAATCTGCATGTTGTCAAACTCTACCTACAAGGTTTCAAGACCAGGAGTCCAAGGACTTTGCTTTAAAATCCATTGCACAACTAGCCTATGAAGAAGAGCCGCAGGCAGACAACGAAAACACAGAATGGAATGATACATTATTTGATTTTATTCTGTGTAGTTTTAAAGTAAGTGTGGAAATATTAGCAACAGTCATATACAAAAAACAATTGAACTTGCTTGAAGAAGTTACAGGTTCAAAGTCTAGCTCTACTAGTTACTGACTACGGGGCTTTAGAACAGTGTTTCCTTTCTGAGTGTGTTTCCTCATTTGTACATGAGGATGACAATTCTAACTTCATAGGACAGTGGATAGAATCAAAAGAGGTAATAGGTATGAGCATACTTGATAAATTATGAAGTAGTGTATAAATGTTAGATGTTATATTAAGATGAACAGTTTTCTCTGGGATGTCTTCATTTTGCTAATAAAGAGTATTTCTGTGCTGTTAAGCCTATTTTCAGGCATTCTGGAATATATCCCTTTACCTTCTGTAGTGTTTCTCCTGATGGCAGTGAAGTTTCTGAAAAGGAAGTCAACCCTTGGACAATCAACCCTTCATTGAATGAGGTAGCCTCAGAGATGGAACCAGTGCCATCCTCCCTAGGTGATACAGGGACTCCAGACCCCTGAGTTTCTCCCGATGATGATGATGATGATGATGATGATGTGTGTGTGTAAAACTTTTTCTCAAATCAGCATTTTTTTGATTCTCCACCCCCATTCCTACCGTAGACCAAAATCACCTTTCTCCTTCACCTGGATTTCTGCAGTACCCTTCTCACTGGCCTCCTTACCTCTGCCTCAATTATCAATTGCTGTGTAACAAACCACCCCCAAACCTCATGGCTTAAAATCTCAATCATTTTATTTGTTTGCAGTCTGTGGGTCAGGAATCTGGAGGGCTGGGACAGGCAGTTCTTCTGCTGCATGCCTTGTGGCTTGGCTGGGCTGGAAGGTCCTGTCACCTTCACGTCCATGTCTCTGGTACCTTGGTGCCCCTCCACGTGGTCTCTCTTTCTCCACGTGGCTGTTGCACTTTCTCCCAGCAGTGTGGTCTCAGGATAGTGAGACTTCTCATACAGCAGCTGGTTTTCAAGAGGACAAGTTACAAGAGGGATAGAAGGTGTAAATATCTTAAAGGCCAGAGTTAGGAGTTTCACAGCATCACTTCTGCCACATGCTGGTGGTCAGAGACAGGCACAGGGGAAAACTAGATTTAAAGAGATCCCACTTGTTAATGAAAGGAGCAGCAAAGAATTCAAAGACACGTTAGTCCACCATGGCCCATTTCAATCCATTCTCTACACAGCAGCCAGAGTGATTCTTCCGAAATTAAATCAGATGCCAAGCCCATGTTTAAAACCTGCCAAGGTGGACTTCCTTGCTGACGCAGTGGTTAAGAATCCTCCTGCCAATTCAGGGGACGTGGGCGGGTTCAAGCCCTGGTCCGGGAAGATCCCACATGCCACAGAGCAACTAAGCCCATGCGCCACAACTACTGAGCCTGCGCTCCAGAGCCCATGAGCCACAACTACTGAGCCCATGTGCCACAACTACTGAAGCCCGCGCCTAGAGCCCGTGCTCCGCAACAAGAGAAGCCACTGCAATAAGCCCGTGCACCGCAACGAAGAGTAGCCCCCCGCTCACCACAACTAGAGAAAGCCCGCGTGCAGCAACGAAGACCCGACGCAGCCAAAAATAAATAAATAAATTTTAAAAAACCCAAAAAACCTGCCAAGGGCTTCCCATCCCTCTTAGAGTGGAATTCACAGTCCTGACCGTGCTCGGTAGGTGCCCTGTGGTCTAGACTTCCTCTGTCTCTCCACCTTTGTCCCCGTCAGCCACACCAGTCCTCCTATTCTGTGCCATTCTTTAAACAGGTCAAGTGTATTCTCCCCTCCTCAGGGCCTTTGCACTTGCTATTACCTCAGCGTGGGAAACTTTTCTCCCAGATATGAACACAGCTCACCCCTCATGACATTTTGGCCTTACTCAGGTGCTACCACTTCCTTCTCTGACCATCCTATCCGAAATAACCTCCCACGTGGCTCTCTAAGCCCTCACCCTGCTTTATTTTTTAATTAACAGCAGTCATCACTGCTCCTATGTTTGTGTTCGTTGCCTATCTCCAGCACTAGAACATAAGCTCTTTGAGGGCAGGGAACTTGTCTGTTTTGCCAATCACTACATCCCTAGTGTCTAGAATGGTGACTGGCATCATTTTGGTTGAACAAGTGACTGATTCTTATATCCTGCCTTTTGTTTTATTTTCTGCATTTGTACCTATCTCCCCACCCCAGACTGGGAGGTCCTTGAGGGCAGAGGTCATGTTGTTTTCATCACTGCAACAAGCTGGCATCTAGTGTGGTACTTGATAACTGTGGGTTGGGTGCCAGGTTTGAGCCTCACCCCTGTTTAAAGCCCCAAGCTTGCTCTTTTAGAAGTTCCTGTTGTCCTTCTTTGTTCTGAAACATATATTGACTAAAAATGGTATGGCCTGTTACTATCCCCATATTACAGAAACGGAAACTGAGTCACAGAGTAGCTAAATAACTTGCCTAAGGTCACACACAAAGTGGAGCAGCCAGGATTTAAACCCAGGAAGGCTCATTCAAAACCCATGGCCTTAAGGGCTCTACCGTACTTCTTCCCACCGTGATTGGGTCCTTGGTCACAGCTCGTCTCTTTTGTGCCATTTCACAGTGGTTCTGTGCTTACAAAACCTATTTCCTCAGTGAACTCAGGTTTGTATCCTTTGATTTTCTTTTAAACCAGCTCTGTCACTTATACTGGGCAAGTTGATGGTCCTTTCTGTGTTTCAGTTTCCCCAGATACAAAGTAGAGATAATAATAGTTCCTAACCTGAGGTACGGTTGAAAGAATGAAAGGAACTAATTCACAAAAGGCACTTACGATAGGACCTGCCATGTAGTTAGCAGTCAATAAGTCTTAGCTGTTATTATGATTTTTTTCCCCCAAAGCACGAAACACAGCTTTAGCCCTTGGCCATACACTCTGCTAAATCCTTTTGCCCCTGCCAATAGACACTGAGACTTTTTACCTGCTACAAAACATCATCGCAGGATGCCCACTATCCCCCCACAAAAAGCTCTGGATCCTGACTGACACTGTTTGCCATTCTTCCCAGCATCATGATCATTCTTTCATGTTCTGCCAGAGTGAACTGAACACCTGCCTTGTGCCAGGCTTTCTGTGAGGCACTTCCTATACCCTGCGTCACTTTATATTCTTGTTCCCATATCACAGATGGAGAAACTGAAGCTCTCAGAGCTTATGTAGCTTGTCCCAAAGGAACCCAGCAAAACAGTAGAAAAACCTAACTAGTCCTCTGCATTCTCCCCTGCTCGCCTCCAATCTATTCTCTATACCACAGCCAGACTGTTTTTCTCTCTTTTTTTTTAAATTAACAGACTTTATATTTTTAGAGAGGTTTTAGGTTCAGAGCAAAACTGAGAGGAAAGTACACAGAGTTCCCATGTGCCCCCTGTCCTCTGACACACACGGCCTCCCCCATTATCCACATCTCCCACCAGAGTGGTACCTGTATCACAATTGACGAAGCTACACGGAAACATCGTTATCACCCAAAGTCCATAGTTTATGCTAGACTTCATTCTTGGTGTCATACATTCGGTGGGTTTTGACAAATATATAATGACACGTATCCACCATTATATTATCATACGGGACAGTTTCACTGCCCTAATAATCCCTTGTGCTCTGCTTATTCATCCCTCCCTCCTCCATAACCCCTGGTGACCACTAATCTTTTTACTGTTTCTATAGTTTTGCCTTTTCTAGAATGTCATAAAGTTGGAATCATACAGTATATACTCTTTTTAGAGTGAGCTTTTTAAAACACTAATTTGATTGTGTCATTTCATCAGTTAGAACCGTTCCATACGTTCTTTGTACTGTTAGACCAGAATCTTTACTGTGGCTTGTGTGGTCTGGCCCCACCCACCTTGCCAGCCTCCTCTTGCTGTCTCTGCATCAACCACATCAACTCTTGCTCAGTTCTTCAACCCTCACCTATTCTGTTCCATCTGCCTGGAAAGTTCTTTCCTCCCCATTTCACCTAGAAAACTCCTGCTTGTCCTTCAGATCTCAGCTCGTGTCACTCAGGGAAACCACTTAACCCTCCCACATGATATTTACTGTGCCTTGTAGTCAGTGGGCTTGGAGTCTGTCTTCATTGAATAAGTGAAGGCACTATGTGTATAGCTATTTAAGCACTTACTTTGTCTTAGGTACTGTGCTGGATACTTTACATTTATTGTTTCTAATTCTTACCTCCTCCTTGCATGATCAGTACATAAGCTATGTTTTATAGATGGGAAGTTGAGGCTCAGAGAAGTTCAGTATCTTACCCAAAGTCCCACAGCTCATGAGGGGTGGAGTTGGCATTTGCATACAGCTCTGTCTGAATTTAAAGCTGTGTTCCTACAGCTATACCACACCCCCTGATTTTTCTTAATGCTGGAGCCTGTGTTTGGGCCTTTGTTGGTGGCAGGGTACTGGGGCTTTCTGGGTGGGTGGGTGGGTGGGTGGGTGGCTACTCGTTTCCAGGGGTCAGTGGTCAAGGCAAAGGTTGGTGCCATTTAGTAATTTGCAGCAGCTGCTCTGCAGTTGGGCGGTCACAGCATTTGTTCACCATATGATGGTTTGGCTCCCATTCAGCTCCCCAGAGAGAGCCATACAGCCGTCTTTTATTGCCACCCTCCGTGCTGAGAGAAAGAAGCACAAAGAGATAAAGTGACTGTGTGGCTTGCACTTGCTTTGGGCGATCATGCGGAGCTTCCTGCCCTTACAGCCTCCATGCGCCTTCCCCTCATCCCAGGCTTCCACAGGTATCAGGGCAAGGCTGAGACCAGTCTTTGTCTTTCTCATGCAGCCAAATTCATTCTCTCCCTGAGCTTCGCCCCACCAAATGCTGAGGCAGGAGAAGAGTAAGGGTCGTTGTGTAAGGTTGTACAGCTTGTGGACTGCTCAGAGGCTTATATGGTGCCCTCCAAGTGGGGGCTAAAAGTCAGCCAGTTCTCTGCTCACCTGTGCTCTAGCTTGGGGCTGCTTCTGCCCTTTTTCTAGTAGAGACCATCAGTTAGCCCTGGGCTCTGGAGACCAAACACCTTCTCTCTGCTTGGAATTTGCATTCGTTAGGATGTCCAGACTCTAGACCCTGCTGACCCCAGAACTCCTGCAAGCATAAATCACTGTAGTCATTGTTAACTACCCTTCCATCTAGGCTTGGAACTCCTTAAGCAAATTACTAGGACCAAGACCCTACCCTCTAGGGTCAAGAACAAAGCAGTTCTGGCTGAGTGTTAAGACCACAGGCTGCACAGTTGAGCATACTTGGATTCAGGTCTTCCTTCCATCACCTACTAACTGTGTGACCTAGGGGCACTCACTTCACCTCTCTGAGCCTCAATTCCCTCATCTGTGAAACCGAGTAGTGCTTATAAAAATTAAATATAATAATTTATGCAGTCATGAGAAAAGTGGCTGACATCAGTTGCTTACTATGTGCCTGCCACTGTTCTAGGCACCTTTATGGAGAGTAATTGCTTTAATCCTCGGAACAATCTATTTTCCACTATGAAGACTCTGAGGCACAGAAAGATTAACTAACTTGCCCACCGTCACACAGCTGCTAAATTGGTGAAGCTGGAATTTGAAACAGGGCTCTGAATCAGGGCTGGCTACTGACTCAAAGTAAAGCATATAGAAGTCAGTTCCAGCCCTGGCACAAAGAAAGTGCTCAACAAATAAAAGCCATTACTGTTATCAGCAGTAGCAGCTGCAGCTACCATGATCAGAAGCTGCCAGCACATGAGATTTTATATATCATATGCCATGTCATGTGGTTCTCAAACCCTTTCCACAGAGGTACCTCCTGGTGTCTTTCAGATTGTTAGCGGGGCTTAGTGGGCAAGATTCCAGCTCCCCCTTTTCCCACTCCTGCCACCTTTTACCCAGAGAATCAGTTCCACTTTCATCTATTTATATATTAAAATTCCAAGTAAAATTTTGTTTGAGAAAGAATTCTGCTGCCAAGCAAGAGTTTTAAAATGTGGCCCAGCCTAATCCATTTATCTTTAAATAAATGTGCCACAGAAAGAGCAAGTACCTTGCTCAGAGACACACAGCGAATGAGTTGGAGACCGTGCCAGGGCAGAGCTATTTCCTGATTCCCAGAGCAGTGGCTTTTTGCTAAGCCTCGTTCAAGGTCTTGTTTTTTCCCCTCA
This sequence comes from Balaenoptera acutorostrata, assembly GCF_949987535.1. Lineage (NCBI taxonomy): Eukaryota > Metazoa > Chordata > Mammalia > Artiodactyla > Balaenopteridae > Balaenoptera > Balaenoptera acutorostrata. The sequence goes on from NC_080074.1 coordinate 14,819,376, forward strand.
AGAGGCAACTGGGAGAATATATTTTGTTCACATTTCCCAGACCCCCTCATTCCATTGCGCTTTCTCCCGGTCTCCAAGCACACTGCCTATGTCTGCATCTGACCTGGCTGCACCCCTTCATGCAAATGCTGACAGGTGCCCCCAATCCCAGGCAGACCGACCCCAGCACCACCCTGCTTCACAAAGGCAAGTCGGGGAGTCTGGCCTCACACTGCTGGCACCATCTCTCACTGTGCTGGTCAGACCTGAGCTCAGAGAGGAGGGAGAGCTGACCGGTTCGTAGTGTTAATGGGGTACATTTGAGAAATGCTAAACCAACAGTGCTTGGAAATTCAGGCCAGCAGCCAAGTATAGAGCCAGCCAAGTTTCAGCTGGGGTGGGAGGGGGTGGTTACTCTGAGGCCGATTTAGTGTCTTTTAAATACTGGATGAAGACATTGTTTATTCAAGACCTTGGGAGCACTAAGATAAAACATGCATAATGGATTTGGGGTCTTTCGGCAGACAGCTCTCCTAAACTGTCTCCATCATCATAATAAAGAATTGGGGCCATCCACTGAGGCCTGTTGTGTGCTGGGGAGCTTTGTATGGATCTTCTTCCTTCAGTAAACTGTATGGCACAGGTTAGGAAGCTGAGGTTCAGAGAGGTGAAGAAACAGGCTCAGGGTCACACAGCTGATGGAGGAGAAGGAGCCAGAATTTAACCAGGGTTCTCCAACTCCCAAATCCTCATTCTTTTGATTTAGACTAAGTCTTAAGGCTTAGGACCCTGACCTCTAGGGTCAAGGGCAAAGCAGTTTAGTCTGGGTGTTGAGACTAACCCTTGGATGTATTTATTTATTTTTTAAATTTAAATTTAAATTTATTTATTTTTTAAATATTTTTATTGGAGTATCATTGCTTTACAATGTTGTGTTAGTTTCTGCCTTATAACAGAGTGAATCAGCTGTACATATACATATATCCCCATATCCCCTCCCTCTTGGCGTCTCCCTCCCACCCTCCCTATCCCACCCCTCTAGGTGGTCACAAAGCACCTAGCTGATCTCCCTGTGCTATGCAGCTGCTTCCCACTAGCTATCTATTCTACATTTGGTAGTGTATATATGTCAGTGCTACTCTCTCACTTCGTCTCAGCTTACCCTACCCCCTCCCCGTGTCCTCAAGTCCATTCTCTACGTTTGCGTCCTGTCCTGCCGCTAGGTTCATCAGAACCATTTTTTTTTTTAGATTCCATATATATGTGTTAGCATACGGTATTTGCTTTTCTCTTTCTGACTTACTTCACTCTGTATGACAGACTCTATGTCCATCCACCTCACTACAAGTAACTCAATTTCGTTTCTTTTTATGGCTGAGTAATATTCCATTGTATATATGTGCCACATCTTCTTTATCTATTCATCTGTTGATGGACACGTAGGTTGCTTCCATGTCCTGCCTATTGTAAATAGAGCTGCAATGAACATTGTGGTACATGTCTTTTTTGAATTATGGTTTTCTCAAGGTATATGCCCAGTAGTGGGATTGCTGGCTCATATGGTAGTTCTATTTTTAGTTTTTTAAGGAACCTCCTTACTGTTCGCCATAGTGGTTGTATTAATTTACATTCCCACCAACAGTGCAAGAGGGTTCCCTTTTCTCCACACCCTCTCCAGCATTTATTATTTGTAGATTTTTTGATGGTGGTCATTCTGACCGGTGTGAGGTGATACCTCATTGTGGTTTTGATTTCCATTTTTCTAATGATTAGTGATGTTGAGCATCCTTTCATGTGTCTGTAGGCCATCTGTATATCTTCTTTGGAGAAATGTCTGTTTAGGTCTTCCACCCATTTTTGGATTGTGTTGTTCTTTTTTTGATATTAAGCTGCATGAGCTGCTTGTATATTTTGGAGATTAATCCTTTGTCAGTTGCTTCGTTTGCAAATGTTTTCTCCCATTCTGAGGCTTGTCTTTTTGTCTTGTTTATGGTTTCCGTTGCTGTGCAAAAGTTTCATTAGGTCCCATCTGTTTATTTTTGTTTTTATTTACATTTCTCTAGGAGGTGGGTCAAAAAGGATCTTGCTGTGATTTATGTCATAGAGTGTTCTGCCTATGTTTTCCTTTAAGAGTTTTATAGTGTCTGGCCTTCCATTTAGGTCTTTAATCCATCTTGAGTTTATTTTTGTGTATGGTGTTAGGAAGTGTTCTAATTTCATTCTTTTACATGTAGCTGTCCAGTTTTCCCAGCACCACTTATTGAAGAGGCTGTCTTTTCTCCATTGTATATTCTTGCCTCCTTTATCAAAAATAAGGTGACCATAGGGGTGTGGGTTTATCTCTGAGCTTTCTATCCTGTTCCATTGATCTATATTTCTGTTTCTGTGCCAGTACCATGCTGTCCCAATTACTGTAGCTTTGTAGTGCAGTCTGAAGTCAGGGAGCCTGATTCCTCCCGCTCCATTTTTCTTTCTCAAGATTGCTTTGGCTATCTGGGGTCTTGTGTGTTTCCATACAAACTGTAAAATTTTTTGTTCTAGTTATGTGAAAAATGCCATTGGTAGTTTGATAGGGATTGCATTGAATCTGTAGATTGCTTTGAGTAGTACAGTCATTTTCACAATATTGATTCTTCCAATCCAAGAACATGGTATATCTCTCCATCTGTTTGTATCGTCTTTAATTTCTTTCATCAGTGTCTTACAGTTTTCTGCATACAGGTCTTTTGTCTCCTTAAGTAGGTTTATTCCTAGGTATTTTATTCTTTTTGTTGCAATGGTAAATAGGAGTGTTTCCTTAATTTCTCTTTCAGACCTTTTGTCATTAATGTATAGGAATGCAAGAGATTTCTGTGCATTAATTTTGTATACTGCTACTTTACCAGATTCATTGATTACCTCTAGTAGTTTTCTGGTAGCATCTTTAGGATTTTCTATGTATAGTATCATGTCATCTGCAAGCAGTGACAGTTTTACTTCTTCTTCTCCAATTTGGATTCCTTTTATTTCTTTTTCTTCTCTGATTGCTGTGGCTAAACTTCCAAAATTAGGTTGAATAATAGTGGTGAGAGTTGGCAACCTTGTCTTGTTCCTGATCTTGGAGAAAGCGGTTTCAGTTTTTCACCATTGAGAATGATGTTGGCTGTGGGGTTGTCATATATGGCCTTTATTATGTTGAGGTAGGTTCCCTGTATGCCTACTTTCTGGAGAGTTTTTAACATAAATGGGTGTTGAGTTTTGTCAAAAGCTTTTTCTTCATCTATTGAGATGATCATATGCTTTTTATCCTTCAGTTTGTTAATATGGAGTATCACACTGATTTGCGTATATTGAAGAATCCTTGCATTCCTGGGATAAACCCCACTTGATCATGGTGTATGATCCTTTTTTTTTATATATATAAATTTATTTATTTATTTATTTATGGCTGTGTTGGGTCTTCGTTTCTGTGCGAGGGCTTTCTCCAGTTGTGGCAAGCGGGGGCCACTCTTCATCGCGGTGTGCAGGCCTCTCACTATCGCGGCCTGTCTTGTTGTGGAGCACAGGCTCCAGACGTGCAGGCTCAGCAATTGTGGCTCACGGGCCTAGCTGTTCTACGGCATGTGGGATCTTCCCAGACCAGGGCTCGAACCTGTGTCCCCTGCATTGGCAGGCAGATTCTCAACCACGGTGCCACCAGGGAAGCCCTGATGATCCTTTTAATGTGCTGTTGGATTCTGTTTGCTAGTATTTTGTTGAGGATTTTTGCATCTATGTTCATCAGTGATACTGGCCTATAGTTTTCTTTTTTTGTGACATCTTTGGTTTTGGTATCAGGGTGATGGTGGCCTCATAGAATGAGTTTGGGAGTGTTCCTCCCTCTGCTATATTTTGGAAGAGTTTGATAAGGATAGGTGCTAGCTCTTCTCTAAATGTTTGATAGAATTCACCTGTGAAGCCATCTGGTCCTGGGCTTTTGTTTGTTGGAAGATTTTTAATCACAGTTTCAATTTCAGTGCTTGTGATTTGTCTGTTCATATTTTCTATTTCTTCCTGGTTCAGTCTTGGAAGGTTGCGCTTTCCTAAGAATTTGTCCACTTCTTCCAGGTTGTCCATTTTAGTGGTATATAGTTGCCTGTAGTAATCTCTCATATCCTTTGTATTTCTGCAGTGTCAGTTGTTACTTCGTCTTTTTCATTTCTAATTCTGTTTATTTGAGTCTTTTTCACTTCTAATTCTGTTGATTTGAGTCTTCTCCCTTTTTTTCTTGATGAGTCTGGCTAATGGTTTATCAGTTTTGTTTATCTTCTCAAAGAACCAGCTTTTAGTTTTATTGATCTTTGCCATTGTTTCCTTCATTTCATTTTCGTTTATTTCTGATCTGATCTTTGGGAATCCCCATAAGGTTAACAGCTGATCTTTCAGCAGAAACTCTGCAAGCCAGAAGGGAGCGGCAGGACATATTTAAAGTGATGAAAGGGAAAAACCTACAACCAAGATTACTCTACCCAGCAAGGATCTCATTCAGATTCAACGGAGAAATTAAAACCTTTACAGACAAGCAAAAATTAAGAGAATTCAGCACCACCAAACCAGCTTTACAACAAATGCTAAAGGAACTTCTCTAGGCATGAAACACAAGAGAAGGAGAAGACCTACAAAAACAAACCCAAAACAATTAAGAAAAGGGTAATAGGAATATACATATCAATAATTACCTTAAATGTAAATGGATTAAATGCTCCAACCAAAAGACATAGACTGGCTGAATGGATACAAAAACAAGACCCATGTATATGCTGTCTACAAGAGACCCACTTCAGACCTAGGGACACATACAGACTGAAAGTGAGGAGATGGAAAAAGATATTCCATGCAAATGGAAATCAAAAGAAAGCTGGAGTAGCAATTCTCATACCAGACAAAATAGACTTTAAAATAAAGACTATTACGGGAGACAAGGAAGGACAGTACGTAATGATCAAGCGATCAATCCAAGAAGATATAAGAATTATAATTGTTTATGCACCCAGCATAGGAGCACCTCAATAAATACGGCAAATGCTAACAGTCATAAAAGGGGAAATTGACAGTAACACAATAATAGTAGGGGACTTTAACACCCCACTTTCGCCAATGGACAGATCATCCAGGCAGAAAATAAGGAAATGCAAGCTTTAAATGATACATTAGATAAGATGGACTTAATTGATATTTATAGAACTGTCCATCCAAAACTAACAGAATACACTTTCTTCTCAAGTGCTTGTGGAACATTCTCCAGGATAGATCATATCTTGGGTCACAAATCAAGCCTCGGTAAATTTAAGAAAATTGAAATCATATCAAGTATCTTTTCTGACCACAAAGCTATGAGACTAGAAATCAATTACAGAAAAAAAACTGTAAAAAATACAAACACATGGAGGCTAAACAAAACGCTATTAAATAACCAAGAGATCACTGAAGAAATCAAAGAGGAAATCAAAAAATACTTAGAAACAAATGACAATGAAAACACGACAACCCAAAAGCTATGGGATGCAGCAAAAGCAGTTCTAAGAGGGAAGTTTATAGCAATACAATGCTACCTCAAGAAACAAGAAAAATCTCAAACAACCTAGCCTTACACCTAAAGCAATTAGAGAAGAACAAAAACCCCCCGAAGTTAGCAGAAGGGAAGAAATCATAACCCTTGGATTTTGATGGAGACCATTGAGATACTCTAACTTGGGATGGGCAGCGTACTAGGAACAAAGATAATTAAGACATCCTGAAAACACTGTAAACCTCCAAATTAATTTAGGCTGTTAGGGTAAGTTATCATGGCAAGGAGACCCCAAAAATCTTGTAATGGGTGCCACAGAAAGACCTGACATTCCCCGGTAGTGTCCACCTAATTGTTTCTCTGGGCTTGACTGGCCTTACCGCAGTATGATATGCTCATACTGTTCACTCAGTGAACATTAATGGAGCACCTTCCCTGGGCCAGGCAGGAGGTATTGGCACCCATGGCGGTACAGGGTGTACATAGGCATGCAGAGCTGGAAAGTTACTGTTTTCAGAGACACACCTGGGTTCATATCCCATCTCTGCTTCCTTCTGACTGTGGGCATAACTTCACATGCTGATCACGGGGTATTCCACAGTGGTTAAAAGCAAGGGCCAGCATGCTTTTTTTTTTTTCTGTAAAGGGCCAGGTAGCAAATATTTTCAGCTTTGCAGCCCATATGGTCTCAGTCCCCACTACTCAGCTTTGTGGTTGCGGCATGAAAGTGGACGTTCACAATACATGAATGAGTGTAAGCGTGTGCTGATAAAACGTTATTTACAAAACTAGGTGGTAGGCTGGATTTGGCCATATCTGGCCTATGGTTTGTAGTTTGCTAACTTCTTGTTAAGGATATGGCTTCTGGAATGTGGCTACCTGGGTTCAAATCCTGACTCTGCCCTTTGCTGGCTGTGTTGACCTTGGACAAATTACAAAACTTCTCTGTGCTTTAGTTTCACCATTTGCAAAATGGGGATGATAATGATCCTTCCATTATAGGGAGATTGTGAGGAATAAAATAATATTTGTAAGGCACTTAAAAAACAGTGTCTGGCATGTTGTCAGCCTGAATCATCATTAGCTACCTATAGGGAGAGTAGTAGATGTGAAAGAGCAATGATATTAATACCTACCCTTTGGGACCTTGGATTGTAAGGATCAGATGATGTCGTTTTTGTGAGCTCCATTAGGGCATCGGTTCTTTAGTGTTTTGTTCTTTCTTTATCCCCCCTAATAAAACTTACTTACAAAAACAGGTGGCCAGCCATGGGCCGCAGCTTACCAATTTAGTTTTTTTTTTTAATACTGCCTTAAAATATTATTTATCTTGATTACTGAATTTTGGGGCACCCCTCCTTCAAATTTTGTGCCCAAGGTGAGAGCTTCACTCACCTCATCCTAGTCCCAGGCTGACCAGGGCTTAGAGCAGTTCTGGTACATAGTAGACTTTTAGTTAATGTTTGCTGAATAAATGAAGTGCCTGGACACAGGGTCTGGCGCCAAGTGGCTCTTCAAATAAACAGAAGCTCCCATAGTGTTTGTGTGTCACAAGGGTTCAGACCTCAAGTTTGGGAGTCAGACCACTGGAGTCCATATTTGAGCCCAGCCATTTACTGTGTGACTTTTAAAAGTTTCTTAGCCTCTCTGTGCCTCAGTTCTCTTATATGTAATGTGAAGCTAATGATAGTACTTACCTTATAAGGATGCTGTGAGGATTTTAAATGAATTGATCTGTCTAAAGTGTTTAGAAGAATATGGGACACTTGATGAGCACTCAATAGACACTAACCTCTTTATTATTTTTCTCCTGGGGTCAAGAGTCACTGATGGGCAAAATGGCAGAAATGAGTAGCGCATCTAATGAAGAACTAGCTAGAACCGTTTCAGAAAAGTGGAATTTTTTATTCCTAAACCTTAGTGAGCATCAGAACTGTCTGACAAGCTTGTCTAACATGCAGATTCCTGTTTCCCAGGAATTGGATTCATTATGTTTGTGGCCCCCAAATCCCCTTTTCCAACATGCCAGGTGAGTGTGATGCAGGGGTGCCAGGAGCACTCGCTGAGAAACACCAGATCTTTGGTTTCCAGAGAACAATGTCTCTCAGGCCTTGCAGCTTCCCGGGAACAGGCAGATCAGCCACTTCCTGTCTGCTTTCCTCTCTCCATGTCCCTGGAGGGACTCTGCTTCCAGATGGAGTCAGTTAGTTTCAGCTGCTGCCAGGCCTTTCCCCAGGGCCTCCAGCTGTACAAATCTCTGACCCTCTTGTCTCGGGGACTTCCCAGCTCGTGTGTCAAGGGCTGTGCTACACTCCTCAGCTGAATGTGGGACCCCTCTGCTGGGGGCGCTCTGCAAGCTGAGGTGTCCCTAGGAGATCTGACTCTGTGGTTCTTGACTGTCAAAGGGCATGATGCCCTTAGAGGGACAACCAGCATCTCTCCTTCAAGGGCAGCTAGAAGCCAGGGACAGAGCTGTGCTTCTAGGGAAGGATTGCAGGCTCTGTAGCTGCACAAAAAGGGAAGGATTGCAGGCTCTGTAGCTGCACAAACCATGGGGTCTTAGATTGTGGCTCAATATCTATGTGCCTCTTGGATTCTGGCAGAGCTCTTGGGAGAATTAAATGGAATAAGAAGGCAAAGCACCCAGCCAGTGTTTGGCATACAGCAAGTGCTCAGAGTGTAATGTGTCTGCAGAGAAGCAGGGATTTGAGGTGGGTTGGGGAATAAGTAGATCTCTTCCTGCCGGCTCACCCCTCCTTTACCTGACCACCTAGATTTTATGCCCCACTCTGTAGGATGTTTCTTGGTTTTGCAGTTGTGGTTCTCATCCTTCCAACTAGATTGTAGGCTCAATGAAGTCTCAAGCTAGAATAATACTCTGTGTGTGTGCCACTCACCTAATGTTTATTGAATACCACCTTTGTGGAAAGCAACTAATGGTGGGGAATTACAGTTTCTCTTTTATTTTAAAAAAAAATCTTTTTTTTACATCCCTCTTCATTTCATGACTAAATGGAATAATCTGGGGAAGTATGTGACCCATCCTAGACCCAAAATACTGCTTTTTAAAATGAAATTATTGCAAATTATAGCTGGCAAGAAATCCCAAGTTCATCTGATTCCACCCAGTGGTTTTATAGATGAGACAACTGAGGCTCAGAGGGGGGAAGTGGTTTGCAATTAGGGGTCCTCATCTGAACCACAGAGCTCAGAAAATGATGTGAGTGCCTGTTTTCACATTTCTCCCAGGCATGGTATATAACTTGTACCATTACAGATGGACAGGACAGAAGTTTATTCCTTACATACAAGGGGTGCTTTTGGACACTGGGACTTAATTTTCTCCCCAAACCAGTTGAAAAGGGCTCAGCTAATGAGTAGCCGAGCTGTGGCTAGCTCACACACCTTACCCCATCTGAAAGCTTCCCACACTGGATGAGAGTCACAGCCCAGTGGTTAGTGGTATGGAAGAAAGGAACTGTGCCATTACTTGCCCAGTGCTTGGTAAAATCCAGAGACCCTACAGCCGTAAGGAGCTGTGTTTGCTTGTTTGGAAGGGGGTAGGAAAACTGCCAGCTGTAGAGGAAAATGCCTTTAAAACCCACGTTCTGGTTTTTCTCAGTGTATTTAAGGTAGACTGACTATTGTGGAAAAGCAACCTAGATGGCCTAACAAAAAGAAGCCTATTTCTCACTCATTTAACAGTTCGATGTGATAGAACTTCAGCAGAGTTACTCAAGAGTCCAGCCAGGCCCCTTCCATCTTCTGGCTCCATCATCCCTAGAGCCTCAGAATCCTCTGCAGGCTGTTTGCATCTGCTAACTGATGAGAAAACAAGGCAGAGGACTGATGGGGAAGATTTTTATGGGCTAGGCCTGGCAGAGCCGTACATCATTATTACCAGCATTTCGTTCATTCCATTGGCCAGAACTCAGTCACGTGGCTGCACCCAGACACAAGGGCTGCAGGGAAATATAGTCCAGCAGGGTACTCAGGTGAACAAGCTTGGAAACAAGTTTGGCCAAGTATCTAGTCTCTGCGACACTTTGTAACTTTGAGCAAGTCTCTTCTGTTACCCATCTTTAAATGCAGGAAGTGAGGCCGGCTTGTATCATAGGATTGTGCCAAAGATAAGAGAGATCATGGCTGTTAGAGTGCTCAGAAGGAGAAAATACAGGTGAACTGCTTCTGTTATTAACTTCACCATCTCCTGAATGCCTGGCCCAAGGCCAAGTACATAGTAGGCACGAAACACACCATTGTGCAGGTGATGGTCTTCCTCCCAGCATCCTGAATGCATGCTTTGCCTTATCTAGGTGGCATTTGGTTCACACACACAACTTTTCGACAGCTCATCCACTGCAATCAGTCATTGCCGATGGCCCCTGCCAGCTGTGAGCTGGAACACAGGAAGGGTTTTATCTGAAGCCAGAGACATCCTGAAAGGATGAGGCCTCCCTTCTTGGGCCCCAGGAAGGCTGCCCATTGTGGCTCACTTTCTTTTCAGCCCAGAGGCCCGTGGTAACCATGAGCTCACTGATGGGCTACTGTAGCCAGCTCTAGAGGCTGCTGCCGAGGCCTGGAGCTCGTGGCGTGTGGCCTGGAGGTCTTGTTTCTCCCTGACCCCTCCAGGAGCCCCAGTAGTGCTCAGAAGGAGGAGGAAGAGGCCTCAGATAGTGTCAGAACTTATTCCTCAGCGGGGTGCCCAGCTTACCATACCATATTTAGATGAGCATTATGAATGTTTAAGACAAAAGCCACTCCTCAGAGAGTAACAATACTAACAGCTGATACTTAGGTAACGTTTACTATGTGCTAGGCACGTTAACTCATTTAGTCTTCACGATAACCCTATGAGATAGGCAGAATTATTGTCCCAGTTTTATAGAGAAGAAAATTGAGGCACAAAATAGTCACTGGCCTTACCCAAGGTCAATCACAGGAGAATTCCTTAGTTAAGGCATGGACTCTGTAGTTCATAATAGTCCCTGCCACTCCTTAATGCCTCCCAGACAAAGAGGCTGAGTGTCAATTGTCACTCCTCTGCACTTGAAGAGCAGTAGAGAGTGTGTTGCTTAAGACTGGACCCTGGATCCAGACCACTATAGTGTAAGTCCTGGCTCTGCTACATTTTAGTTGTGCAAACTTGGGCAAATTATTAACTACTCTAAACCTCATCTGTAAAGTTTGTCTAAAGTCACTGGCTCTTTTTGCCTCCAAGGGCTATATTTAGTCCAGGCTATTAGTTTGCAACCTCTGACTTGAGGCATATTCAGATATGCTCTATTTGCCAGTAGAAGTGAAAATGACCCTGTAGCAGATGCCAACAGATGTGGAAATTGGAGCTTAGAAACTTCAAGTAATTTTTCTGTAGTAGATGAGGGTACCAGATCTTCTGCTGGAAGCTAGGCCTATAAATCTGCCCACTAACTAGCTCCATCATCCTTTTATTTGCATGTTTTGTAAAAGCCTCTTTCCCAGAACCTGGTGTAGATGCTTTGGAATGAACAACTCTACCACTTATTAGCAGGGTGACTTAAGGTACTGCCTGAGCCTTAATTTTCTCATCAAAAAAATGGGCTAATAACTACTTTCCATATGGTGTGATTTGGAGGTATTGGCCAATCTTGCCTGAAAAACCTGTTTTGCCACCTCACCTCCAGAAAACATCGGTGGCATGGCCAACTCTCAACCATCTTGCTGACTCCCTCTTAACACTCATTTGGGTTTAGAAGCCCTCACTGTCTGTGTTCTCCCTCAACTTGGCCCAGCCTGGGATTTGGGGAACTGCAGGAGCTACACTCATCATATTGTTTTTAAATGCCCTGTGTCCTTGCTTGTGTCCCCAAACCACCCTGGACTCAAGGGTTGCGTATGTCCCAAGAATTTATCTCAAGCACTAAGCCCTATGCCCATGCAAAATAAGTGTGTGTCGGGAACAGCAACAACCCAGGGGGTGGCATGGAATGTGCCAGCATTCCCTTACCATTGGGGTGGAGTTTGGAACAGAGGTGGAGGGCTCCCGGCTCCCTTGTCATCTGCCCAGACTAGGCTGTGCAGCCTCCCAGTTCTTACAGGGGTCTCTAGGCCCTCCTAAGAGGTGGGCTACTCTCTTGTAGGGCTGTAGCCATTGCCCTTGTAGAGCTTACAGTCTAATAGGGAGGCTGACGTGTAATTTAAAAGAATCGTACAATTATGGAAGTCTATGCAAAGGACTGGTTGGTTAGCAAATGCTGTCCCCATTCAAATGTGTAGGGCGTGGATTTTGTTTTGTTCACTGTATATGCCTTAGAGGAGTGCCTGGCACATAGTAGGTATTCAAAAAATAGTCATTGAATGAACAAATGACCATGACATCTACACTGGGTTTTGAAAGACAAATGGAATTTTGTGAGGAGATTTGCCTAGAACTTGGCAGTGACCAGGATGAAAGGGAGTCCGTCAGGCCTGAAAGACGGAGGAGGATTTGCTCAGAACAAGGATCTATGAAGATGGCCCTGGGCTGAATGGCAGCTTAAGATCTATTTGTTCCATTTCCATCCTCTGTTGACTCAAGTCCATCTTTATGTGCTGGTCTCTGGGTTTTCACTGGAAAGTTCCATTGGAGAAAGAGCCAGAAGAGCACACTCTCTCAGAATATTTTAGCTGGAAAAGGCCTCAGAGGTTGTCCCATCTAACCTCCTCATTTTACCCATAAAGGGACTAAGGCTTAATAGGCAAATTAACTTGTCCAAGGTCTCGGGCTAGTTAGTGTCAGGGTCAGGACAGGAAGCCAGGTTTTTAACTCTAGGCCTATGTTCTTTCCATTATATGAGGGGTTTCCAAAGCCATTTCCATTTATTTATTTATTTGTTTGTTTGTTTGTTTTTATTTTCAGCAGTAGAACCCTTTTTTCCCAAATAAAAGCTTATATGGATAAACTCAGTTGCCCTGGATAAAGCCTCATTGAAGGACCTGTGGTGGTCCCATAATCTCCATCATGGACCAGCTCCCCCCTCCCTATACGTACACTCTTCCTTTGATAGAGACAGTTAACATTTTCTCAGTCTTGTGGAAGTGCGTAGAAGTGCTGCCTCAATTCCCTAACCCCACTCCTGCTTACAGAAAGATTTCTTCTCCAAAGTCCCATTTCAAAACCATTGCACTGTACATAATACGGCCCAGTGCCTGGCACACAGTAAGTGCTCAATAAATGTTCATTAATATCATTTTATTGTGCATTTGACTCAGTCCATAGAAATCAGAGAAACGGGGAGGGGAGCTGCTGCTTGTGGGCCACGTACTATGAGCCATGCGCAGGACTAAATACTTAACTATAACTTACTTTGTTGACCTTCCTAACCAGGTCAATACCACCATCTCCATTTTACAGCTGAAGACACTGAGACTCAGAGAGGTCAGCTACTTGCCTGTGGTCACACAGATAGTAAGGACTAAGCTGGGACACAGCCCTGGTTGCTTGACAGCCCAAATCCCTCCCTCCCAAAGACACACACACACACACAAATGCATGCACAGCAAATTCAGCATTCTTTCAGTCAGACTGAACTGCCTGTTATGGTTTCATCCAATCTTGAAAACACTACCATTCCTTCGTTCAGTGAAACTTTTTGAGCACCTGCCATGTGCCAGGTACTCTACCAAGCCCTGCTGCAAGCATATGCTGTGTAGACAGGTGAACAGACATCAGATGAGTAACTACAAGTGTGACGAGTATTACCAAAGGGAAAAAAGAGAGTGACTCTGGGCATGTGTTAGTATCCCCATCATATATATGAGGAAACTGAGGCCCACATAGGTTCAAGACTTACTCAAAATCACAGGGTAAATAATAAAAATAGCTGAAATTCATTGTGTGCTTACTATATACACCAGGCACTTTTCATGAACTCAAATTCTCTTAACAACTCTATGAAGTAAGTAGTGTTGTTCTCTTTATTTCCCAAAAGGAACCTGAGTCACAAAGCATGAAAGTAACTTGCCTGAGGTTGCAGGGCTAGGAAGTGCCTGAGTTGGGATTTGAACCCAGGGTGGCTGGCTCCAGAGCCTGTGTTCTCAACCCTTTTGAATCCAGGTGTGACTGGCTTCCCTGCTGCTATTTCTGCAGGAAGAGAGAGGTGGAAGCAGGTTCACAATCCCTGCCCTTTGGAGCATCCTGGGAACCCCCTGATGTGCGACTGTAATTGTTGTGACTGAGAGCTCTGCTTCGGGAAAGCCAGGATCCCTGTCCTGGGCAGAAATGCCCTAAAACTGCATCCTGCAGCGCAGCCCTGCTCGGGAAGAAGCACCTCCCTGAATTAGTGGTGTTTCCCAAGGGTGGGGCTGAGATCTCAGACAATTAGAGGGAGATTCATGCTTCAGGAATCTGGGACCTCTGAGGAGAGGAAAACAACGTTCTGACTTCTGTCTCACAGAGGCTGGAGCCAGGTCCAGGCTCTCATCACATTCCTGAAGGGCCCATGTGCTCTGTGGGTGGGCAGGTGACTTGGCCGGGGTGGGGTCAGGAGCAGGTCCTTCACAACCTCCCCGGCCTCAGAGACGGAGATTTTGGAGACCCAAAGAGAGCCATAAAGCGTTCTCTGAGCGGCGGTTCCCACAGCCCAAGTGCCTGGGAGAAAAGTGGGTTAAACAGGGCCCTCAGGAGGAATATGGGGCTCTTTCCAGGGGGCTGGGGTGGGGTGGGACACCACTGAAGAATACATGTTTTCTGAGTCCCCACACGGTGATAATCTCATGCAGTTTTTAAAACTGTTTTAGAAAAGTTAGAGAGTGAGCGTGTCGCCTTGCCTCATCTCATGTGAGCTGCACAGTAGGCCTGTGGGCTCTCATCTGTAAAATGAGAATTATGCTCATTATAAATGAGGTGAGGAGCAAAACGAAGTCAGGTTCAGAACAAATTTTACATAGTGTTTGCCGCTTTCTCACAAAGTTGTGCGAATTCATGAAAATGCTTTAGGAACTAAGAAAAAAATGCCCTAAAGTATTATCTTCTGCTATCTCATATTAATACAATTAATTCAAATCCTGGAGTGATCCCAAAATGCCTCACTTCTTTCTTTAACATATTAAAACATATGGTTTTGTCATGCACTGATTTATCTAAATCTTCCATGAAGGCAATTAAGTTTTTTAGCCTCTTATCTCTTATGACAAGAAGCTGCTCACTTTACTTTAGAATGAAAGAAGTAAAAGGATTCTTCCTTTTTTTTCAATCATGAGTGTGCATCTTTAAAGTTTCAGAGTCATATTTGTACGTATGTATTTCTTGACTTCCAAGCTAGATTCTAAACTCCGAAGGGCTGACCCGTGTCTAATTTTTAGCATTTGTTGAGCATTTTTCTACGTGCCAGGTAATGTTCTAAGTGCCTTACATGGATTAATTCATTTAATCCTCCCAGCAACTCTTATTAAACATACTCTTATGATACCTACTTTACAGACAAGGAAGCTGACACACAGAGCGGGGCTTCCAAGCCAGGTGATCGGGCCCCAGAGTCCCCGTTCTTAGCCGCTAACTCTGCTGCCCCACCTGGAGCCCTGTGCTCAGAACCCTGCATCTAGGAGGCACTGGGAAATGCTTGTGAGTTTCACTTAAGGCCATTCCCTTCTCTGTTCTCTCTCTCATTGTGTAACCTGGGGAAATGAGGCTCAGAGGTGTGAGATAATTGGGGGGGGGGGTCAGGAATGCTTTCACTGCGTGTAACAGAAAACCTGACATGTGACAGCGTAGGCAATAAAGACATTTCTTTTTCTCACATAATAAGGGTCTAGATGTAGGTGTTTCCAAATGGGTGCAGTATGAGAAATTGCTGTCAAGGATCCAGGCTCTTCTTGTCTTTCTGTCCCCCATCCTTAGCATATTGGCATTTTGTTCTCAGGCTCAACACCTCAGTGTCTGGGATCTCCAGAGAAACGGAACCAATAGGAGCAATCTCTAAATATATTGTATATTTAAATACAATATATTTTATTTTTTAATACATACAATATATTATAAATATTGTTATATATAAATATATTATATATCGTATATAAATACATATATATATAAACAAGGAATTGCCTCACATGATTATGGAGTCTGGGAAGTCCAAGATCTGCAGTCATCAAGCTGGAGACCCAGGAAAGCTGACAGTATAGTTCCAACCCGATCCAAAGGCTTGAGAAGCAGGAGAGCTGATGGTGTAAATTCCAGCTCAAATTCAGGTCCAAAAGCAGGAGAAGACACGCTCCACAGGACAAGAAGACACACACACTAGCAAGAGGGTGGATTTCAAGTTGTGTTAGCTTCCTTCCACCCCAGGAAGCACAAAGAAGCTTTGATACATCTCACACCAGTGGGACAGTAAGAGCCAAGAGAGTTAGAACACTTCCTGGCTGCCACCACAGCTCCCTTGGTAGAAAAAAGCCTACTCAGAGACATGAAAAATTTGGAGAAAATACTGAAACTATGGCAAAGGATTACTCCCCCCATATGTAAATAGTTCTTATAAATCAATAAAGATGAATACCCCAATATAAAAATAAGCATAGATAGAAATATAATTCACTAAAAAGAAGAAATACCCTGTGAACATTAAGTGAAAAGATGCTAAATTTCAATAATTATCAAAGAAAACATGAAGGAAACCGGGAGATATTTTTTTCAGAATCAAAAAGGTTAAAAAGATTGACTTCACGTTTGTGAAGGGTAGAGGAAACTGGCCTTCCAATAAGCTATTGATAAAAGTGGAAGTTAATATGAGTTTTCTAGAGGACAGTATAATTTTAAATGTTTATAGCCTTTGACCCTGTACATTCTCTACTAAAGGTTTTCGGTAAGGAAAAAGTTTAAAAGTCCAAAAAGATATAGTTATAGAGCCATTCTTCCCAGGACTGAATGTAATAATTTTTAAAAATCTAAATAGGCACCAAGATAATATACAATCAATAAAAAGATCTATATGTTTACATTTAGGCATGCAAAGATCCCTTGAAATAGTAATTGAAAAAAGATTATGGGATGGCATAGATGTATAATTTCCATTTTATTTAGAAATGTATGTATATGTGTATTTACATATTGAAAATATGGGAGGAAATTGTTGGAATACAAACATTGTCTCTGAACTTTGGGACTACTGCGTTCTTTTACCATGTTCTTTATATGTTGCTATGCTGTTTGATATTTTCTTTACCTAAGTAAGCACATGTCACATTAATTAACAGAAAAATCCCTATAAAACTTTTTTTTTTCCTTTGGCGGGGGGAGGGATTTGGCCCTGAGAAGCTTGTTGGACACAGTTGCTGCCCTTACCCTTCTTCAGAGGCTTTAGAAAACCAAGCTTTCAAGGCCCCCTGAAGCAAGGGTGTTTAGATCCAGGGAATGGATCTTGGGGCAAAGGTGAGTAAGTAGAGGTGAGGCAGGAGGAGCCGTGAGGAGGGAGATGTGCTAATTTTAGCATCTCTGAGAGAGAGTTGTTCCAAGTTTCCTACAGTGTCCCCTTGCACAAGCTTAGCTCTGTCCTCCAGCCCCCGCCCAGTGACTGCAGGGCTAACACAGGCACTAATAGACTTCAGATTGCAACAAAATGCTTGAAATCTCTGCTGCTTTAAATAGAGGTATTTGGCACCCTTTTGGATGGCAGGTCTGGGAGAGCGAGGCCCTTAGCACTTTCCCTAGTTTAAAGCTCTGCAATGAAGTCACTTGGATGCCAGCTTTCCTTTCAACCTCAGTATCTCTAAGGAAAAACTCCTGATCATCCCTAAACCAGGCAATACCTCCTGCCCCTGAAGTCTTCCAGCTCAAATCCTGAGGGCTCTTGCATTCCTGCTCCATCTTCTCTGTTATTTAACCTCTCTCTCTTTCTCCTCCTCCCCTTCTTCAGGAGAAGGATTCAGGGTATATTATTTAAAGTATATTCTGTGGGCTCTTTATAGAATCATAGAACTCTCTCTCTCTTAAAAATAATATAAATAATAATAACTCTCTTTTATTTGGTGTCTATTAAATACCAGTCATGTTATATATGTATTGTTTTCTTAAAACAACCCTATGAGATGGCAATATCTTAAGATTTAAACAGGCACTTGACAAAAGAAGGATACAAAAAATGGCCAATAAGCACATGAAATAATGCCACACATCATTAATCATTAGGAAAATGCAGATAAAAACCATATGAGATGTCAAATTAAAAAGACTGACAATGCAAACTGTTGGCAAGGACATGGAGCAACAGGAACTCTCAAACACTGCCGGTGGGAGGGTGAAATGGTACTACCTCTTTGGGAAATAGTTTGGCTGATTCTTATAAAGTTAAATATTAATATATATGTACCACTTAATCCAACTATTCTCCTACTACATTTTTTCTCAAGAGAAATACAACATGTCTACTGAATGACTTGTACAAATTTTCATAGCAGTTGTATTCAAAATAGCCCCAAACTGGAGACAACCCAAATGTCCATCAGCTATTGAGTGGATAAACAAAATGTGGTATATCCACATAATGGAATGCTTCTCAGTGATAAAAAGGAATAAACTACTGAGAGATATGCATTATTTATCTATGCTGAGTAACAAACCACCACAAACTTATTGACATAACATAACACATATTTGTTATCTCACAGTTTCTGTCAGTCAGAAGTCTGGGCACAGCTTAGCCAGATCTTCTGCAAGACTGCAATCAAGATGTCAGCCAGGGCTTGGTTCTTATCTGCAGGCTTGACTGGCAATGGGACCACTTCCAAGTTCATGCAAGTTGTAGGCAGAATTCATTTCCTTGTGTCTGTAAGACTGAGGGCCCTGGTTTCTTACTAGTTATCAGTCAGAGGCCACCCTCAGCTCCTGGAGGTTTCCCAAAGTTTCTTGTCACCTGGACCTTTCCATAGTTCTTCTTACAGCATGGCAGCTTGCTTCTTCAAAACAAACAAGGGAGAAAGAGAGCGCGCGTCTGCTGGCAAGATAGAGACTTGTAACATGATCATGAGAGTGACGTCACATTACCTTTGCCATATTCTAGAAACAAGTCCCGGGTCCTGCCCACACTTGGGAGGGGATTATATAAGGGCATGAACACCGGGAGGTCGGTCGGGGTCGGGTGGGTTACTTCCTAGTCCATCCTCCACAACACAGATGAATCTCAAAGACATTGTGTTGAGCAAAAGAAGCTAGGTACAAAAGACTACATACATTATAATTCCATTTATATGAAATTCTAGGACAGGCAAAGTAATGTATAGTCACTGAAAGATCAGTGGTTGCCTAGGGCCAAGGGAATGGGTCAGGGAGTTGACTGTAAGAGGGGCACAAGGCAACTTCGGGGGTGATAGAGGTATATATTTTGACCTGTGTGATGGTTATATGGGTTTATACATTTGTCAGAGCTCATCAAACTGTACATTTTAAATAGGTACATTTTATTTTGTGCAAATCATACTTCTAGGAAGTATATCTTTAAATATTTTTTGAAGTATTTTAAAAAATATACTCTGAATTTCACATTTTTATCACCATTTTACCTATGAGGAAAACTGGGGTCCAAAACTTGCCCATAGCCACACAGCCGGTGGAGCTAGGATTCTAAGCCAGGTCTAACTGCAAGTGCATTCTGTCTTCCTCTGCTGCCACTTTCACAAAGAAGAAACCAGCGGCCTGGCAAGCTGAGGAAATGTTCCCCAGGCCTCGCAGAAGTGGCAGAGAGTCTCAGTCTTGTGTTTTTTGATTTCAAGTCAAGAGTTCTTTGTACCACTAGGTCTGCCAGACCTTGTTAAAGCCTTGTAGCAGATTTTAAGAGTTATAATTGCATTTTAAAATTTATCCATATGTGTCATTGTAAATAGGCTTAACAATGTTCGTCTCTTAAAACACATAATCCTATGAACCAGTTCTTTAAAAGAACCATGTGTGGTCTGAAGGGGAAGCTTTCAGAAGGTGTGCCGTGTGCTGTTGGTCGCTTGCCTTCTTTCCTGCCTCCTAAATCCCGAGTTTATCCAGATGTTGGCCACATACTTCAAGGGCACATAGACCCCTCCTAGTGCCAGGGGATGGATCTTGGTTTGTTTCAGCTAGCTGTGATCACTCTGTTCCCACTGAGAGAGGTGTGTTTAGGAGAGAGCCTGAGACGCAGTTCTGACCAGTGAGGCCTGAGAGGTACGTGCGAGGGGATTCTGGAAAATCTACGAAGCTTCTTTTTTAAGAAGGAAGGGACTTTTTCTGAACGGTATGAGAGTGGGAACTTGGGAGTTGGGATGGGTCACTGATGATATGAGGGACAGTGTGAGGACAAAAGTCTATCCCTGAGAATAGGAGTGAGAAGGACACAAAGCATTTAAATCCTTAAGGGTGATGCTGAGCCTCTGATTCCCTCACCCCTGTGACCGCCCAGCTCAGTAATGTAATACATTTTCTTTATTGCTTTAGTCATCACTGTTATTTGCAGCCAAAACCATCTTGCATACAGAAGGTATAAGCAGATACTGTCAAATACATTTTTTGCACCCAATTCCATGGTGCATAAAATTCTCATAAGCAGTTGTATGCACTACAATACATTCAAAATTGCCATTCATCCATTGGCAGGCAATTGATGTTATGCGTTGTGTGAATGCTGAGATTAGTTTCATTCTTAGAAATGCTTGTGAATAGCTGAAGATTAGAAAAAACTGTCAATCTGTAGGGAATTGGTTGGGTAAATTAGGGTAGAGCCATATAATGAGACACAATTAAAAATAAAGAAGCATCTCCATTTGTACTGATATGAAGTGATTTTCAAGATATGCTAAGTAGAAGAACATGAGTCAGAACAGTATACAGAAGACTTTGAAGTATATGGTCATGGAAAAACATCTGAAGTTCATTGCCAGGACTGTTGTGGTACAGGAAAGGAACTTGTAGGTGGATGCAAGACCCTAAACAGAACTTTCACCATAGATAGCCCCACTGAGGACAGTAAGGGATGGTGGGGCTATAAGAAGCTATGTGGTGTGGTGGTGGACCAGCAACATGAAAATGGCTCACAAGATCAGTGTATTGGGGCAAAAGCATCAAGGATTGGGTGGGTTTGCAGCAGGGCTGCTGTGTATAGTCTCATATACATGAGATGATCTATTTTCAAGATATTAAAGAAATTTTTTTTAGTTAATTAATTAATTTATTTTTGGCTGCGTTGGGTCTTTGTTACGGCGTGCGGGCTTTCTCTAGTTGTGGCGAGCGGGGGCTAGTCTTCATTGCGGCGCTTGGGCTTCTCATTGCGGTGGCTTCTCTTGTTGCAGAGCACGGGCTGTAGAGGCGTGGGCTTCAGTAGTTGCGGCTCGTGGGCTCTAGAGTGCAGGCTCAGTAGTTGTTGCGCACGGGCTTAGTTGCTTCGTGGCATGTGGGATCTTCCCGGACCAGGGCTCGAACCTGCATCCCCTGCATTGGCAGGTGGATTCTTAACCACTGCACCACCAGGGAAGTCCCTAAAGAAATTAAAATATATATATATACATGGAAACTCTGGCATGTCTCACAAATAAACTCTACCAGCATCAATATTTAGCTAGCGTAACTAACATTTATCCGGGCTTGCTGTGTGCCACACACTGGCCTCAACTCTTTATCTGGATTGGCAGAGATTCAGTCCTCATAGCACTATGAGGTGCATGTCATTGTTATCCTCTTTTTTTATAGATGGGCAAACTGAGGCACAGGAGTTTTAACTAGTATTCCAGGATCATACAGCTGTTAAATGGTAGAACCAGGGCTTGGGCCAAAGTCCATGTCCTAAACAATCTACTAATTGACTTCTGGGGTTATTGAAAGGATTAAATGAGTTATGTGTGCTTAGCCGGTGTGGGCCTTAACCAGTGGTCCCCAAAGAGTAGTCCATGCATCAGCAATGTTAGACATTTGTTAGAAGTATACTTAAATTCTTAGAAATGTTGCGCAGTTTCAGCCAGACCTAGTTTTACGTGTTGATGTGTTCCTTAGCTGTTGTGAGTATATGTGAAGTCCCACCCAGCAAGGGAAATGGTAATTCCATGCCAGCTGAACCTTGAGGAAAGCTACCTAAGTATTGTATATGTAGTTCCCACCTTGCTTTCTTGTCCAACAGGTATTTATTGACCACCACTATGGACTCAGCAGGAAATTATCCTGTGATCAATCAGTGATGTCCTACATGGGCTTAGGGGGTACCAGCACCCTACCATTCCCAGGCTGGCTGTGCGATCTGTGCATGCTGAAACCGGCTAAGTAATTCCTCCCCTCGACACAGCTGCTCCATGGGCCAGAGATCTCAAACTCCTTCCTTCCTCAATGCCTTTCACATAATAGATGCTCAGTAATGTTTCTTGATGAAGAAGTCATCACAGTTCACCTGGTGGCAGCTGTCTTTTTAGCAAAGAGCACCTAACAGCAATTCTCAGCCTTGGCTGTCTTGTTACAGTTACCTGGAGAGCTTCTAAAAATCCCCAGCCTGGGGCCAATCATATCAAAATATCTGGGGGTGATAGAAGAGGGGAAGGAGTAGGTGTGAATAGTTTTGAGAGCTCCCCAGGTGATTCAGGGTGCAGCCAAGATTGAGAACCCCTAAGCTAGAGTAAAAAAGCCACATTGCAGAAGGTTCACCTGACAACCATCAAACCAGCAAAGGGTCACAGATGGAGACACAATGGGTAAAACCCAGATGACTTCCGTGAAAGCTGCCCTCCACTTCTCAGATTAGGCCTGTGAGCCGAGCTGGAAGCAGCCAAAATCCTGTCTTAAGAAGTTCCTGTGCACAGTGGAAGGTGCAGCTGGAAGCATTTATGCTGGAAACCCTGACTGGGTGATCATCCTAAAATTGTTGCCATATGTCTCCAGCAGGGACGGCAGGGCCCACAGTTGTCCCTTCACCCCCTGCAGCCTCTCTTCCATCAGCACTTCAGTCCTCACCCATGGGAGCCCCCGGAGTAGCTTCATTAGTTTAATGATTTTATTGAGCATCTAGATTCCTTGCAATAGGCCAGGCCCTGGAAATGCAGATATAAATCCAGCATCATCCCTGGTGTAGTTCACAGCCTAGAAGGAGAAATGAGAAGTAAATCAACAGCTAGGATGTGATGTGATAAGAGTCAGAATGGAGAGTAGCACAGAAAGGTGAGAGCTTTGAGGAGGGGTGAGGAGGGGGCTCCAGAAGGAACAACACTGAGGCTTTTTTTCTTTTTCTTTTGAAATATTCATATATATTTTTTAAAGTTTGGAATAATTTTAAGCAGAGTTGAACACACCAATTTAACAAATATTAACATTTTGCCATACTTACTTCAGATCTTTAAAGAAAACAGTTCTAAACTGTTTCAAGCACAGGAGCCTTTCAGAGAATAGTATAACAAACACCCATACATTGAGGTGGTGAGGGGCCAGGCCACCTGGCTCTGCAGTGGGACACTGGAGAGGTGCCTTAACCTCTCTGTGCCTCTGTCTTATTTAAAAAAAAAAAAACAACTTACACACTGCTCTATTTAAAATGGGTAACCAACAAGGATGTACTGTACAGCACAGGGAACTCTGCTCAGTGTTATGTGGCAGCCTGGATGGGAGGGAAGTTTCGGGGAGAATGGGTACATGCATACGTATGGCCGAGTCCCTTTGCTGTGCACCTGAAACTATCACAACATTGTTAATCGGCTATACTCCAATATAAAATTAAAAGTTTTTTTAAAAAACCACCTGCCTCTAAAGGTAATTGCCGGGATTCATTAAGGTAAAGCTCTTTAAAAGGCAAAATTTCCTCGCACGCACCATGTGCTTAATAAACATTACCTGTGGTTATCCACGTGCTCGTGACCCTGCTTGTCGAATCAACATTCTGCAGCATTTGCTTTAGATTAGTTTATAAAGAAAAGTATAATATCACAGATGCTCTTAAAGACCCCTGTATGCACACCTCCCTGTCCTGACTGCTAAGGAAAAGGAAAGGTTAGCCAGGAGGCCAGGGTGGGAAGGGGCACTGCAGGACATGGGGCAGGGGAGAGCCTGACTTCTGAGGAAACCCTCCAGTGTGGTCAGAAAGGAAGGTGACAGCCGCTCAGGGGAGGAGCTGGGAGGGGTGGCCTGGTGCGTCAGCGAAGACCCTCAGGAGCCCGTTTCCCACCACAGAGGATCCACCCAACTCTCTCCTCTCTCCCAGGAAACCCTTGGGGTCCCTTTTGATGGCTCCTTTCAAAAAATAAACCAACAAACAAAAAAAGATAAAAACCTCACCCACACTTGCTCCTCAGTTGGGAAAATTCCACCCTGTAGGGGCTGGCTTTGAGAGGAGAGTCCCAGGGGAGCTGCAGGAAGGGGGCTTCGGACCCCTGAAGTCATTGCTGCCCGAGTGCCCTGGAGGCAGGAAATGAGGATTTAGGGCTGTAGCCCAGCCAGGAGCACTCAGCCTCCCTTAGCCCCAAGTCTCTTTCAGTGAACAGTAAGCTTGGGGAAGACGTCTTTCTGGGAACTCTGCACCCCTCCAGGTGGATACTTCTTGCTGAGTGAGCTGAGGAGAGAACCCCTGATTTGTTCAAGTTAATCTGACAGAGGCACACGTGTGGTTCGTCAGGCACAGATATTTGTGGGGAAGGCCTTGGGTATAAGTGTACACTAGCACCCAGTCTCAGCTGGAAATGTGCTCTCCCGTCACCCCCCGGCAGTACCATCATTTTTTATCTCAGAATGGGCCTTCCCCCATCTTCCCCTCCCCTCCGCTTCCCCAGCATCCGCTCCAGCCACTGCTGAGGAACAGCTGCTCTGAGGCCCATCGCTCATCAGCTGCCTTATCTCCCTGATGAATAATGTTCCCCTTCCCCGCAGCGGCAGCCTGGCAGGAGGCCCGCCCCAGCGTGGAGCAGGCTGCTGACAGGGCTTGGAGCCCAGGCAGCTGTCAGAGAGCAGGACGCTCCCCTGGCCCCCGCATGGGGTGAGGGCTAAGCTCCCTGCCTCACAGACACATGGCACCTGGAGACCCCACAGCCATGGCGAGCTGCACCTCGCAAACCCAGCCATTCCAAGTACACCTCCGCACCCTTTGGATGCGGTAACTATCCTGGGTGCCGGGAAAACAGAGGCCCGTGAGTCCTGCTCCACAGGGCTGGGGACTGCTTATGGGAGATGTGATTTGTACTTATGGTACAGAGCTCTATATTTCACAGTTCTGCGACCCAGAGAGCATGTTTAACCACTCCTGGTCTTGGTTTTTCCCATTTGCCAAATGGGCTGATGATAGTGTTGTATAGATGCTGTGGTTCTCTGCTCAGACCCCCCTTGCCAGCCAGTGCGCCCATCCCCCGCACTGTGAGTGCTGTGGTAATGGCTATACCTCTGGCCTTCTCCAGAGCCTTTGGCTTATGGTAACAGCATCCCTGAGACAGCCGAAAGGCTATCTCCTTCGGCCACCATTCCCCCTCCCATCAGGGGAGCTGGTAACTGACTGATATTGGGGACACAAAAGCCCAGTTCTCTTTCCTCAAGATGGGACAACTCCATGGGGCTATTTATGCTCCAGAAATTTCTGTAGATCAAGCCAAGGCTAGAGCTTACCCACAGCTACATCCATCCTCAGCCCCTTCACCTGCCTGTCCTGCTTCTCTTGTAGCTTTTCCTCAAGAGCACACCCTCCGTCCATGAATCATAGGCTTTGGAAGCCTGTTTTGGGCACCTCGTTTAGGGGACTCAACCCAAGACAAGGACCCACTTCACAGGGGCTTTATGTGAGGATTCGATAAGATAAGGCTTGAAAAGCCCCTTGTGGGTGCCTGGCACTCAGCAAGTACCCAATAGTCAGTGATCGTGATTCTTATAAACTACTGCTACATGACAGAATGTCACAGGGGAACTTGGACAGGTACGACAAGAGAGGTTGGTGATGAAAGCCTTGGTTCCAAGTCTGCAACTGGAAGCAGTTATCCTAGGAAGGGCCCTTGGAGGTCACTTAGCCCAACTGTCCTTTTACCATTGAGAAAACTGAGGCCCAGAGAGGAGAAGCTGCAGTGTCAGAGACCCACGGCAAGTCAGGGGCAGAACTGGGACTAGACTATGCCATGCTTTGCCCACCGTTCCTCATGCTCTTTTGCTGTCTTGGGATCCTTCGTCCCTGCTAGTTGTTGAAGTGCTGCTGACTTTAGATGGGCCAGGACCCTGGGAAGGGAAGTCAGAGCACACTCCATTTCCACATGCACGTCCTGAGCACCTACTAGGACGGGACACCTGCCAGGCAGTCAGGGGCGCGGTATACACAGATATGCAACAGCCCCTGGTTGTTCAGAGACCTTCACTGTTTTCAGAGAGAGAGAGAGAGAGAGAGAGAGAGAGAGAGAGTGTGTGTGTGTGTGTGTGTGTGTGTGTTGGTTAACTTTTATCCCAGGAAGTAAATAATACCAGCCCATTCTACAGGGAATGACTGATTCAGAGTGAGCTTTGAAAGACCAGTAAGAGCAGATAGATAAGCAAGAGCATTCCTGGGCTCACTTTTTACCATATTAAATACATAGGAATATTCTTAATTTCCACAATGCTTTCTCTGAATAGTCTGCTGTCCTTTTCATTTTCCCCAAGTATGTATAGAGTTACAAAGGTGAGACAGATCGTGGCTTCCGGGTATAGCTGGAGTCCTGTGTGGCTGAAGTATAGGATGCATATCATCTATTTGACCATAGATGACCACAGTGGAACTGGAGAATTAGAGCTTTTAAAATCAAACCAAACTCAGAATTCTCTGTGTCATGCTATAGCAGTTGGGCTTCAATCTGTACACAGTGGGCAGCCTCCAAAACCAGGAGAGCAACATGCTCAGATGTGTCTCCTACGAAAATGTCTCTGGGCAGCGTGGAGAGGAGACTTGAGAGGCAAGGCAAGAACCCTGCCCCCAGATGGAGGCAAGCTTGGATAGGTGAAAAGTTAAGTAGGAGACCACAACTCGTGAGCTGTCAGGAGATGCTGTGTGAGGAATTTCCACATGAGCCAGACACCCTGAAGGTGACAGGAATGGAGGATGGGAAGAAATTGTGAGGAAGTGGGATTTGAGTTGGAATTTTTGAAGGGCAGTTTCCTAAGCATGGGGAGTGGTGTGGACAGAGTGCAGTATGAATGGATGGAAGATGAGCGTGGGGTCAGCAGGACCATGGACCTGGGCAGAAGGTCGTCCTAGGAGCACAGAGGTGTTGGAGCTAAGAGGAGGCCCAGGCCACTTTCTGGGGAGCGCTGAGCCCCAGGGGAAGAAGTATGAACTCCCGCCTGTGGGCAGTGCGGCTGCTGGAGGAATTTGAACAGCAGAGTGGCAGGAGGGAAACAGGATTTCAAGATTAGCGCAGGAGTGGGATGTAGATGAGGGTGGCGGCGGGAGAGGGACCTCCCCCCGCAAGTTGGAGGACACGCACTGCCCGCTTTCAGGCCACATCCCCCTGTCCAGATAAGTTTGGTTTGCACACACAATGTGGTCCCATATTTTTTTAAAAGGAGAGATTTCACACAAAAAGATTTCATATAAAAGGCAGGTTTCTGGCTTCATTTGAAAATCAGAGGATTTGGTAAGACTGGACCAAGTATTTCCATGTGGCCACCGTATGCTGGAGTTGGTCACAATTGCCCCCTATAGGTGCAGCCTTGAGTTTCATTGGAGTTTTTCCCATAGCAGTCCTGCTTTATTTATTTTTGGTGCATGGTGATTTTTAGAAATTTTTGAATGAGCCATCAGCATTTAAGTAACTGAGAATTTCTTATAAATATCCAGATTTGGGCTTCTTTAGAAAGGCATTAGGGCCACCTGGGACCTCGTTCCTAGGAGGCCATAATGTCTAGAGCTTAGGCTGTTTTCCATTTCACCAGTCCCTACTTCTCCCAGCTCTCCACAGAGGCCTGCGTTAGCTGCCATCTGTCATAGAGGCTGTGCTCCTACAGGAAGACGAAATGTTTCTAGCGCTCAAGTCGTTATCAAAAGTGGGAAAATGAAAGATAGAGCAGGGGACGTGCCTGCTCCTAAAAAAGGTTGGAGAGAACATTGTGGAAATGAAGAATATTCCCGTGTTTAATTTGTAAACAAGGAGAGTATGTGTTAGAAGAAGACCACCAAGGACACTGCTAGAAAAGACTGGCCCGCTCCCCTAGCCTGATGTTACCTGCTTGGGCCCCGTTGGCATGTAGCTTGGGAATCCCGGGGCACAGGCAGGGGGGTCACGTCACACTCAGCACTCGGCAGTCTGGATTCTGCGCTTCAGAGGAGCAAGAGGAGGGATTTGTGACCAGGGGTTAGGAGCTAAGGGTGTGTTGAGATGTCCTGGGCATGAGGCAATGGGAGGGAAAACCAGAGTGAGAGTGGGGAGTGGGAGTGTAGGGGGAAACCCTAGACACTTCTGGAGTGGGGAGTCGGCTCCCTACATAGGGGGTCAGAAGAATCGCAGATGACTTCAGGGTGACAGATCCTGGGTTCCGGGGGGCATGGGAGGTGCCTTAACAGAAGTCAGGAGATCCACACTGGGGGAGGCTGATGACTTAGGGTCCAGGCACAGTGAGTCTGAGGTGATAAGGATGGTGCTGGTAGCACACTGGCTGTGTACATCAGCTTTGAAGCACTCAGGTCTCATGTGGACCTTGTTCTTGTTGTGCTTAATCTCTCGGTGCCTTAGTTTCTTTTTTAAAAATTATTATTTATTTATTTACTTTACTTTTATTTTTATTTACTTATTTTTAATTGAAGTATAGTTGACTTACAATACTATATTAGTTTTAGGTATACAACATAGCGATTCGATATTTTTATGGATTATTGGTGCCTTAGTTTCTTGAAAAATAAGGCTATTGATAATCTTCCTCCTATAGGGTCATTGTGAGGATTAAAGATAACATAATTAAAAGCCTAAAAATGCCTCCTGGTGCAGAGGAAGTGCTCTGTTCCACTATTGCCTGTGAGGACAAGGTGGGTGAACCCACTGAATGGAGGCGATTTCACGGGGCAGGGAACCAACACTGGGCCTTGGAGAAGAGCCATAGGAGGGGAGAAGACACAGTGAGGAGCCGGGAGGAAGCAGCTGGGAAGCAAGGGGAGAGCGTCTTCAGGGCGGGGACAATGAAGATCATGCAACAGAGGCCACGAGGACCAGGGTGAATTCGCCCCCCAGAGGACTCTTGGCAATGTCTAGAGACATTTTTAGTTGTCACAGCTGGGCATGGAGGTGCTACTGCATCTGCTGGGTGGAGGCCAGGGAGGTGCCTCACCCTACAATGCACAGGGCAGCCCCCACAAGGAAGAATTCTCCAGGTCCAAAGGTCAGTAGTGCAGAGAGCGAGAAACCCTTCTCTAGAGCCAACAGCTTCCAGGTTTGACTCGTGGTTCCACCAACAACAGCCGTGTAACCTCGGCAAGTTCCTTAACCACTCTGTGCCTCAGTTTCCTTATCTGGAAAATGGGGATGAAAATAACAGCTGCTTAAATGAGTCGGGCTTAAATGATTGACGATATGCGGAGGGCTTAGAATAGAGGCTCATTGTACATTAGCTGTTATTAGAAATCAAGGAAATGGAGGGCATAGCAGAGTCCATTTGATCCTGGAGTTTGGCTTTTAGGAATGATCTCAGTGTGATTTCACTAGGGTGGAAAGGGGAATGGCAGCCAGATGCAGAGGGTGATGGAGATGGGTATGTGGGAATTGGGGCTAGCAGGCACAGACAGTAGCAACTGGAGGAAGTGGGGGAATAGCTAGTTATGGCTGCCAGGCCAAGTGAAGGGGTTGTTTTACATTCAGTTATTTATTTATGCCAATCAAAAGTTCTGGTTATTGCCCAAACCACATGATAACAAAAAAGGAAATTTTCAAAACAAAAGAAATCACCTGCAGCCTCACCACCTTAACAAATTAACGATGTTCCCGCTCCCCTTCCAGGCCTATCATTTTTACAGTGCTTTAGTCATTACACAGATTTTCTTTTCTATTGTTTTATGTCACATGAAATTGTCCCATAAGCATTTTCCATGATGTTACATCATTGTTAGATTTATCGCTTTTTTCCAAAATGAAGATAAACCTCATTGTTTTTTCCTAGTTGTAAAAATGCTTTGTGCTCTTTTTTTAAATGCAGATGGTACCAAAAAGTCTGAAGAAGAATGTAAAAACCCCCATTTTCCATCCCACCCTACAGAGATAGCCAGCTTAGCATTTGTGGTGAACATCCTTCCAAACAAATCTCCATGCATTATTCTTTTTGTTGATTTGTTAACTCTTTTACGTAAATATGAACATTACTGTCATTCATTTTCAACCTTGAAGCGCAGGTTTTCTTATTGTTGGAGTCGGGGTTGTTGTTTTGGGAAGTGAGGAGGGGGCTGTGGATGGATACACACAAGAACAAAGAAAGCCAGGAAGCTGCTAGAAAGAGGAAATATTGCGGGTGTGCAGAGTATTCGTTTCCTGAGGCTGCTGTAGTAGCTAAGTACCAGAGGCTGGGCGACTTACACAACAGAAATATATTCTCTCACGGTTCTGGAGGCTGGAAGTCTGAGATCAAGGTGTCAGCAGGGCCGTGCTCCCTCTCAAGGATCTAGGTGAGGATCCATCCCTGTCTCTTCCTGGCTTCTCTCGGTTGCCAGCAATACCTGATGTTCCTTGACGTGTAGACACATCACTCCAACCTTTGGCTCCGTCGTCACATGGCATTTTCCTCTTCCTCTCTGTGTGTCCAGATTTACCTCTTCTTATAAAGATGCCAGTCATTGGATTAGGGCCTGCCCTACTCCGGTATGACTCACCTTAACTTGATTAAATCTGCAAACACCTATTTCCAATTAAGGTCACACACACACACACACACACACACACACGCACGCACGCACGCACGCACGTAATGGGGCTCAGGACTGCATTGTATCTTCTGGGGGGGACACAATTCAACCCATAACATGTGGGATCCCCAGGGTGATGGAGGAGGAGGATGGAGCAGCAAGGACTCCTCTGAAATGAAAGGGAAGGAAGAGACTAGGGTAAAGAGACAGAGATTCTGAGGCTGAGAAGGGAGACGAGGAAGCCTACTTCCTCCAGCAACTCGTGTCTGTGTTTTATTAACCTCCTAGTAGTTTATAGAGAGCCCCAGGATCCATCAGAGAGCCTGGCTGTTCATAAACCCTGCCGGGCCCCTTCCCCACCGTCATCACGCCGTGCAGCTGGCAGCCGCTGTGCGGGCCCCACAGACCTCACTGCGGCATCCTGTTGTCTGCTTCTCGCCAGATTCCTGGTTGGCTGCCACCTACTTTCTTTTCGGCCTGGACTAATTTGTTGCAGTCCTCAGGCTGGAGGGAAGCATCGCTAATTCCCAAAGTCCTTCCACATGGCCCACTCAGAGCCCTCCGTCTGCCAAGTGTGCACATCTCCTCTGTTCTGTCCTTGCTGGAGGTTATGGTCCCTCAGCCTTCGGGAGTGTGGCCATTCCCCCTCCCCTTTTCCTCAGGACACCTGTTTTTGCTGGCTTGCTCAGTTCTCTTGGTCTCCTTCCCACAGATTTGGTACCTGAGGTTGAATTTTCAGAGGGGGAGGGGAATGGGGAAGGATTGTGAGAAATGTGGAGAAGTTACAAGGACAGCCGAAGTCTCTGCTGGTGGACGCAGATGTCAGGAAGTCCAGAGCCTTCCCAGGTGTGGCTGGGGTTAGGTCTGAGTGTGATGGGTAAACATGTGACCAAAATTAGCAACATTGTCACCCTTAGTCAGCCTGGCTCTCCGGGAACAGGGGACTGTTAAAAAATAGCAGTCAAGTGGCTGAGAATAATGAGGCTTCTACTTATTAACTTAGGTCCCAGGCAAAGCCCAGCCAAAAATCTTTTCTTGCCACCGCAGGCTTCTGCATATTGAGGGAATTATTACACTTCTCCAGTGGTTAAAAGTCACTCAGCCTTTGGCCCCCTACCTCTTGACGCTGCCTGGAGCACCTAATAATCTCCGAGCAATGCGTCACCTGTCCCAGCTCTACCACTTAATTATATGTTGTCTTTGCTTTCCTCTCCAGTGTCGACTGCCACTTTTGAGAAAGACCTGGGATCAGAAACTCAATAATGTAGCTCATATTAAGTCTGAATAACAGGAAAACCCAAGTACAGCCTCCAGCCGGGATGTGCCGGCTTGTTCGGGACTGAGGGAGGCCTTCTTGCTCGGGCACGACAGGCCCAGGGCGTCTGTGGAGACAGAAGAGCAGGAGGGGGTCATGAGAGTTGTTGGGAATTTCCGCCTAGCCTCATCCCTTGCCACCGCCTCATCAGACCGCATACTCCAGCCGTGCAACCAATTGCAAACATTGCCACTTCTTCCCAGTATCAGCCAGAGCAGTAGTGATGGGAAGCGCCAGAACCAATTCAAACTAGTGTAGGCAAAAGAGAAAACTTAATAGCTCACATAACTCAGAAGGTAAAGATGGCTCTGGTGTCAGGATCCAGGGGCTCAGTGACGCAGACAGGCTTTTGTCTCCCTCCTTGTGTTGTTCCTAGTGGCACTTCTGGTACAGGTGGGATCCCTCCATGGAGCAGGAAAAGGGTGTTCATCAGCCCCACGTGACATCACTCCAGCTTAGCTGGCCCCTCAGAAGAGGATTGCGACGGGCCCATTTGACGTCAGCAACGCAATCCTTAGACCAGTTAATGCCCAGGGAAATGTGGTTCTCTGGTTGGAGAGGATTTCATCACGGAGTCTGTTTCCCCCCAGAAAGAAGGCTACTGAGAAGAGAAAACAAAACCAGCACAGTCCATTACACCCGCCACTTCAGCGGTTCGTTCATGCAGTTGCAGGTGCCGTTCCCTCTACCTGGAAACCTTTAAAACCCTGTCCACCTGACAAAGCCCTACTTTTCTTCCATGACCCAGCCAGCGCACACTCGTCCACACCCTCCCCAGACAGAGGGCCACCTTAGTGTTTCATACATGCCTCTGTTATTTCACTCACTCACTTTTTCTTTTGTTCTTTTAGGAAATCCTTATCCTTTAGCTTTGCACCCACCTCCTCTAAGACTGTGAGTTTCATGAAAGCAGGGATTGTGTCCCAGTCATCTCAGGATCTCCAGCCTCTACAGGGATGCTTGGTCCACTGTCAGGCCCAGAAGCTACTGACCACATCCTTGGATGTTGGGGTGACATGCAGGCTGTGGCTGTTCCCTGACTGGATAGAGAACCTTGGGTGCTGGGTATGGAGGGAGGAACTAAGTGCTGGAGTCACTAACTTTTCTGCTTTCCATGCAAATCCCTTGTATCCCAGGCTGTCTGGAAGGACACTGTGCATTCTGGGCAGCAGCCAATGGCAGAATTTGAACTGTGACACATGCCTGGTTTGCTGTGATACATTACACATGGAGAGTGTTTATTTCTCACATATTGTATCTGAGAATCTTAAGCAGTCATGGGGTCTGACTTTCATTCTCGGGGGTTAAAACCTTCTTGGTGATGCTAACATACCTCCAGGAACACAGGAGTCATTACCTTGTAAGGCAGCCCCCTGGTTATTAGGGGCCGCATGTTATCTCCTGGCTACTTTGGCCATCAGTCCTAATTCTTTTCTCTAGGGCCACAAGGAAAGAGGTCACTCTTTTTTCCACTTCGTGTTCATTCATTCTTTCATGTGTACATGAATTCATTAACTTCATCATTCATTTAAAAATATTGATAAGGCCTATTTTGTCCAAGATGGGCAGGTCCCCTGTTCTCATTGAGCTGACATCTTTAGAGGGGAGAGACAGACAATAAACAACTTAACATATAAACAGGAGAAATACAATTGTCATAAGAGCTGTGAAGAAAAGAAAATAGGGCAATATGAGGGTTGGGGAAAATTTCAATACAGCGAACAGGACAGTTGTCTTTCAGGAAATGAATTTGAGCCAGTGAGTGATAAGAATGAGGCACCCGCGAACAATTTGGGAAAAGAGCATCCAGGTTGAGAATTAGAGGGAGGAGCAGTTGTCAGTGTGGTTTGGGTGGAGGTGAGGGAGGGGATAAAGTAGAAATGAGGATGGAGAGGTGGGCAGGGACCTTGTAGCCATGGTAAGGAGGTGAGGATCTGTCATCGGAAAGAGGGAAGACATCTAAGGGTTTTGAGCATGGAGTTGATGTATAATTTTAAAAGAACACTTGGAATATGGAAGCTTGAGATAGATTCCCAAATCCCGGAAGACAAATAGGAGGTGGCCACTACTTTATTTCAAAGAGTAAGAAAGATCTGATTTAGAGGTGAGCTCTAGACAGCCTGGAAAGACAGCACCATAATACCTGGGGCTGGGGTCAGAGTATCCCAAGACAGGCCATCGGATACTCTTCTTGGAAGGTGGTCTGGGAAGGGCACCTCCTTCTTCTAGATAGCCAGATTTCCCCCCCACCCCCAGGCTGTGTTCTTCTTATGAGTTCTCCACAAACAGTGAAAAACTAGGAGGCTGCCCAGCACAAGACTTTATTTCCTCCTGGAGCAGAGTGCAGTTGCCCTAGTGAGGCACCAAGTGTGCTAGCACCATTGTCTGTGAGGGAAACTACACTGCCAGGAAGAGGGGGCATCGTGCTGTCGGAAGTGGGGCCCCGGAGGACCCTCGGAGCATCAAAGCAGAGAGAGAAATCAAAAGGAAAAGACTCAGGGGGAACGGAAAATGTGTTTCCATATTTTCTTAAGATTCACAGCCATAAAAAAAAAAAGGCAAGCAACTAGTAAAAACATTACTGCGTGCGACAGATAAAGGGCAGCATCCTAACACAGAGCTCACGTCAATGAGGAAACAGGGAGGCCCCATTTTTTTTTTTAATGGGGAAAAATGTGAGCAAACTTTTACAGAAAAGAAAATGCATATGGTTAATAAAAGTACTCGATCTCACTAAAATCAGAAAAATGAGAACTAAAACAGCAGTGGGGTGCAGAGTATCTTTTGGGGGAAATGGTTTATAGATTGAAAAATGTATTTTTTAAAGACTGCTGTGCTGGTGAGCCTGCGGTGAGGAGCTCTCTGTCAGGTGCAGTGGTGCTGTGCACCTTTAAAAAGGGATACTCTTTCGAGTGCCTTTAAAAAAGTTCATACCCTTTAACCCAACGATCCCACTTCACAGACTCTATCTTAAGGAAATAGTTTTAAATGCAGAGGTTGATTTGTGTGCAAAGATGTGCATGTGTGAAATATTGGAAAGAGGCTACTTGATAATAATAGATGATTGGTTGGCTTAATATGGTATATCCATTCGGTGCACTATTATTAGGTAGCCATTAGAAATGATATTTTTGAAGATATTTTGGTAGGGAAAATACACTGCAATATGTGGAAAATAGCAAAATCATAATTAACAGAAAGCAGGCAGCAATTATGAGTATGAATGCATATTATATATATGAAAATAGGTTAGTGGATCATAATGTACATGTAAGGAAACACATAGAAAGGTTATTAGAATTTTCTCTGAGTTGAGAATTACAGGTAATTTTGTTTACTTCTTTGTGTTTTCCAAGGGTGTTTTTTCTTTTTTTCCACAATGAACATATATTATTTTAAAAATCAGATAAATGTAGAAAATGGTTGTCTTACAAGTCAGTGCTCCCTTTGGTCCTCAGATCCCTGTGAGACACACACACCCCTTCATCCCGCCTTCCATCTCTGTTGCTGTAAGACACTGCAAAGTGGAGGGCAGAGAGCAGACGGAAAGCAGGGAAGTGGGTGCGACCTCCTGCTGTGGGTTTTGCTGAGTGACCCGGGACATGTCACTGCCCGGCGACAGGGCTCAGTTTCCGCATCTGTAAAATGCACTGGTGGAGCTGGTTCACCTCTAAGACTGTAACAGGACTGTAGGCATAGCAGGTTCCAAGCTTCTAGCCCAACACCAACCCTAACCACAGTGACATCTCTGACCGCTTCCGTGAGCAAATGCCACCCACACCCAGATGTCACCGTCCATGCGGTCACCCTCAGGACGGGGGAGACCCTTGCCCTTTCCTTTGGGAGCAGGAGGTGATGTTCATGTACATCATTCATTCCTTCAACACGTCCTTGTTACGCGCCTGCTCCTGGGTGCCAGACCCTGGGGGCAAGCACCATAAGGCCCAAGCTCAGAGTGATTCAAAAAGTGTCTTCCCTGGGGGCAAGTCTTTTCCCTTTGAGAGTTATTTTAATTTATATTTGAATTATTTTAAAGAACTAAAGTTTATTTGAAGCTAAGTGTCTGACTGGATGAGCCAGATGGATCACACCATTTTAAGTGTAAACCACCTACCTACCGTGAGTCTGATTTTCTTGTGTGACTTAGAAATGAGGAATCCAGAAACAGGTGGATCCTTGGCAGTGTGAATAAAACAATGTGTGAATCCACCTGGAGCCGTGTGATGGAGGGAAGAGCATGTGGACTTGGAGCCAGATGACCTGAGGGCAAACGTGGCTCTCCTGCTTCCCAGCTTTGTGACTTGGGGAAGTTCACAACTTCTCTGACATGCAGGTTCTCATCTGTAAGGTGGAGAAATAGTCCCAACCTTACCCAGGTTTGCTTGTGAGCATTAATCAGGATCTTATTTCCAGAGGGACCTGGCAAAGAGGGACCTGGCAAAGAGCCTGGCATGTTCTTGGCCATCACGTCAGTACTCTTGCTGCTTTCCAGAGGTTGCTACTTGAAAGGGGCAAGACACGTTGGAGATATACGAGAAGAAAGCCATGTTGCACCATCGTTGAGATCCAGGGTTGTGAGGCTACACAGACCTGGCCCTGCCACTTACCTGCAGTGTGTCTTTTTGAGGAAGTGACCTGATCTTCCTGAGCCTCAGGGTGCTCATCTGTAAGATGGAGTTGATGGCAGCAGTATCCACATCCCAGGGCACTTGTGACGACTCAGTAACATGTGCATCCACCGTAGTGCCTAGTAAAATCGCAGTATATTCACTGAACTGTTTGATACATTTTTTTCCAATTGCAAATGAAATAGTTGTTCAATATAGAAAATTTAGAAAACGACCTTAAAAAGAAATAGAAGAAAGTATGAATTGTTTTCAGTCCTTTTGCTTTGCAGTTGCTGTGTGTTTGCATCTGAGCTTCCTCATCCACACTCCCACACCCCATCTGCATTCTGAACTGAGGCGCTATCCCCAGCAGGCTGTGGCATGTTGCCCTGATTGTTCCATCAATGCAAGGTATGTAACACTGCTGCCGGCCCCTCTCTTGGCAGATCCTTCAAGCCGGACTTCATCCTTGTCCGCCAGCATGCCTACAGCATGGCCCTGGGTGAAGACTACCGCAGCCTGGTCATCGGCCTCCAGTATGGAGGGCTGCCTGCCGTCAACTCCCTCTACTCCGTCTACAACTTCTGCAGCAAGCCCTGGGTGGTAGGTGCTGGGCCACGCTGACCCGGAAGGAATGGGGAGGCAGTGGCTGACCTCCCAGCCCTGAAGTGGACCCATTCCCCAGCATGGAGGCCCAGTAATAAAAGGAGTCTTTTTAAAGCAACTGAATAAACAACTTAGATCCCAAACTCCTTCTTGTAATTATTACCCAATGATATTATATAGCATATTATGATACAGTGTTATGTTATAATAATGTTAGTGGTAAGAGGGGGTACCCTACTGCTCTTATTAATATTTGAGCATGTCATCATTTTTGTTTGAAGGTCAGCACTGTTTATTGAGCACTTACTATGTACTAGAAAACTGTGCTGCCTGGTGCTCACGCTATTGCTATCATGTGAAGTGAGCATCATTACTCTATTTTACAGAGAAGGAAGATCAGCTTTAGGGCCGTTAAAGAACTCCTCAGGGTCATGGAGCCAGGAAGGGGTGAAACCCAAACTTGGACTCATCTCTCTCCAATCCCTAATGCTCGATTCCTCTCCCACTTTTATTCATTAGTTTCATATTCATTCATTTGATATGCCTTTCCATCCAAATGTTACCTGTAAGAGAGACTTTTCCTAAAATATCACCCCATCACTCCCCAAATACTCTCAAATTTCTTACCCTGCTTTATTTTTTCCCCAAATACTTATCTCCACCTAGAATGATATATTTATTCATTCATCTGTATTATCCAGCTCCCCTACTTGAAATAATGTATTCATGCAACAAACAGAGCACCTACTATGTTCCAGGGACTGTTCTAAGTTCTAGGAACATGGCAGTGAGCAAATCAGACCAAAATCCCCGGATCTTACGTTGTAGTGAGCAGGGGCACATGCAGTATGTTAATAGACATGCCAAATATTTAATATGACATGATAAGTGTCAAGGGGAAAACAAAGCAGAGAAGGGGAAGAGGAAATGTAGAGGTTCGGGGGTATGTAGGATGTGCTCTGTGAAGCTCTTAGCCATCTCATCTCTTCTTTTCTTGTCTCTCTGCATGGTCTCCTGGTGGTAAGGCAGTGGTTGAGAACATGGGCTCTGGAGCCAGACTGCCTAGGTCCAGGCTCCTCCATTTATGAGCTGATTAGCCTTGTGCAACTTGCTTGATCTCTCTGAGTTTATTTTCCATGTTTGTAAAACGATGATAAAAATAGGGCCCTCCTGGTAGGGTTATGAGTTAATACATGTAAAGTACTTAGAATGGTGGGTGGCATTAAGTACATAGTCAATAAATGGTAACAATTATTATTGTCCCTAGTATTAGGAACGAGGTCTCTGCAGAGCTGGCACTCAGTATTTATTGAATGCATACATGCATTAATTTAGTAGATATAGATAGTCTTTAACCACTATTACCATGGCTTTGGTCTCCTCCTCATTCTTCCCTAACCAAGCTTTTAGGCCTGCAACATCCCAGAAAGGTCCTAGGTAGTATTAGTTCACCCTCCTTGTTTTCCCACATAGTCATGGTGATGGTAGCAACTACCATTTATTAGCACTAACTGCACTCTGAGCCCTTCACATGCATATTGTATTTAATCCTCGAACCAACCTGATAGTAGGTATTTCTAATATCTCCATTGTACAGATGAGGAAACTGAGGCTCATGCAACCAGTAGTAGGTAGTGAAGCTGGGCATCTCCAAAACTCCTGCTTGATTATGGAATTACTCTCCTTCTCTGGACTTCAGTTTCCTTATCTGTAGAATGAGAGACCCTCCCATCATTTCCGGTATTTCTGAGGTCCCTCGAGCCCACTAAACTGACACTGTGTTGCACCACAGCTGCAGGTTACAGCTCAAGAATCTACAGACCAATCCTGGCCTGATGCAGAAAGTTCCTAAGTTACCTGTTCTTTCTTTGTGAGCTCTTAGTATTGAGTTACCCCAAAGTAAGTTTGGCACAAGACTTAGCTCCTCTTCCGGCCATTGGGCATCCACGTTAGGCCACACATTGCAGCATATTTCTTCTTCGTGATCAGCGTCTACCTTTCTCTTCCCTGCTTTTGTTCACCAGCAGCTGCCCTTTGCCTTCTGGGTGAATTCCCAGCTCTTTGTCTGGCCTCTAAGGCTCCTGGTGGTCTGTGATGGATCACTCTCCAGCCTCCTCTCTCACTGTCCCTTGCACCCAAGGCCACAGCCACGGCAGCCACTGAGTGTCTCCAGCACACACTTGTTTCACTGCACATCTGGAGTGCCCTCTTCCTTCTCTTATGTCATCTGCTCCAGGGAGTCGTCCTCACCCCCACTCTGTCCCTCTTCCAGGTCCCATAACCCCCTCGCTTCCCTCCAGCAAGACATTATTATCCCAACCATCTGCCCACAGGCGGTCTTTCCTCCAGGCCTGGTCTACATGTTCAGTGTGTTGCCCCAATATTAAGGCGCAGTGCTGGGCACAGAATGAGCTCCCAGGGGTGCTGAGTAGGGTGGGTGATAGAGGAGACTATAAGTCTGAGGTCTGCTTTTCAGGAGCTTACCCACTAGCTCTGGAGAGAGTAACTATCTCCATGGCAAAACAAGGAAGTGCTGAAGCAGGGGGAGCACAGTGTGGAAGGGATGCAGCTTGTGCTGTTGGAAATGAGTGGGGTTTCTAAAAGCAGAGAAAATACTTACTACTAACATAGCCAACATTTAGGTGTACCTATGGAGCAGGGCTTGCTTTTAATACACTGTATATTTAATCCTTACAACAATCCTGTCAGGTTGGATCTCTTGTTTTCTCCATTTACAAATGAGGAAACTGAAGCTCAGAAATCTGAAATGACTTTCAAGGTTACACAGCTAGTAAGTGGTAGAGGATCTGAACCCAGAGTCCACACCATAAACTACTACACAAATGCCTCTCAAAAAAGAAGGGCATTGCAGGCAGGGGACTTGACATGAAGGTCAGCAGCTTGTGCTTGTGTGAAATGCTAAGAGCGTAGTAAATGCTTATGAAATGTGATTGAGCAGAACTTAGTGGACCTGGCGGGAATGAAGGGATTGGTACATACTGGGTAACAACGGTTGACCAATGTTCTCTCGTATTCTGCCCTAGTTCTCTCAACTCATTAAGATCTTCCATTCCCTGGGTCCTGAGAAGTTCCCGCTTGTGGAGCAAACGTTTTTCCCCAACCATAAGCCAATGGTGAGTGCCCTTTTTTACTCTGCTTATTTTTGTGATATGGCATAAACACAGTTGTCCATGTACTCAGTCCATTTGAGTGGAGGAGGTGGGCTCAGGGGCTGCTCCCTGACCACCCAGGCTCTAAGGAAGAGCTGTGACATCCTATAGGAATACCTGGCTTTCCTAGGAGAAGGGTCAGGTCTCCAGGTAAAATTTCAGGCGGTAGAGCAAATGACAAAGATGGACAGCATTCCTTGGGACATTGGGAATTTTCAGCAAATCAGGAGACAACTTGAGCTGGCATATTGGAACCAAAGGTTGATAATAAAGGTGAAAGATGTTTCAAAGGTAGGATGTTACCTTGAACCCTTGAGCCCTGTACAGGACCTGGTTTCAACTCTTATTTTAATAAAAGCAGTAATATTTTGTTTGCATTGATCGTCAAAGGGCAGTTTCCTTGTGCATCCTCTTCGCATTCCAACTGTTGAATATACTCAAGGTTGTCTCTGGGAAGTGGTTGGAGCTTCCCAGAGAATTTGGAATATGTGGGATAGCCTCCCATTTGGATGGTGGGAAAGGTGAACATCTTTTTGGATGAGGTGGAGAGTTCTCCTTCCTGCGGCCAGAAGAAGTTGGATCAAGAGTTCTGGGCAGCTGGAAATAGCCCGTGACATGCCTGCTTTCATGGTCGGTGGTCTTGTTAAACTGGTCAAAGGAATGCGGGGCCATGGCCCCATGCATGCCTTGCAAGGAATGTGAGTCTTGGGGAACAAGCTGGTTAATAGGGTATTCAGTAATCTCAGCTGAGGTTGATGCCCTGCTTGTAGAATCCCAAGCTTAGGCTGCTGAGCTTGACAGTCCTGTTTGGAGACACTGATAGGTGTCTCCAGGTGGGGGACAGTCTAACTAGGCAGAAACATTTCTCATTGATTATCTTTCCCTTATATCTGATGCAGTGAGAGGAGTCATAGAATCCAGGATGTGCTGGTTGGAATAAGAAGGGCATGTGCAACCCAGCATATTCCAACTAAGTGAGAACACCGTGGAGAAAATTCAGGGTGTATCCTCAAACCAGCCTGAGTTTGAATCCCAGTTCTGCCTACTTACTAGGTCTTGGGTCTCTGTGAGCCTCAGCTTCCTCAGCCAAAAACCATGGATGACAGTAGAACTACCTCATTGAGTTGTTGAGATTTAATGTGATCATGTGTATAGGGTGCTGTGCTTGGCATACGATAGGTGCTCAAAATAGAGTAGCTTTAAAATAGGGGCAAAGCCATACCCTGGAACACTGTCAACAATGGGATGAAAGTTGGGTGAGGGGTCTGCAACCAACTCAGCCCATTGAGGGTGACAGGCCCAGCTGTAAGTTCTGGGAGGCGTTGGCTGGCTGTAGTGAGTTCCTGGCATCCCCAACTAGGCCAAGCCCTACTCGGAATTTCAGGCAGGCATTTGGCATCAAGGACTGCTGTTTGAGCCTCCCCCGCCGACTTCCACCAGGTTGAGACTCTTAGGAAGATTCCTCCCACCAGGGAAGGCCAAGTCAGGGCCCCAGTCTGGGAATACCTGTACCACTAATAGGCAATTAGATATTGATCCAGATTCCATAGAACTAGGGAGAACCCTGGCCATAGAATCAGGGAGCAAGGTCAGGGATGGATTAGCAGCCAGGAGGAAATCTAGGATGCTGCTCCTGAAAATGCACCTGACTGGGGCAAGGGCTGGGGCAGGGTGGGTCCACGCTGTAGAAGTGAGTGGAGGGAGAGGAGTGTGCACAGGCCAGGAGCCAAAGCAGGCAGGACCTGGCTTCCAAGGCCCTCTGTGATCCCTATAACCCACAATGGCAGTCAGGACACAAGGAGACAAGAGACTCTTATCAGGTGTGTGATAGAAATAAAACCACTTTACTGTTTAGAATAAAGGACACACTATAAAAAGTGAACATTATGCAACATTACAAGACAATATACATTCACGGCATATAAAATTCATAAATAACATGGAGGAAAACTGTAAACAGTGCTACAAAATTTAGCAACAAATACATTCCTTCCAGACAGGGTTTTCTCTGGTTGGTTTCTCTCCATCACTTCTGGGTTTCAGGACAGCAGACCGGCTAAGGAGGAAGGTGGGGGTCATGGGAGAATTTACGAAGCCCCTCCCCTTGGAGCATGAGCCCTCCTCGTGTCTCCCAAGAGCCAATTTGGAAGCTGTTGATATCTGTCTCCCCAACACTCCCCCATTTTGTTTTGCTTTTGCTGTCAGAATTTAAGTGTTTTTCTTGTGTAAAACTATTTCAGTGATATTTTTACTTTAGCAGCCAGGAGCCAAACACTTGGGTGTCATTTTTGGTTAATCCATATTGTTGATCATTGAGCATATGATGAAGGGCAGAGGCAGGGGAGGGTATTGTCTCCTGGGGACCACAGTTCCTATGAGACAGCTGTTCCAATAAGTCATTTGTTTCTTTAATTGCTCAAGAACCATGGTATGAAAAATGGTGCTCATGGGCTGTAGCTTGATTGCCATGATGTAGGGTCTGGGGCTGGGTAAGGCTAAAGCACAAGAGTCTCCCAGTATTATCTACCCTGGCCAGATGGAGCACTGGCCTGAAAGATGAGAGCCTGGGTGTGGTGCTTCTGGATAGGGAGACAGAAGAGATGGCCAGGGGAGGCCAAGAGAGCTTGGAATCACAGGTCCCGCGGCCCTGGATTTTTAGGAGAAATTGTGGCTTCCCAATGGGGTGGACAAACGGACTAGGGGAGAAAGGAACGGGAAT
Source organism: Balaenoptera acutorostrata (assembly GCF_949987535.1). Taxonomy (NCBI): domain Eukaryota; kingdom Metazoa; phylum Chordata; class Mammalia; order Artiodactyla; family Balaenopteridae; genus Balaenoptera; species Balaenoptera acutorostrata. The sequence goes on from NC_080074.1 coordinate 14,862,057, forward strand.
GACCAGCAGATTGCCCAGGGCCAGGTGCCTCAGAGCAAGGATGTGAATGTACTTGCTATTTTTTCTCTCCTCCCTCCTAGTCCAGAAAGCCACTAGGATGCCGATAGGGAGGAGTCTGGAGGAGTCTCTAGTGCTAGTTCCTTCTAGTTTCCCCAATTCGCCAGTCTAGCTGCCTGCACAGTAGAAGTATTTACCCTCCGTTCCACTGTAGAATTTGATTCAGGAAAATGGCGGCGTGTGGGTTTTGTTTTTTTTTTCTTTTTCCTCTTAAACACAATGTACACATATTACAACCTACACATGACATAAGATTTAGCAAAATAAAACGTTCACGATATGAATGAAATACAGAAGTGTCTCAGCTACATAAATGACTTTAAATTATACAGTAAGTGAACAGGTGACATAAACAAAGCTATAGCTTATAGAAAGCTCAAAAACCGCCCTCTGACATCACTCTGCAAAGGACCCTTCTTTGCTCAGGACCTGCTGTTTCCCTTGCCAGGGCCTGGCAGATAGGACTGTGGTTCCACCAGCTTGTCAGAGGGAAACTTCAGGTGACTCATGCTCAGGCCTCACCTCAGGCCCCTCCTTGTGTGAGTGGAGAGGACTCCACCAGGGACCAAGAACAGCCAGATGCCTCATGGAGGTCACACTGATGCCCAGTTGTGGGAGGGCGCTTGTGCAGGTTGGGTTAGGGGTTCCACCTTGTAGGACTTTGAGGTTCAAATAAAGAAAATCTTAAAACACCAAGTCTGGGGCTCACCCCTTAAAAACCACTGGCCTGCTGACCTCAGCTTCTCCTGCTCACGCTGCCCCATTGAGAGAGCAAAGGCCCCCCCCACCCCCATTTCCTGTATGCCAGATGTCACAACCACAAGGTGAAAGGTAGGTAATGAAATCAATCCCAAGGAAACCAGATGCCTGTACTGCCTTCCCGCACTGGGGTCCTGCCAAACACCTTGCCTGGGCATTTGCATTTGTGTGCAAGACATGACAGTGTATTGTCTGCTTCTTTTTTTTTTTCTCCTGTTTCAGTTGGCAGCTCTGTTTCCTAAAGTGGAATGAACTGAAGATACAAATACTAATACAGGATAAATACCCATAATCTGAAAAAAGAGACAGAGCAATCATGTTAAATGTAACCATCCTACCATCCCCAATTCTGTAAAATATACATTATCACCTACTCTTGGCATCTCACTTTCAACACTAAAACTTAAAATAATTTTATGTAATCAGAGAATTTATATTATAGTTTTATTTCAAAAAACACAACAAAAACCCTACAGCTGATTGCAGAGTAAGGCTTTCCCAATGACCACCAATTTTAACTTTATGAGGTGAGGACCTCAGGAGGTGGCATACACCCACCAGTAAGCTGGAGGAAGAGGAGCAAGTTGTCCCCAAACCCAGGAAAGGTGGCCATCTAGCCAAGGCAGGACACTGCAGCTTTCCTTCCTGTGCCCAGGCCCCTGACCCACATTAACTCTCATCTCCCATCTGAGCCAAGCCAGTAAGGCAGTTAAACGAAGGCCCCAAACATGAAGCAGGAGAAAAGGAGAGGGACAGAGGTCAGATGACCCCAATTAGAGGGATGCTGAGGGTGCTCAGAATTTCAAATTTTAATTAAAATGAAAAAAAAAAAGGTCAACTTGGAATGTCATGATTTTCTTTAAACAAGCAACAACAACAAAATAGAAGAGATTAAACTATTGGCGTATTTAACAGCATTGAACAGAATTCTGTGTCCTGTAAAAAATTAGCTTATGTCCCCATGTGGGTATATGCAAATGTGTATGCAAACACATCCCCCTAGGTGAGATAAATGCTACTTTGGAAATAGTATTCTCTACCCAAATCTACTTGTCCTATATCTGTGGATAGTGTATGGTGTTTGTATCTCTCCAATTTACATAAAGGCAACTCCTGGCCAAATCTACTAAAGAGTTTTCCAGGAGGAAATCTTGTGGGAGGCTGGGAGAGGAAAGACATTCATCTCAGCTCATTCACCTGAGCTTTTGTCCAAGGCAGGCAAATTGCCTCCTGACCTCAGGCAGATGTTTAAGTCTTCACCAACTAAGAAAGTTCTGTTATTCTGGCCTGGCTGCTTGCTCCAGATTCAGAAACATCTGGTCAACCCAAGCATCGTTGGGCTGGGGAATTGTGTGTGTACTGCATCATCTAGACCCTCTTGCAGTTTCTTCCTCCCCTCCCTCCCTCTCACGTGCAGACACAGACAGACATAGTCTGGTGGGGACATGCAGTAGCATCTCCTTGGTGTATAAGATCTTCTGCGTACCTTGAGTCTATCTGCTTGCTGCCCTTGGCTGATTTGAAACAGTTGGCTTTTCAGCAGCTTCCTTGTCTGTGTCCTTTATGTACTGGGGAAGGGGGAAGAGAAGGGCAAAGGGAGGAGGGTCTGGGAGATGGTGAGATGGGGAAGAAGAAAGAGGGGTAGGTATTACAATGCCCAAATTGGGTAGTTTTTCAATTTTTGTTTTCCTAAAAAAATATAGATTATATCATCACAAAGAAGAATATACATTCCTCATTCTTTCTGGCATGGCACCAAAAATTTCCAGGTGGAAATGGGTGATGTCAAAACCAAAAAGAAAGGGAAGGGTGGGGCCAGGAGGATGGTTCCAAATAAACTCCATATGACAGCGTAGATTTTCCTTTAAGTGTTCGAAGTGCTAAATTTGCAAGAAAACAGGCACTAATTTCATTGTCATCATCTGGGAAGAGTTAGTGTCCAAGGGAAGCTCAGTGGGAAGGGAGGGAAGTGAGGTGGGGCAGGGTCTGGCACTCAGGGGTCTGTGGCATTGATGATGCTTTTGTCCGGGGGGGCCCATCCTCGGTACCAGCTGCAGTAGCCACCCTTCTGCCGGATGCAGGCATAGTGTTTGGACTGGTAGCCAGGGTAGCCAAAATTGGAGAGCATGTCGGTCCAGAGACACTCGTTCTTGGAGGTCACAAAGCAAGGCAGGTAGTAGCAGGATTTGATCTGCAGTGAGATAACAACCAAAGGTTGGTGGAGTCTGCTGTGGTGGACCTAGGCCTGATGCTTGCCCGGTCTGGATTCAGAACTTGGGACCACTGCAGGTGGAGCCCAGCCACATCACTCCCTTAGTGAAAATAATGTAAATAACACTCGCCAGTACTTACTGAGCACCTACTGTGTACCAGACATTCTGCTAAGTGCTTCTATATTATTCTCTTTAATTCTCATAACAGATTTATCTCCCTTTTACAAATAATAGAGCCTCAGAGAGGTTAAGTAACTTGCCCCAGGTCACACAGCCAGTAAGTGGTAGAATTAGACATTTGGGAGTGCTTTCCCTCTCAAATTGTAACAGGCAAAGGCGGGAGCTCTCAGCTGTCGTAGGGAATTGAGAAATTAGAAAGATTAAAGCATACACTGTAGAGTCCAGCTGCCCTAGGCTAGAAATCAGACTTAGTGAGCTGTGTGACTTAGGGCTAGCTACTTAAGCTCTCTGGGCCTCTGTTTCCTCCTCTGCAAAATGGGAACAATTAAAACTGTACTAGTTATAATCACTATTGTCCCATTTTGCCGAGTTGTTGTGAGAATTAACTGAGAGAATGGCCTAACTGCCTCCCACAGCAGCAAGGCTGTGTGCCCTGACCCTGTGCTTGGGTCAAGGAGTTGGGCCAGGTTGAAGAGTGACCCTCTGCAGCAAGTGGTATCAGCAGTCCTGCGCCAGCTTGCCCACCTGGGGCGGGGGCCGCCAGTGAGTCAGCTGCCTAGGTGAGCCCACTTGGGGCTGCTGGGCAGGACCTGCCAACGTAAGGATCCTGTACCTGCCACAACCTTGAGCCACGGGAGGGGCCAAGGATGCTGAAGAGCCCTCATGCCCCAGCAGCTGCCAAGTGGGCAGCACAGATTACAGCAGAAAGGCATTCTTCCCTCGCCTTCTTCACTGCTCAGCCTGGTGCAACATTCCTCACCACTCCTTCTCGGACCTGCCCCTCTGCTCAGGCCTGACATGCATACCCTTCCCAGCCTCACGGCCCAGTGCCCTGTACTGTAGGAGCTGATGTTTCTGGGGCTGCGAGCCAGCACCTCCCCTGCCTGCTCTCCCTGGGGCTTACCTTGCAGTTACAACCCAGATGATATCGATAGTTCAACCCCTTGCGCTGAGAGAGGGTGAGCTGGTCCCACCGCTCCACGAAGTTACACAGTCCTGTGTACATCTTGCCATCATAGACACGGCCTAGAGGAGGAAAGGGACAACAGGGGGGGAGTTGTTTTGTCCAGAACCCAGCCAGAAGAGAAGGAATTCATATCTACTGAGTAACCCCCTTAGGCCAGGAACTGTGCCACGTACTCCTGAGTCCCATGGTTTTATTTCATCCTCCCCAACACCTTTTAGGATGAGTCGTATTCCCATTTTCCAAATGCAGAAAATTAAGTTCAGAGAGGTTAAGTGATTTGCAGAAGGTCCCAAACCCAGTAAGCACTGGAGCTGGGGCCAGAGACCAACTGTTCTCTTCCCGTGTCAAGGGCTTTTTGATCTTGCTTTTGTTTTTTCCTTTCTACGTTGACTGCCTAAAGGTGGATAACTTTCAAAGACAAACCTAATAGGTTGTCCTAAGATGTGGAGAGCAGTAGGTACTAGCAATTTCTTTTCATTTACAGTAAAGCTGAGAAATTGCAAAACCAGGCAAAACTAGGTTTCCTCCCCAGAGTCAGTGGTGGAGCGGAGACTAAAATCTAGCCTCACTGTAGGAGCTTCAAGCTCCCACCACTGGTCAAGCAAGATGGACTCAACACTGGATACTCCTTACAATTCAGTGGGCTCATCGCCAAAGCCCTGAGAACAGTGCTGGGTCTACCACTCCTTCTCCATCCTCTAAAGTGAAGGAACAGTGGACCTTGGCCAAACCCTGGCCTAGATGCTGGAGTTGGCCGTTACCTGTCAGCAGGTACTGGTACTTGTTGACCTCTAGCTTAAGGCCACAGAGACTTTCGGAAGCTTCTGTGTGGATGTACTGCACGTGGGGCATCTTGGTGAAGCCTCGGTACATCTGTGGGCAGAAGGAATATCATGAGAGGGGGACCAGGGCTCAGAACACATGCTGTCATTTGGGCTGTGGGATCGGATTCCCCTAATAGGCCACTGTGTGGCCGGTCACCGACCTACCTACCCCAGGGTCTTCACTTTAGAGACGAGGCCACCTGCTCCTCTCTTGTCTGAGCTATGGGTGGTGCCTTCCCAGAGAAACCTTCCCATCCAGCCAGTCACACCTCCCATTCCATTTTACAGATGAGGAGCCTGAGGCCCAGGCAGATTAAGTGGCTTGTCTAAGGCCACACGGTTGGCGAATAGCAGAGGTAGGCATCCAAGCAGGGGAATCTGCTCTTAACCATTATCCTATGCTGTCTCCCAATGCAGCCTCACAAGTTCATGGCTAAGGGCCTCTGATGCAGGCAGATGCCATTTATAGCTATCATGCCTCCTTTGTCAGCATGCGCTCAGAGCCACTGGTGTGAACGTAACAAAGTCTGAACCCACTTGGTGATTCCAGGTCAAGTCCACGAGCATTATGCAGGCCCGGATCTGTTGAGACAACTGCTAACCGTGTGAGCTGGTGGAGGTGGGAGGGGGCACCGAGGTGTTGCCCAATCCCATTATCCCCCAGTTCTCAGAGTACACAGGCCCTGGATGTCTGGTGGTCTCTAGGCTTATCCCAAGGGTTTCCAATAAGACAACGTCTCTATTTTAGTTCCTGGCATGCATAAGTAATTTACTAATGGTAATAAAAAGCCAGACATCACCTCATTGGTGTCTCATCTAAGTGCCTCCCATTCAGTCTAATGGGCTGTTTTTCTTTCTCCCCATTTTCTTTTAAGCGGCGACTGGCTGGCAAGGGTAGGTGGTCCATGAGGCCCTCTGCCATCACAAAGGGTCTCTTGGACCGACAGCGTTTGGGAGCCTCTGCCTTTTTAAGGGGAGTGCTGTTCTAATTGTGTGCAACCATCGGTGCAGGTGCTTTTAATTTACCTGGCCTCCCTTCTTAACCCTCTTTTCCCGGGAGGCTCTCCAGATGAACGAGGAAATGCAGCCAAGAGCAGTGAGAAGTGCTGTCCTCTCAGTTTTCAGCTGTGCTGTCGGGGAGCACGGGCGTGTCACATCCTACCCCCCACTTCCTCAGTGACGGATGGTGCCTCTCTGGCTTTAACAGGAACCATGCTTAAGGGTGCTGCTGTGTGCATGCCATCAAGTGTGGCCTCGGGAGAACATCCCCTGCACTCACTCCCAGGCCCAACAACTTCTCATTTTGGTGTGGATGACCCGTGACTTTTTGGCAAGTGTTTCAACTCAGTACTCTCTCTAGGTCTTTCAGGCCAGCCTATTGAAGCCTCAGTTTATTCCATGTTGGTCTGTCCCCTGTATCTCTTTTCTGCTTTATGGGTAAGAATCAAGCCCCTGCCCAATAAGAACTCAACTTGTTGAAATCAGCTTGGCATCTCTGCTACTTTTGAATTGAAGAACCCTTTATTTTAACATGGTTTCTAGCACTTGCATGCGGAGCCAAAATCTTAACACATTATAAATGACTGAGTCTGACAAATACAGAGCTGCCTTTCGGGGTCAATTCTGAAAATAACAATATGGTAAATGTATGGTAAAGGCAGGTTTTACTCATTTTGTTGTCTTTTCTTTATAATAATCCAGCTTGATCTAAATATTGATCCTAAAGTATTATTAGGTCTGTAGTCATAGAGACCTAGAACTGGTTTGACAAACTTAGGAGGGTTATAACAGGTTTATAATGCCCTGAAATCAGAGAATCTGAGAATCTCAGAATTGGAAAGGGTGTTAATCTAATCCAGCCGATGCAATGGAAGATTAATGGTAAACTCGGGTTCTGTGGACAGACAGCCAGAGTCTGCGTCTTGTCTCTGCCACTTATTAGCCTCTTGGAAAGTTACGTACCATCTTTGGGCCTCAGTTTCTTCATCTGTAAATTGGGGCAAAGCAATTACTTCATATGGTGTTTTTGAGAATTAAATGCCTTAGAATAGCACTTGGCATACATTTAGTAAAAATTAGTTTAAAGCCAGTTATACTAAAGTTCGTAATGAGCAGAGGGAAGGATTTGGTCCTCTGCTTCCTACATGTCTTGCCCAGCCTCATCACTTAGTGCAAGTAGTTAAAGCCAGTTTCAGACGTAGACAGGTTGCTCTTTTTTCCCCCAGCTTTACTGAGGTATGATTGACAGATTAAGAAGTGTATCAATGTAAGGGGAGGTTTTGATATATGTATACATTGTGATTACCACAATGAAGCTAGTTAACACATCCATCGCCTCATATAGTTGCCTTTTTATGTGTGAGAACACAACATCTACTCTCTTAGCAACTTTCTAGTATGTAGTACAGTGTTGGTAACCATAGTCCCCATGCTGTCCACTAGCTCCCCAGAACTTACGCATCCTGCAGTACTAAAAATTTGTACCCTTTCACCAACATCTCCGCATTTCCCCCACCTCCTAGACCCTGGTAACCACCATTCTACTCTCTGCTTCTAAGAATTCGACTTTTTTAGATTCTACAAATATGTGAGATCATGCATTATTTTTCTTTCTGTGTCTGGCTTATTATACTTAGCATAATGTCCTCCAGGTTCATCTTTGTTGTCATAAATGACAAGATTTCCTTTTTTAAGGCTGAATAATATTCCATTATAATATTTAATTGCAATATCGTATATACACCACATTGGACTCTACAAGCCTCTGGGCTTGGCTTCGCTTTGTGATAGTATCTACACGAAGTTCTAAGAAGTTAACTTCCCTTGGGGTGAAGGGACAAATAACGTGGGAAAGAAATTTCTGAGTTTGGGGAATTTTACCTATTTGTTATGGAATGTCTGGTCTTTATACTTGCAGCATGAACTGTCACCACTATGTCAGATATTTCTGGCATGCCTACAGAAGATCAGCACTGTGCTGGATACTGCTTTATATCATAAACTCATTTAAACTCACAACTGATTCTTATAAGCAACCGAGTTTCAGAGACATTAGATACCTGACTGAGGTACCAAGTACCTGGATTTTCTCTCACAGAATGGGCTGTCTAGCTGGGGTGGCAGAGCACACGAGAACAGAGTCACAGGCATCTGGAGGAGGAGGACAGTTCCCCATAGGCTGGGGCAGTCAGAGAGGCTTCCAGCTGGAGCTTCGAAGGCGAGACCCTGCTATTAATCATTTGATTAGACAAAGCCTTGAAGGAAGGAAGTCACCGGGGGCCAAGCACTCCGATTGTCCAGCAGATCTGTCCTGCCCAGAGTCAGGACATGCACAGCACATGACCAGCGGGCCTCCCCATGGGCCTTTCCCAAGGCCAGCTGGGACATAATGTCCCCCACATGCTGTCCCCTGCAGCCAGCCTGAGAGCATGTCTCCATGGCATAAACTATAGCTACAGGCAAAGCAGATGCTTTCTCATGGTCCTGATAAGAGATAAGATCCCCAAAGATAAGAACATCCAATTCTGGAAACTTCCACCTTTGTACCACAGCCCAGCACCTCAGCCCCAGTGAATCTCCAAGTTTGGGTTTGCAATAAGCTCCCTCAACATTCTAACACCCTTCCCCCGCCCCCAAACACACCTGTGGGTCACTGCACACTCAAGAGATGCCTGAGAGTAGGACCACAGGCTCTGGAATCAGCGTATGGGAGAGGGTCTGCCTGCCTTTCATCTGGTGAGAAGTTTTGGGGGGAGGGGGTGGGCACTCTGAGAGAGAAGAGAGGTCAGACAGAGCAGCTCAAATTCTCACGTTTTCCCCGTTCCTTTAGTCCTCCTCTAAGGGAGTCCTTGCTTTCCCCGCCTGACTCTCTGGGGTAGACTCTAATCCTCTAGAACAAAGCACCCAGGGACCAGTGCCAAAACTCCTGCAGGCTCCCCTCTCTGGCCTCTCCCCCTTCCCTCCTACAAAGATATTTTTCCACACACCCTTTGCAAGTCAAGAGCTACACTGCTGGATGACAAATCCACAAACCCAAGTTAACCTCCTTTTGTTCCCTAGGGGAACTAGATACAAATGGGGTGGGGGGAGCCCCCAAAGTGGGTGGGAATGATAGATCAGCCTGCAGCTCCACTGCTCTGTAATCTCCGGGTAGGCAAAAACTAATTTCGCTCTAGTTTGCCACTTTCTAACTATACAATCTTGACGGTTGTTTAACCCTTTCAAATCTCACCTGTAAAATAAAGGATAATGTGTATCTATTTCACAGGGTTGTTGTGAGAATTGATCCCCGCAGAGGCTTATCAGAACGCATGGTACATAGTAAATGCTCATTTGTTGTTACTTATATGGAGTCTTATATTTATTATAACAATTATCCTCGTATCCTCAGCTCAAAAAAGCACAGTGCGAAGCACAGAAGCACAGAGAGCGTGGGGAGGAGGGAGAGAAGAAAAGACATGAGGGAGGGAGGGAGGATGACTGAATGTCCTACTCCTACTCCTATGTCTCGCACCTTCTTGGATTAGCAGACTGGTACCTGGAGACCAGCAGAATCCAGTGGCCTCTCTGGATAGAAGGGCAATGACCAGTTCTATGGGTTATCTAATATTGGGCTGGTAGCAGGGCAGAGTTAATAAAATGTACTAGATAGTGGTTGATAATCAAAGTAAGATGGCAGGGAGATTTTGGGAGTCACCGTAAAGAGCACACAGGATTGGGAAGGAACCCTGACACCTCAGCTTGGGAACCAGATCTAGCTTTAATTAAATGTGTGATTCTGGACAACTCATTTCCCTTTGAGCCTCTGTCACACATTTTATTTTCTAATGCCCAGCACTCTGATCCATGGACCTGGGTGAAAGATGGTGAGTGGACAACAAAAGACCAGCATCTTGGGAGTGGGTGTGTGTGCTCTGAAGTGGATGGGTGAGCAAATGTTATTTGGCCTCTAAACACTGCTCAGAGGCTGTTCCCAGTGAGGGGGGAATGGGACATTCTGCCCACAGCAAGGGCCTCTGGTCACCCTGGCATCCAGGCCTTGAAGGAAGGAGAGAAGCTAGGCAAACTTAGGAACCACTGCCCCCAGCCTCTTCCCCTCCCAGCTCTCTGCTGACCATAGTGCATCTCACAACGTGAAGGATTATTCCAGAGCAGGCAGGGAATGCATCTCCTGAACCTCTGCTTTTGTCTAATCTGCTTTTGCATTTGCTTGCCAGCTGCCAGGGGTTGCACAGTGGGGTTTTTGGGTTGTTATTGCTCTTGTTGGTCCCCTCTCCACCCACTCTTCTCTCCCCATGGCCATCTGAAGACATAAGCTGGTCCCATGACCAAGCTTGGGCAGCCAAGGGCAGCTGGCCAGGGCTGACTCTGGACATTACATAACCAGAATGCTGCGGATGTTTCCAAAATTGAATCCAAAGCAGCAGGTTCCACAAACTCGGTACATCTAACCTCAGGCCTCAGGATGCAGGAATTATGAGGCCTGGAGGTCTGCCTCTGAGATGGCTGGTTACCACCCATGGGTTGTGTCACTCCCCCTCTCAATTCTACCCATAAATTGTCTCCTCTGGGGAGTTTCAGGCCAGTGAGTCTCACACTCATTCCCTCATTAGATGGACAAGCATTTACTAAGGCCCTGTTGCCTGCCGGTCCCACCCTAATTGCTGGGAATGCAGATATGAGCACTGAGTCCACTGGGACCTGGGCACACCCCATCTTGAACTCCTGATGAGTCATGCACATGTGTCTTCTCTCCCGCCTGACTATAGTTCCTAAACATAGGAGCCTCATCTTCCTCGTGGCCTCCACAGCTCCTGGCACAGAGTGCTGCATGTAGGGAGGTGCTTACAAAGGTGGAGTGATGGACCAGCTGCCAGGTTGTTCAGGGTTGAGCCCCAGTCCTCTGTGCTGAGGCACCCAAACCAGCTCCTGCTTAGAAGTAACACAGCCCGTGTCCCAGGGCACTTAGAATCCTGAAATGCCTGAGACAGGAGGGCTCTTAGGGGTACCCAGCCCAACCTCACACTGTTGACATATGGCAAAACTGAGCCCAGGAAAAGGGACAATTCTAAGGCAAGTGAGCTAAGTGAAGGAATGGAGCTGAGACTAGAAGGCAGGCTCCCTAGGTTTTGAATCTGATGTGCTTTTCCTTAGGGCATACTTCCTGAATGTGCTTCATAATGTTAACATGCTCACAAATATGCTCAGTTATATGAACATGCTTAGTAAACGATGCTAACTACTTGGATGCAAGAAGACAATTAAAGCCGGGAAAATAGAGAGAGAGGGTGAAGTTCCTACTTTGGCTTGAGGTTCCTGTGATCAGCACAAGTTTAATGTAAAGTTTTGTGAGGTTAAACCTAAGTTGTAACCTCAGTGACTGCATAAAACCAGTAGGCATTGTTGAATCCTAAAACGTCAGACCTCGGAAGAGCCTGTAGAGACCATCTAGTCAACATCCCTCCCCCCATTTTACAGACAGGAAGACTGAGGTCCAGAGAGGGGCAGTGACTTGGCCAGTGTCTCATAGTTACTAGGTAACAGGGCTGTCTGCTGTCTGGTTCCAGAGCACAGATTCTTAACAGCTGCCTTTGAGGGACTCCACCGGCCCTGGCTCTGGGATGAAGCAGCCAGCACCACCACCACCACCTGTCCCTTTCTGCTGCCTCATCTATGCCCTCTCCAGCCAGGTGGAGGGGCTAGGGCTGGGGCTCAGACACTGAGCAAACACACACCCTAAGTCCAACCCCACTTGCCTCCATTGGCCAAGACTCTGACAAAAAACCCCCAAACCCTCCTGAATCCTGGGATCAAGCTGCTGTCACTCACCTTCATCTGCTTGATGGTGTAGACCAGTGTGCCAAAGGGCCCCTCCTTCACCAGCTTCTTCCCCACCACCTTGGCCCGGATCACTGTAGAAGAAGGCAAGACAGAGACAGGGAAGTTAGGGAGGCCTGAACCACTTTAGGGACCACGTCTCAGGGTGGGCATCCAGCTCCCAGGATGTCTGGAATTGTTTTCTTTGTAACTCTGAAGCAACTAGAATAGATGATTGTGTTTATAAGAGCAAGAATTCAGGTAAGAGACACTGGGATGGGGGTGGGCAGGGAGGAGTGGAAGAGAAAGGGAAGGCAGACATCTTTGGAGTTAATTTCCCTAAACGCTCACAGTTGCAGTCTGGAAATTTCTAAGGCTGTACTCACCCCTGGAGGAGTGACTCTCTGGTTTCACCATAATCCAAAATCTACTCCTGTTAGAGCCTCCTGCCCTCACTCCATTGCACCTCTGACAATCCCATGGTCTCCCAGACCTATTCTCTTTCTACCAGGACCGCTTTCTGAGATCTATGTCATTTGGGACTCTTCCTTTGCATGCATCCTAATACACCCACAGGGTTGTGATGTACCCCAGTTTGACCTCCATGCCCCAGTTGGCACTCTGATGAGGCCCTTGGTCCCCAGCACTTAGATGGCAAGGGATGCAGTAGAGAGCAGCTCAGTAAGGATGTGGTAGAGGAAGAAGCAGTTGGGAGCAGAGGCTTAGGAGCCAACTGAATTCTTCCAATCCCAGCCCTGTTCTTTATGGCTATTATGACTGTGGGCAAGTAACTGTTTCTGGCCTCCAATTTCCTCCTCTACAGAACAGGATAATAATGTTACCAGTTACCTGAATTGAAGGGATTGGGCAAGATAATGCGTGTGAAAAACTCTCGGCACTATGTCTTGGACAGAGTGTATATTAATGTTATTAATATCATCATTATTATCATCATCATTGACAAAAATGGGACGGGCTGACCCACGGAAGGATTGTTACTGGAAAAAATAGCTCCCGTTTATTGCACACCTACTATATGCAAGAGTACATTTTACTTATTTACTCCTCACAACTGTCTTACAAGGTCAGTATTAGCATCCACATTACACAGATGAGGAAACTGACAGAGAAGTGAAACCATTTCCTCATTTTGAGCCTCAGTTTTCTTATCTGTAAAGAGGATGTACTACCTATGTCAGGGAATTGGAATGAGGATTAAGCAAAAAACCTTATGAAATTTCTTACTACAACATCTGGTAGAAGGGAGTTGCTCAGTAAATATTAGTCGACTATGTATACAAAAATAATTAGACAGACCCAGTGTGACAAAGGCTGGAAGAAAGGCATTTACTACATGCAGTAAGAACACAGAGAAGAGAGGGATTGACTTGGAGATTATAAGAGGCTTCTTTTTCTATTGTATGTGAAGAAGCTGTCTTCAAATATTTGTCAAACCGGCAAATGGACAGATCTTGAAGACAGAACTCAGAAACTGCAAAGAAGTTGTGTTCATTGGCTCAGCCAAAGAACAAGTCATCTAATAACAAGAACTAGCAACAGAGTCAGGGGGATTGAGGCGGTGCTGTCATGGGGGCAGAGAGTGTCTCCATCAAAGGGGGCTGGATGCTCTCATGCTAGGACCTTGACCAGAATGGAATGGATTTTGCATTTATAGCAGCCGTGTTTGAATCACAAATTGAACTCTTCCAGCTCTAGGATCTTACCACTCTTTCTTACCTCACGTTGCACTTAGCCCAAAAAAGAGCAGGTGCTCAATAAATGTTTGTCAAACAGATTACCCTTTACACACACACAGACACACACACCCCTACACACACACACACACACACACACCTACCTGCCTATTCTGGTAGCTCCATTATCCTTCCCCATTTTGGTTGTCCCACCATGTTTCTCAATTCCTTGTCTCTAATCTCTTAAAAATTTCCTTACTAGGAACCAACTCCCCTACCCCAGCTGAATCCTATCCTGTTTCTCCCCAGAGCCTATTGGAGCCTATTCTCCCAGTCAGACATGAAGTCAGGATCCAGATGAATCAATGGCCCCTCCAAACCTTACTTGCCAGGGATGGCAAAACACGGAGCCCAGTGGCAAAGTTAGCAATTCAGCAGAGTCAGCTCAATTTGGGAAGAGGCAAGTTGCTGTTTCCAAGTCTGCTGTAAAAACGAGAGCCTGGCAAGATCCCAGGCCAAGTTCCCTAAAGATTCTGCCCCCACCTCTGTGTCTGACTTTGAAACAGCGTCCTTGGCAGGGAGCCATCCTCCCAGAGGCCCCAGGGACTATTTCCTCTACATTAACTCCCACAGGCAGGTTGTAACAGCTTAACTGTTGGGCAGAAGGCATGTCTGCCAGGACTTTCCTATTGATTCTTTCTGAATTGATTTGGCTCCATCTTCTGCTTCTTCATTAATACAGAAGGTGAAAGAAGGAGTGAGTCTTTGCCTTGGGAGGAAAAAAAGCAAAAGGGATTCCTTTAAATAGCAACGTCTACCCTTTCCTGGCTCAAAAATGGCTTGACTTCATTTAGACATAACATGTCATAAGCAGACCTGTCCTATAAAGCTGGGTACTTCTGGAAGCTTCTGCATGCACAGTGAGTCAATTCCTTCCTTACCCTGAAATGGTCTGAGCTTGGAACCTTTTCATCTGAGAATAGTTCAGGGAAAAGAGAGTAAGTTTTTGTAATCAGGAAGCCACATTTGAGTTTGAGTTCCACCATTACCATGCAGCCTCAGGCAAACCCCTGTGTCCCCAGAGCGCCTTCCTCCTAAATATCTCTGATTGTCTTGGCCCAGTGCCCATCACGTGGCTTATAAGTGATATACTTATTACTAGTAGAGCAGCAACATGACATAGCATTGAAGAGCCAGGTCTCTGGAGCCTGACTGCCTGGGTTTGAATCCCAGCACTGGTGCTGTGTGACCTTATGAAAGTTACTAAGCCTCTTTGTGCCTTTGTTTCCTAACCTATGACAATATCTCATAAAGTTGCTGTGAGGGTTAAGTAGCACAAACACTGAGGACAGTGTGTGGCCCATCCCAAACCCTATGTGTTTGCTGTCACTGTTATTAATGTTACCACCACTACCATGACTTCTGTTATGTGTCCATCCTGAGTATCTTTAAGCTTCTAACGTGCACTATAAGCTAAAACCTGGGGGTTCTGCTTAGGATGAGGAGAAAGGTAAGCTGATCAAAATAACTCTGGTCTTGTAAAATTTCAGGGAGAGGTGGGGGAGCACACATTAACTTGTCAGAACAAACTTACAAGGTGTTATTTAGGCCTGGAGCACCCACTCCATCATAGGTACCTGTCCCATCTCATCATCCATACGTAGCCCAAGAGTGACCTGCCAGTACCAAACAAGATCCCATGGTCATGATCCAGAAAGGCTGAAGCAGAGATGACCCAGTGCAGAGGCCACACCAGTGTTTTCCTTACAAAAACAAAACTGCATTAAACTGAACTAAAATTAAATAACATTCTGCTCTCCCACAGAGATTCGCAAAGTCCTTCCAAAGTGAAATCGCTGGCCAACCCCAAATCCGCCTATTTGGTCTGTGAATTAATATGTCTTTATTTGCTTCAGTTTTTCCTCTGCAATTCCAATGTGTGCTATTTTGTACTTTCCTGTTTGGCATTCAGGGTGCCCCCAAGGCGTTCACTGGCCCAGGGACCAGAGTGAACAGGGGAGGTGCAGGGAGGTCACGGTTCAGCAACAACAAAAAACGGTTCCAAACTTGGAGCTGGCAGCACGTCTGGCCGTTCCCACCACCTTGATGTGGCTGGAAGCCCACTTTACAGACGGGCTTAGCTGGACACAGGTTTTCTTTATTCTCCTCCATGCTGGGGAGCGGCACCCACACTGTCTCCCTAGTGTCCTCCAGCAGGTAAACCTACGTGGGCGTGAACTGGGTTGGCGTCCGGGAAAATGGTCGGGTACTGCTGGAGGTGACGACAAGACATAGAAGTCCCATTTCCCACCTTGTACAGTCTAGCGGGAAGGCAAAGTTTAAAAGTTCATGGCTAGCACCAGTCAGAGAAGTGGGGGTGAGGTGTAGCCTGAATCTCAGTCTTGGAGCCTTTTATGCTCCTGGGCTTCTGAGTGTGGAGGTCAAAAGAAATATTTTAATTTAAAAGCATGTAAGAAGAAACTGACCAGGCTATGTATACTTATATAATTGGCACATAGATATATAAATGTATGTGGGGCCCTTTTAAATACATCATACACCTTAGGATCCAGGTACATATGTATACATCTATAGAATTATCTTTCCTTCCTTTCAATAATTTTTTTATTTATTGGGGGAGGAATAATAAGAGCTTGCAAAAACAAGGCACATCCCTTCCAGAAATAATTGTGTGCTGCCTGCCCCCACCCATCCATGGTAATGCAGACCACAAGCAGCATAAGTTTTGAACAAAAACCAATTCTGATGCCAGCAGGATTCTGCTTCCAGTGCAGCTTACTGGTGTGTCCAGAAATTGCACTTCTGCTGTTCACTGGAATATTCAAAGAGGGATAAAACACCCATGAGCTGGCCCCTGCCGCTCACCCTCTCCTTCCACCTCCCATCCAGCTATCTTCAATCAAATCCAGACCTTTCTACTCCAAACTGATTGTTGGACTTTCCTACCAGTGGGCTGGAAGGCTGAGTTTGGCTAGGTTTGGGAGCAAGGATCCCTTAACTGAATTAATGTATACCAACTGAAGACTCCAGATTCTGCCCATCTTAGCATCCTGTCGAGAGCAGTACAGATCCTCTGCATGATGTAGGAGTTGATTCAGCCATCTAGTGGGTGAGATACTACCTCTCCCCCCACCACACACACACATTGCCCCATACCTGTCTCTCGAAGGCCCTGTAGAATGATTTTGCCGGCTTAAGGTATGGTCTGTAGGAGAACAGTGAGGATAGCTAAGGTACACCTGGCCAGTAGACAGAATGAATTTCTCCAAAAGCAGAAATCAGTGTTAGTGTCAACCCCAGAGAAGGTGCTGTTCTGACAGCAGCAGGCAGGACCTAGGTAGGCACAAAAGCCTAGACCCTGAGCTCACCTGTCTTTCAGGCCTGGAGTTAAGGAAGGGAGGGGTCTGGGAGTGTTAAAATGATGCCCACTCCCATGGAAGCACTCGAGAAATCAGGAAGGAGGGATGTCTGCAATCCAGCCTGTCACCTGATGACAAGCTGGTCACCTGATGTTTATTTCCCAGTTGTCATCCTCACAGGATGGCAAAGGAAAGTTCCTTTCTGAGGCCAGCATACTCACAATAAAGGAGATCACCCAGCCCACCTGGCTCAGCCACTAAGCAGTTCTCACTTCCTGTGCACCGTGGACAGCCTGCATTTTAGCCTCTGCAAGGAGGGCAGAGCCAGGCTCTCCTGCTTCTGCAGCTGCTCACCCACTAATTCACCCTCAGCTCCTTGCCTTTCATTGCATCACATCAGTAAGTCTAGGGACGAGGGGAGGAGCTAGAACGCATTGGTAACAACTGCCATGCACTGAACGCCTCCAATGTGCCAAGCAGTGTGTACACGTGTCTCACTCTGTCCTCACGGCAGCCCCGTGAGGTGGCTGTTATTGTCCCCATTTTCCGCCTGTGGAACAGAAGATCAGATACCCTGAGGGCAGTTCTGCATCCCAGAGGGAAGAAGAAGATTGGTGCCCCCCCCAAGAAAGCAGACTGCCTCAAAACCTTTCCATGAGATTTGTACTGATTGCAAAAGAGTTGATAATCTTTCTGCACCTCCCCACCCCCACTGTCAGCGCTACTAAGCATCAGAGAGGAGGACTGTCCCTAGGAGGGAGGGCCCCCTTATAATCCCCCTCTGACTCGCACATCTCCTTGACTACCCACTTTCCTTTCCAGTCACTCCCACACGTTCTCTGATTAGTAGTAAGAATCCACAAGTAATCACTATCAGCAGTATAACAGAGTATCATCTGTTTAGCATCCTGTGCTCCCCAGCAAGGTTTTTGTGGAAGAAAAAGAACTTAGAAACCACAAAACCTGATGATCCATGAGGTTTCTCACAGCACTATGAGTCTGAGGTTAATCGGAATGATTAATTAGATGAGACAGTGCACATGTAAAAAGGCACTTTGTAACCCTAAGCTAAACAGATAATATACTACCGTGTTGCTGATGGTGAGTACTTGTAGATTCTCAAATGCACTAATCAGAGGAAGACAACCGGGGACCCAAAAGGTTCTTGCGATTCCGCATTTCCTGAGATCTTTAGTATCCACCTCCAGGGGCCTTTTCGAGCTCCTCCTCAGTTTTGTGCTGCCTCTCTGGGCACTTTGATGACACTTTGATGATGTCCATGTTTGAGGAAAGGGCCTTAGGAATTAAGGGTGGGGGGCAGAGGCCTGAGGGGCCTGCCCTAACTGAGTCTTTCTGGTTGCCAGCCCATTTGTTATCACCACCCCAAACCCCAAAAGCCCCTCTAGAAAAACTCAGAAGCTCAAAGGTCAGATCAAGAAAACCCCTATGGAAGTGGCCATGATACACTGAAATGAACATGCATGCAGCACATGGGACCTGGATGAAGTCACTACCCTGTCACTATGTGACCTTGGGCAAGTCACTTCCCATCCCAGCCTATAAATTGGTGTGATGATTACCAAGCTCAAAAGGTTCTTATGATGACTTAATGCCCCTCCTCCACTCTACCAAAGCAGCTCTCGTCAAGGTCACCCATGACCTCCATGGTGCTCAGTCCAGTCAGCAGTGGGTTCTTCGTCCTCCTCTTATTCATATCCAGCATGTGACGTTCATACCATCTGTACAACTGACAGCTCCCACATTTTTGCAACCTCCAACCCAGAACTCCCATGACCTTTGACTCATACATCCAACAGTCTACATTTAGTCTACATCTATACCTGGAAGTCTAATAAGAGATCTCAGATTCAACCCATCTAAAACCAAGCTCCTAATAACGGCCCTCATCCACACCTAGGCCTCCCATCGGCCCCATCTCAGGAAATGGCAACTCGTTCCACACCAGCACCCCATCTCCTTCCTACTTTTTCTTCACCCGACACAACCCACCCTCTCTGGGCCTTTGCCTTTGCAACTGCCCCTGGTGGAACACTCTTTCTTCAGTAGCCACAGGGCTCCCTCCCTCACCTGGTTTCGAATATCACCTGGTCAGGGTGCCTCCCCTGATCCCCCAACATCCCTCCCCCAAGCACTCCCTATATCCGCTGGCCAGCCTTGCTGTGCTCAAAGCACCAGCCACCATCTGCCATGTTATACAGACCTTGTTTGTTCATTGATTATCTCTCCCCACTAGAATGTAAGCCTCATGAGCGGGCAGGGTCTTTGTTCCATAACTGCTGTAGCCCGAGCAACCAGAAGAGACAGGCTCCCAATATGTATTTGATGAATACGTGAAGCTAAAATTGCCACCCACATGGAGGGCAATTTAAAAAAAATAGATAAATAACTCCTCTGAGCAAGTTCTGGCAAATGACCATGTCTTTCTGAGCCTTATTCCATCAGAAAGGGGATAATGGCAGGTCCCAGTTCTTAGGGTCAGATAAGCATCTGTCCAATGATCGTTCATTGAGTATTGTACTAGGCTCACAGGAACCTGGAGATAAATGAGGCCCTGAAGGAACTTGGGCCAGAGTTACAAAAGACAGGAAAGGAAACAGGTGAATGGCATTCGAGTCTGGCAAACACGGCTGGTATGCCACAAAGAGGGGTGAAGCCTGTCCCAGGGAAGGGTGTCAGGGGCTCCCTGGAGACAGCAGCTGATTTGGGTCTTAGCCCATCCTGGAGAAGAGACTCAGTGTGCTTTATCTGAATCCAGAGGAAGCAGAAACCTGGAGCAGACTTGGTGGGGAGAGCCTAAGGAAAACAGCTGGGAGTGAGCAGAATCCCGCCTTTCCGGGAAGATGGCCCTGGAACACTTGAGGGGTGCGGGCGGGCGGGCAGCCTGTGTGAGGAAGAATGCTCCTCAGAGAAGTCTCGCAAGTAGGCTCTCCCTGCATCCTCCTCTGGTCCCCTGAGGGCCCTTCTCTCTGTCAGTTTCAAAGGCCCTTTTTGTTGATGTCAAAGCCACAGCCAGACCCTTAAGATGCACTCCCAATCAAGATAAGGAGTCTCCAGTTCAAAGCCTGTCCTGACTAACTCTTTCCATTAAGTAAAAATATTAATTTTGGTTTTATTTAAGCAGGTTTTTTGGCAAGAAATGAACCCCTGCAGCTAAAAATAAACCCAAATATACACACACACAGTCAGAAAAATCTGGAGAGCTGCAAATCATTTCAACCCAAGTTTCCATCTCAGAGAAAGCTATTAAAACCCAGAGGATATTAAAACCTCTTTCTGCACAGAGACTCTTGTTTCTCAGTCCCTGCCTGTGTGCTGGGGTCCCCCAGGCAAGACTGTCCTAGGAATGCCCTGTCCTGGGACTCCTGGCAAAGGGGAGGAGGGGCCTGGCAGCGTCCTAGCTCTCCTCACCTTGTAGGCACTGGGTTTCTGCTTGAGCAGGCCAGGAAACACACAAGGGCCCCCTCTGACATCTGTTGTATGTGAAATGAAGGGGCCAGAGAAGGGAGGAAAGGGAACACAGGCCCAGAAAGGTCAAGTTGCCTGGAACTTGGAAATGATTTAAAAGGGAACACAAACAAAATCTACATCTCACTCCTGCTTTCATGTTTTAAGTGGTGACCTCAATTTTAAACTTTTAAAAGACAAAATTTAAGAGTCACTACCTGGGCACATGCCTAGACTTGGGATTAATGCATTTCATTTCTAACCCAACTACTTATAAAGTCAGCTACTCTCAATTTCTTCCAGTGGCCACAGCCAATTTGGGGGAAAGATAAGGATCATTTGGCCTAGGACAGGGCAAAGTCCCAGGGCTGGCTGGTTCTTGGATTCAGGTCTGACTCACTGGGGCCAGTGACCAACTCTGAAGAGATATGGTGTTTGTGTGATCTGGGTTTCTAGGAGGCCAGTAAGGCAACTGCCCCAAAGTGTTCACCTAGCATGGTTAGAGTCACAGAGGCTTTTGCTCTGCAAACTATGGTCAGCAGGGGAGTGTCAATACCCCAGAGCACAGAAAGTGGGAAAGGTGGTCCTTCTCCCATCACCCCCCACATTCTCCCAAGAACGAACAGGAGCAACAATCCACACACATCCCCACCTAAGCCTCCCTGGTTTCCCAACATCAACAGGATTATTCTGAAGAGCTCAGCGACATATATCCTGCTGTCCTGAGCTGGGGCCCCACCTCAAGTCCTACCCTCCACAGCCTCCATCACCCCCACTGCATCCCCCCACTACACTGACCTTTCCTGTGATGCCCTTCGTCTCCGTGAGGATGACTTTCTCCTCGTGCCTCTGTTCACGCATCTGTCTTCCTGTAAGACCCACCCAGCTGAAATGCCACCTCCTCCTGGAAGCTTTCTGTCCATGCCAGGCCGTACTAATTTCTTAATGATCAGTTCCTTGGTGCTTACTAGCCTGAGATACTAGACAGTAGGGGCTGCATCTGGGACTCCAGCACCTAGTGCAGTGCCTAGAATGTGGCAGGCGTCCCCCAAGAATGTTTGTTGAATGAAGGAATGATTAAAGGAATTAATGATGCCGCAGGAGAGAATCAAAGGTAATACAATAAAGGGAGACAGGGATGGTTTCATGTTTAGGCTCTTGGAGTGGAGGTCAGGAGCCCTAGCTCCTAAGGGTAACCCAGAAAAGAAGAGGGAGGCAGGGAAAAGCATGAGAAGCCGAAATGGGACCCTGATCCCCAAATATTGAAGATTCATATCCAAAGAGGTGAGTCACGGGGTCCTATTACAGGAGACCCCAGTTAACATGTCTCTGCAGAGGGTCAGTACCCAAACTCCGCCCACAGATGAGAAACCCAAGGCTTAGCATCCTAAAGGAGGTCAGTGGTACCCACCCCTTCTCCTTCCTCCTCCTTCTCTCCCTCTTCCTCCTCTTTCTCCTTCTCCTCCTCCTCCTCCTCTATCATGAGTACTTGGAATTAATTCATTCACTCATGCTATTCATTCAGAAGTGTTTGAGGGACTACATGCCTCAGGTCCTGTGCTATGCCTTGGGGTTCAGCAGTCAGCAGGTAGAGTCCCTACCTCAAGGAAGCTTATTTCTGTCTTGTGAGATGAGAAGCCAGGTGGTCCTAGTCAGAGAGCTACAGGGGCATGCAGCAGACACACCCTGCCAAGCTAGGCACACTCTGTGCTTGGGGCGCTGACACTCCCCTCCTGACCACGCTTTGCAGAGCAAAAGCGATTGTGATTATGCTCGGTGGACACTGTGGGGCCGTCACCGTACTGGCCTCCTAGAAACCCAGATCACACAAACACCATCCCCCTTCAAAGATGGTGCTCACTCCCCAGGTGAGTCAGCCTTGAATCCAGCCCTGGTGGTACTGTGGACATGTCTGGGGGAGACGTCCTGCCTGAGCTGGGATCTGAGAAATCACTATAAGTTAGCCAAGAAAAAGAGAAGCAAAAGGCCTTCAGGTAGAGGAGGGACCAGAGGCAAAGGCCTGGAGGTGGGAGAGCCTAACCCTTCGTTACAGTGACAGAAAGCAGAGTGTGCGACAAGGGGCAGGGGACGGTGGAAGCCAAGAGGTAGGCAGGGATGCTTGGCTTGTGGGGGGGGTCTTGCTCCAACGTGTGACAGTGTTATTTCTCAGGGGGGTTGCCACTCTTTGAGGGCAGTGATGAAGACTTATCTCTTTGTCCCTGCCAGCAGCCCTGAGGATAACATGTGCCCAAATGGGTAGGTGTCCAGGGCCTCAAGAAACCCTTAGAAACAAGACCAGGCCTTGTTTGCCCCACTTGACATCAGACCCACCAGTGATCCCATTCCAGTTCACATCCTATTTATGATCTTCAAAGTTAGGATTTAATGAATCAGTCTCCCCCACACCCTCCTCTCAAGCCCATTAACCTCTTCCAGCCGTGTTCCTTGGGTGTTTTGTCTGGCTCAGCTCCAGTGTGTCCCAGAATCCAGAGTGCATGCCAGCCTCTGGAAGGTTCCACCCCACTCAGTTCAGAGGTGCCGACCTGCTCACTGTCATGCAGGCATGTGGGTGAGGGGTGCTCAGAACACCCCCCGTCCAAGAGTTCCAGCCCTCCCCGGGGGCCCATGGGAAACTTTATCCCACACAAGAGGCCACCAGAATAGCATCCTGGTCTTCAACCACGGCCCCTTTGAAGCAGTGCCCAGAAAAATACCACGCCGACGAATGGTTCTCAGAACTTGGAGCTTTCAGGTCAGGTCATTTTGTGAGACCAGAACAGCTGGCAACATCTCAGGAGTCGTCTATAGCATTTATTTTACTTTTCTGCTAATTGTGATTTGTTTGCTAGGAGAGCTGAGGGCCTCCAGGATAGGTCCAGGAACACAAAGCCAAGGGACCATTAAGCCAAGGGACTTCCCTTGTTTGCACACGAGACCTGCAGATGGGTCTTTGCAGACAGTGAATCTGTTCCCAAAATGCATCAAGGACAGGTGGGAGACTTTGTTGTGTTTTGAACAAGCAGCAGTGTCTGCTCTCTGCTCCGTCTCTGGGGATTATACAGTACAGATACCAAGAAGACCCTGGTACGTTTATAACTTACCCTTTGGGTAGCTTGTAAAACAGTCAAGGCTTCTCCCTCCTCTCTTCAACTTCCCTAACTTCAGCCAGAAAGACTGTGGACACCAAATGGACATAGCTTGGAGGGTCCCATTGAAAGCAGGTGATTTCCCGTCACAGCTCACTTGGAACCTCCCCGCCAGCTCACAACCACGGTACCCAGGTAGTGGGCACTCAGACCAAAACAGGTACGAAAAAAAACAAGGCCAGACTACAGGTTTTCAAGCTCCAAGCCAGTCATCAGGGATAGCTAACCCTGAGGGTGTGGAGGGATGGCTGGAGATAAGATCTAAGTGCCTTTTAAGGAGGCCAATCTCCGTTTTAAAGAAAATAAGTAAGTAAAGAATGCTAACTGCTGCCCTCTTTGATCAAAGTGAGTAATGGCAGAATTTTATAAAGTCAATCCTTGGTATTTTTGAACAGCCTGCCCTGGCCTAACAGTGTGATTGGGTGATGGTGTCAGTAGTGAAGAAGAAGACCACCTACCCCTTGAACACCTTCTGAATACAATCCATAGTGCCTGAGCCTCTTGTTCATTCAGTAAGTAACTCTTGAGTGACTACCATGTGCCAGGCACTGTGTCAGGTGGCAGAAACACGTAGGAAACAAAACCTTACAAATGTTATATCTAATCCTTAAAACTAACTTGCAAGATATGTAGCATGATTTCCATTGGGTCAATAAAGAAAACAAGACTCAGGAGAGATAAGAAACATGTCAGAGGTTACACGGCTAGGAATTAAATCCACATACACCTGACAGCAAAGCTCACTCATCTTCCTACAACTTGACATTGCACAAACCTGAACATTCAGCCAGGGAGTTGAATGCATCAGAAATTCAGAGAAAAGGAAAATTCTTAAGGCTGAATTATCAGAGAAGGACTCATATAAACCAAGATGCTGAGAACTTCGAGGTGGGGTTAACTTCCCAAAACAGAGAATTCCAGTAATCAGCCTAAAGCTTCGTGGTTTGGGGGAGGGGAGCACCACCCTGAGGACCACGGAGACGGGGTGTGTGGCGGGGGGGAGGAACAAGCAACCTTTTCTGGACAACTTATCCGCAGCCCTGGTCTAACCCTGCTCAGCTGCAAGTCCTCGGGGGCCTTTGTACATGTCATTCCCTCCGCATAAGACCTTCTGCTTCCCTTTATCTAGAACTCCTATCCATCTTTTATATTTCAACTCAAAGGACACTTCCTTGGAGGAAGCTTTCCTTGACCCCTCCCCCGACATCAGACTAGAACAGGACTCCTGCTATACCTTATCATAGTCCCTGTTTTGTGAGTATATGTTTGTGCCTTCATTTGAATAGTGTCTCATTCCCCTCCTCCCACACACACACACTAAACTGTGCTGGGACCATGCGTTGTTTTGCTCACCATTCTATCCCCAACATCTCACACAGTGCCTGGAACCTAGTAGGTGCTCAGTAAATAGTTGCTGGGTGAATAGGCACTTGCATCTATTCCTGGCTCCCTGAGAGTCTCCCATTAACCTTCCTCTACTGTGCAGCCATTCCACCTGTGTAACTAGCTGTAACTTTCCAAAGCCAATTCCTCTGCCAGGAGCTGACCAAGAATACGTTGGTTTTGATCATGGAAAAAGAAGAAGGAGGGTGTTCCAGGCAGGGGGAACAGCATGAGCAAGGGCACAGAGGTGAAACTGAGCCTGCAGTGTCAGAGTCACATGGCTCAGGGACCATGAAGACCCTGGAAAGGCTTCAGAGAAGCCTGGAGAGAAGGCTGAGGAGAAGCAGAAGAGGCCCATTAGCTCATTCCAACCCAAGCAAATGTCAGGTTCTCTGGGTGACAGGAGCTTGAATGCGGGCCTTCTCAGGACTGCCCACAAACTGGGTCTATAGACAATGATGTTGCTTCTCTGTGCCCAGGTTCTTAGCCCCCTGACCACCCCCGCCCCCCAGTCCTGTCTTGATACCCTTACACTTGCCGTACGCAGGCTTATGGGTGTCCTGGAGAAGGGACTTCTGAACCCTGCCCACTGACTCTTCCCAGCTGGGCAAGATATGTAACTCTTCAAGCCTTGGTTTCCTCATTCTGAAGAAAGGTGAATAGCATATTTGTGAGGGTGGAAAATAATAAAGACAGAAGCCACCTGGCAAACGTTTTCCAGAACAAACCCAAATCCCCCTCTTCCTACCCTCCCCCCACCCCCATCACTTCCCAACATGCAGGCTCATTCCTTCCCAGCAGAGTTGCCTATGGACCAAATGGTACCAATGAGTGTTAGGAACATGGATAACTCCACAGGCACTTTCCAGATCTTGTGCAGGTCCCTATCCAGCCGCCAGAATGGCACCCTGCACCGGACCAGACCCAGTCATGTTTTCTGGTTCTGTGGGCCACCCAGAGTGCACCTCTCCTGACAGATCATCTGTCTGGCTGCATTCTCTGAAGGAGGGCTAGCCCGATAAACAGTGCATGTGCTAGGTCACAGCTAGCGCTGTTGCTGGATGCTGGGTGGCCACGGAGCACCCCCGGTACAAGTGACCTCCCACCACCTCTACTGCACGTCTGGCAGGGCTTTGCAGTCACAACATGACGCCCAGAGCTGCTTACTCTGTCTGTCCGTGGGCGGCTCATACCAAAAGGTTGGCTGAGATAGTCTCTAAAGCACATCTCCAACCAATGCCCATAGATGTTGCTGACTAGAATGACACAGAGCAAATAGGGACACGTTTTCCTTGATATGCCAGCGCTTTTGGAGAATAAGTAGTGGGAGTATCAGAGATGAAGACGTTTGGCCAGACACTGCCATAAGAAGCAGAAGAATGGTCAACTTTCCCTGTTGATAAGAATACTGCTGTCATCCATCATAGCACTAATTATAGTACCATCATTAATTATAATAGATGCCATCATCCATCAAGCACTTACTGTGCACATTCCGTGCTCAGTGCTTGGATTATCCCATTTGAGCTTCATTAAGACCCTGTAAAGTAAGTGCTGTCGTTAGCCCCATCTTGTAGAAACTGAGGCTTGTAGCGAGCAAGTGACTTTCCCAAGGTCATCTAAGTAGGAAGCGGTGGACCCAGCATGCTAGCCCAGGCAGCCTGACTCTGGAGCCACTGCTTTCCACCACTGGGTCATACCTCCCTTCCAAAAGCACACGTGTGACCACAGTGTAGGGGGACAGGCACATTTCTCAGGCCACAAATTGTAGGTTGGGTAGGACCTTCACAGTCACTCAACGGAACCTCCTTCGAATTTCTTCTACAGTCCTATCATCCCAGGGTTAGTCTGGCAACTGTGCAACATCTCTGACCTAGGCCAGCCTGTTCCATGTTGAGCCATTTCTTGACTGTTCTAAAATTCTTCTTTATACTGCCTCCCTGTGGCTTCCTCCAACTAGCTGACATCTTAGGCTTACAAAAAACAAGATATCTGAAGAACATGGTCATGTGCCCTACATCGTCTCCAAGATAAGGATTTTCATAGATTTTGATGGCCTTTCTCCACATGATTCCAAGTCTCCTTCTCTGTCTCACTTAGGGCCTTTAGCTCCCTACTTGTGTTGGTGGAGGGTGGATGCAGATTTCCCAAGGGCTGCTGATCAGTGTACAAAGTTGAGAGAGACTTCACCCTGCCCACTCTGGATGCTTTTACTGCTGGTAATGAAGTCTAAAACTTCACCACCATCCATTAAAAACCCCTAGTGTTTTCAGAACAGATTCTGTCTCCGAACTTTGACATGATTTAATAAGTAACTCTACCTATTCCACTAAATAACTGTACTTTTTTGGGTGTGGAAGTAAAGAAATTTGGGGTGGGGGGAGTCTTATTACATAGAAAAGTATTGAGTAGTAGAAAGAGCGCTGGGCCAGGAGTTGGGAGCCAGATTCTCTTTCTGGTTCTTCCACTCATTTGCTATGCGAGTTTGACAACTCACTTTCTTCTCAGAGCCCTACTAGTTTTCTATTCTGCAAAATAAAGGGGTTGGACTGGATGTATTCTAGGGTTCCTCACAGCCTAAGGGGCTAAGGTTATTTTACCATCACCTTATATCTCTAATTTATACATTTCCCCCGGGTCCTACTCTCTCCATTGGTAATGAGGCAGGACATCATGTTCTCCCTATTGACTGGGTCTAGAATCACATTTCTGAAGAGTTGATCAAACTTGAGTAAGTAATTAGGATGCTTCAGGTGACTCTTCTGGCCTTGTCTGAAAAGTCCTTCTTGGCCTGTTATCTGTCTGGATGATCTGAAGTTGCCAAAACTGGGGATAGCAGCATGGACAGAATTGGCTCCTAAGTCACCCACTTGGTCCGTCAACTGCACAATTTGAGTCACCCTCACCAATCTGTTTTCTTTATGAGCCATTGTCTTATTTTTTGTAGTAACATACTATTTTCCAGGCTGACAGTCCAGCAAAGAGTTTATTTCCAAGAATGTAAACAAACCTGGGATAATTTCAGTGGTTAAAATCATTATGGGAGCACTGTACATTAATGCCAGGTAGGGCCTCTTGCTCTGACTGTGCCCATATCTTTCCTGCAGAGGAATTCTAAAAAATGCTGAGAAGAAGTCTTCTGCCTTTAATCTCCCAATTGTGTATTAACATACGAGGTAATGAAAATGTCTCCAGGATGGCATCTCCACGGGGACTATGCTCTAATGACCTCACTTGTACTAACTGGGGATATGCCACATCCATGAAGATAAAATTCAGCCACCCTTGCCCTGCTGATTTAGTTTGACAATAGCTAAGACAGTGATCTAATAGACATGCAGATTCTCCAGCCCACTCCAATGTTCTAAGTAACTTTAACTCCCCTCTCCTCTGGGTCCCTTCAACTCTCCTATAGAGTAGGATGGGGCACTATCCACCCCCATCCTCCCTGGATAGCTTATTCCAGATGCTCCTTGAGCTGTTCAGAAAAGCTGTTCTTAAAATAAGAGGGAGCCTCTCTTCTACCCAACCTGGGACCCCCACCCCTCCCTGAAGGGCGTACTTTGAGGCATAAAGGCCAAACTGCCACCTTGATCTCACCTTCAACCTCAGTCCAACCTGAACCCAGCCAAGCTGCATCCCAGTCCCAGAGGTTTCTACTTTTGAAACAGAAGGAATATTCAATATTTTTCACTCTGTCAATATTTTTACCTTCATCTCCGTCCTCCTCCCTTCTGCTCTCATGCCCCTGGTTGAGGTGGGGGACGAGGGAAGTTGTTTTTTTTTTTAAGACCAAACAAAAACAAAGCCCGGCCCAGGCTGAGGCCAACAGATCGTGATGTTCTGGGCGGATTTTACGTGCCAGCAAAGACTGTCAGCAAGATCTACAGGAAACACCTTGCAGAATCCGCTCGGAGAAGCAGAGGCCACCAAGAAGTGCAAGGCAGATACACTCCACTCCATGTGACTGGCTCTCAAAGCTGGGGTACAGGAAATGGCTGTGGGATTCCAGGCCCTCGGGAGGGCAAACACACAACTGGGGGGGGGGGTGCTTGCAGATCCCTCTGGTATTTTCCATTGGGAATTTCTTTAATTTGCATATCTGTTCCGAACTGCCTGTGCATGATCGCTGCAGAGGGGACCCAATAAGAAAAGTCAAAGGCAGCTTCCCAAGGGTCTGTTCCAGGGTTTCACAGAAGCTACATTTTCTGTGAAAGAAGGACACGTCATGCAGTGGTCAAGAATGTGAGGACTCGGGCACCAAAGAACCTAAGGTTGAATCTCAGCTCCAACTTCTACAAGCTGCAGACTCTTGGGCAAATCATTTAACCCCTCTCAGCCTTGTCAGGTTGTCAGGATGAAGTGAGACGCTGAACGTAAGGAACTTTGCACAGTGCCTGGCAAGCAGCAACCTCAATAAACAGTGGTGGTGATTATTATTTCATGAGAGGCCCCCTTTCCCAAGGTGGTGAAGAGGCTGGAGGACAGTAGGAGAAAGAATGAAGCAGTTGCAAGAAGAGAGAAAAATATGCAGAATACTAGCTGGGGCCCACATGGGGCGTTGCAAGCCTACAGCCTAGCTGCCAACCTTCCCCTTGTGAAACGTCGGCTGCCCCACTTACTCTTGTTTGGGGCATTGTGATTTCAGGTCAGGTTGAAGCAAGGCACATTGACTGGTATCAGTCCAAGTGGAATGAACAGCCCAGAGCAGTGCAGAGAGGCCCAGCAGGGGGCAGGGAGAGGAAGCATTGCTAGAAATGCTAATGAGTAATTAAGTCCTTCAGGGTCACATCTGGGTCCCTTTCTACCCGGGGGCTGGAGGAGTTTAGCTGGGCCCAAAGTGGTCTGTCAGAGTGTGTGGGTAGCCCCCAAACCTTCCTTGCACAGAAACTGTGCGTGTGGGAAGCCAGCCTTGCTGTGCAAAGTGAGGACTGAGAGCCATGAAGTTGGCAGGCCTGCTCAGGCCAAGGTCAGCGGCCAGAGCCCAGCATTGTTCTGGCCGGACGAGGGACCGGCCAGCAGCCAGCATTCTGTGGGGAGGCCATGGTAGAGGAAAGGCCAGATGCAGTCCAATTAGGGTCTGATGGAAACCAGGCCCATTTTTCATGCAACAGGAGGTGGGTGGCCCTGCTGTGGAGGGGACACTGGCTAGATGGAGCATCTAGCACCCATCAATCCCCAGGTCAAGCGGCATGCCTGGATGTGGGTACAAGAAATGCCAAGGGTGCCCCTGACCCCTGTCTCTGCTGTAATGAAGTGCCAGTTGGGAGCCAGCTGGGCAAAGGGAACATGTCTCCACGCTCCATCCGCTGTTTGGTAACAATTACTGGTATTCTTTCAGCACCACCAGGAATAGTATGCTGGGGGCAATTCTTTGAACCACCAGGCATGATCAAGAAAGGAAGGTCCAGATCGAAGAGGGCACCAGTTTTAATGTTCAGCACAAGTCCTGCATCTCTGGCTTGGGACTGGAGTTAGCAGTGGTGGGCATGGGGCCTGCTGAGGAATGCTGAGCTAAATTTCGCGGTTCCTTTTTTATCCCTGCCCCTACTCAGCAGTACGCTCTAGAATGTGGAAATGTTGCCAGTTTCAGCTGGTCCCTTGTGCCAAGTTCAAGTCCACTATAGAGAGCAAGCCAGTGGTCTCTGCTTACCCCCCAAGGCTACCTCTGGGGTAGTGGGGAGGTAAGGAATGATTGGTCCCCCAAGACCCTTGTTTTTGTCCTGTTCTCCCCCTTCATGGGAATCCTAATAAGATAGGAAGAGTGTGCATTTCCTCATGTGACTGTCTCCCACAGCTTGGCCAGTGGACTCTTCGGCCCTCATACCACTCCCCTCTGCTGGCCCCAGAAGTGAATCTGGAAAGGCTCAATGCAGCATGCTAGTGAGCCAAACACATGGAAGCAATGCGTGTGGGAGGGTGATGCAGTCTGTCTCCCAGGACCAGGCTGGCGAGTCTGTGGTGGGTAGACAAGAAGTCCCAGCTGAGTGGCAAAACCACGGTGCCAGCCACCTGGACCACTAACCACAGAGTAGCCACGGGCAAGTCCATCCCATCCCTGCGCCTGTTTCCCCAACTGGGAAGCAAAGATATTGCATAATGGCCCTTAAAAATCTATGAGTCCATACAGCCCTGCCTGTGGTCTGGAAAGTTCATCTAAACAGGCAGGAAAGGCTTCTTTAAATTCTGGTCCTTCCTTCCTGGGCTCACACCAGTCAGCAAGTGGCTGGATTGCTGACCTTCTTCTGAGGCTCTAACGCAGCAGCCAACAGATGGCAGAATCTCCCAGAGGCTTATGACTCTGAAAGATCTGCTGCCTCACATCAACATAAAAGAATGTTGTCCTGAGAGGCTGTCTGTGCCGAAGTGGCCCTGTAAGAACTCTCCTTTTTGAGTTTCACCCACTCTAGGCTGGAGCACAGGAGTTAAGTTGGAGTCCGGCCTTGCCCCTTGCTAGCTGTGTAAACTGGGGCAAGACTCTTCACTTGTCTGAGCCTCAATTTCCTTGTCTATCAAAAGGCCATTCATTCCTGCATTTAACAAATATCAGGGTTGCAAGTATGTTCTCAGCAGTGAACCAGAAAAATGAGGTCTCTGCTGTCTTGGTGCTTAAATAACAGTGGAGGAGACAGAACAATAAACAAATACCCAGTAAGATGTCAGGCGCTAGGAGAAAAGGAGACAGAGAATAGGAATGGTGGGTATTATAAGATAGGGCGGGCAGGCAAGGCCTCTCTGGGAAGGTGATGTCCAAGTTGACACCTTCATGATGAGAAGAAGCCAGCCATTGAAAATCTGTGGACACTGTATTCCAGGAAGAGGGGACAGCAAGTTCAAAGGCCATGAGACAGGGACAAACTTGGAGCCCAGAGCATTCAAGGAACAGCCAGAAGGCCAGCGTAGCCACAGCAAGGCAAGGGGAGATAGAGGCCAGATCCCATAGAGCCTTCTAGAACTCATTAAGGAGTTAGGAAGCCAATGGAAGCCCTTAAGCAGGGCATTAACAAGATCTGAATGACATTTTAAAAAGGTCACTCTGGCTGCTTTATGGACAATGGAGTGGAGAGAGGGCTGGAGTGAAAGCAAGGGAATTAATTGTAGTCGTCACTGCCCCTTCCCTGCCCACCTCTCAGGGTCACTTTAGGCTCCCATGAGATTCATGCTGACACCTAGAGAAGTCCAGAGGCATGAGAGGAGGCATGTATCTGCACATGTTTTAAAGTCCATTTTTTATAAGTAGGAGCTTGCAGGGCCTCGCACCAGCTACTCGGAACTGTGTCCCTGTATGGATTTCAAGGAAATAGGCCAGGGAGGTAGATTCTGCCCTGCCTGAGCGATGCAGCTGTCCAGCCCCAGATGAATTCACATGTTGAAACCCGTAGCTTTGCTCTCAGCCATGCCTGACTCTGCTTTCGCTGCTGGTGCCGGACAGGGGTAAGCTAACACCTAGCAATGTGGAGAAGCTGACACTCTATGCAAACTCACTTGCTGAATTCCTGGCAAAAGCTCATCTCTCCTGGCCTCACTTTCAGGACTGGGAAGGAAAGAACAGGAAATCTGGAGGTTTATTCACTTAGGGATTTTTAATTTCAGAGTGGGCCCTTGTAAGGATCCTTGCAAGGATCCTGATCAGCAAAGCCCCTGCATCCCGAGAGAATGTCCCAGTGCCTAGAGGAGGAGAGCTTGGAAGCATCCTGGGTTCCAGCCCTCTACCTTCTGCTGGGGTTGGGCACACTGCCTTGGGAGCCAGAGCTCTGCATTCAAGTCCCATCTCCACCTCTAGGTTTCCTCAAGTGGAGTAAGAGGGGCCTTCATGGGGACGAGTTGGAGAGCAGACGTGAAGAGACCAGGCTCCGTGCCTGCCTTCATTCACTAACTC
This sequence comes from Balaenoptera acutorostrata, assembly GCF_949987535.1. Classification (NCBI taxonomy): domain Eukaryota; kingdom Metazoa; phylum Chordata; class Mammalia; order Artiodactyla; family Balaenopteridae; genus Balaenoptera; species Balaenoptera acutorostrata. The sequence continues at coordinate 14,894,820 of NC_080074.1, forward strand.
ATTCACGGGCCTTCTGGGTGACAAGCTTGGGGCTGAATGGTGGGCACCCTGGTGCTTAGTACATGTTTGGGGAATCTGAAGATGCACAGTAAATTGTATTCCAGCTAAAATGTACTACCTAAAATGCCAGGGAGTTCAGAGAAGAGAGTAATTAATAAGATGACGTGTACTGAATATACAGTTTAAAAAAAATTACATGTTAACATCTCAGGACCTCAATTGCCTGTCATCTGTACAGTAGGGACACTGAAATTTCCCAAGACCTCATAGCTGGAATTTGACAAAATGAGATCAAGGTATCTGTTTCTCCTCTGTAGCTCCTGGTCTACACACTACCTGCAAGTTTTCTGGGGCTTTCTCCATGCTTTTTATTTTCTTGTATTCTTTCTTTCTTACATAAGTAATACAACTTTACTGAAGAAAATTTGGGGAAAAAAAGAGGTAAACAGAAAGAAAACTGTAAGATAATTTTTAATAATTTTTAAAATAACCTGAACTCCCACTACCCAGTTATAACTATGCTTCCTACTTAGACGTTACCTTCAGTCTTTTTCCTCATATAAGCCTGTGGATAGAGGTTTCCTCCCCCCCAATAATAGAATCATATAGAACACACTTGCTGGTGATCTGGGTTTTTTTTCAGTGCTGATATATCAGTCCATCTGGCTCTGCCTCATCCCTTTGAAGAGCTGTATTGTTTTCAGTTTTGTAGATACAGCACTTTTATAAACAATTCTGTGATAAACATCCTTGTGTGTTTACATTTGTGTATATATACACATATATACATATAAATGTTTATATACATATATAAACACATATTCATATACATACACACATCTTAGCATACTTACCTGATTACTTCCTCTGGATCTAGATGTTCTCACCACTTTTTAAACCCATCATTTTAATATTAATTGAATCCAAGTCAGCAGACCGTTTCTACTCATAAGCTGGCTGCTCTGCAGACACTTAAGCCTCACACTGAGCACAACTAAGGAGCATCGGGCACCGTTTCTCAGGTCCTACAACTCAGTCCTGCCTCCCCCCATCCTCCCACCCACAGCCCCTGTCCCTGCCCGACCTGAGCCAGCCAGTAATCAAGTCAGAAAGATATCGTACCGCCTGAGTCCCGTGCCTCTTCTGCCTTGTTGGACCCAGCCTGCTATTTCAAAGTTTTTACAAGGTTTGAGTAAACGTCCCAGGACAGGCAAGGCCAAGAGGAACCCAGTCTTTTCTGTTACAAAGTCAGTGGTTAAGGCCACCACTCCAAACAAGGTTCCTTCCTGCCCCTGCCTTTCCCTTTCTACTTATAAAAGCTCTCCGCTTGCTATGGGCAGTTTTAGTATGCTGCACAGGCTGGCAGCATCCCTTTGGGTCAGAGTGAACGCAAACTGCCTTCCCCATCTCTTTGCTCAGTGTCAAAGGCATTTGCCTCAAACACTGGTCTTGAAGCAAAAGAATGACATCGAAAGGAGAGGAAACAGACCAGAAGGTTTCTTGTGAAGAGACCCATAATAATAACCTATTCAACTACTAAAAGTAACCACCTTCTATAATATGTGTACAGGGAACTTGCACCATACACATACACCTCTAACCAATCTGAACTTGGTGATGATTCTGTTTGGCATAAACTGATGTATATTTTACTACAAATATATATTTTTTTCCTCAATTTTAAAAGGTCTGGCCAGTTTCTCCCACCTCTGATTCCCAAGTAAGCTTCAGCGAGGGATCTGCTGTCTCAGTCCCTGTATGACTATGGGGTTCAAAGATATGGCATGTGACTGTCTTAGGTTGTGCCCTCCCCTCCTCTCCAAAAACAACCCAGCTGCTCCACCTGGGGCTGCCCACTGAAGAAATGGTGATCTGTCCCAATGCTAAAGGAAGACCTGGCTGAGATGGAGTTATTGAGAGATGGCATTTAAGGGCTCTCTGACTTTCTAAATGTGACTTTTTTCTTTTCTGTTTGCTGACTTCCTAAGATGCCACTCCATTACCTTTACATCCATAGTTGTCACACGCTCTTACCCTACAATCACCACGTGGCAAGGGATTGTAGGAATACCCTGTTTCATAGGTTTGAAGATGTGGGCTCTGAGGTCGTCTGACTTGGTCGTAAGAGGTCGTAAGACAGCATGGGTGACTGAGGATTCCACTCAGGTCTTTTCACTCTTGGTGCAGAGGTTCTTCCCCACCCCCATGAGAGCCCACCAAGTCTCTTCTGGCCTCAGCCAATCACTGGGCTGTGTCCAGAGCCCAGCATTCAGTGCCCAAGTTTCTCTTGGCAACACTTTTCCTTCCCTCCAATTGCTATTCCCACTGGTGTTGGCTAACCCAGTTCCAGACTGTATCCCTCCAAGCCTGGCCAGCTCTATGCCGATCCACAGCACCCTAGTTATTTCTGGGCTGGGACAGGGTCCACTGCATCCTGGTTTCTCAGAGGTTACTCTTTTTGGCAACCCGCCAGGCGCAAATCTGTCTCATCTATTTAGAAGAGAAGCAGAGGAAACCCACCCTACCCACAGCCCATAAGGAGAACACCCCCTCCTACATCCCCTGTGGCAAGTCAGCAGGTCCCAGCCAGAGTGGGTCCCTCAGAGACAGAGAAAATCCAGCTCAGGTCCTCAGGAGCAGGATAGATGGGCAATAGGGGCTCCCAGGGTACCCACCACAAGACACAAGAGTTCCGCCGCTTGACCAGGAGCCAAAGATGAGCCAAAGAAGGCAGTCTACTGCTGCCTTCCCACAATGCTGTACACCCAAATCCAGGGGATCCGCTGAGTCCTTACTTTCCCACCATTGTTCTGTTATCTGATTGTAAAAATAATGTGTCACCATTGTGAAATTTCATTTTCCAGAATATACTGGTCAAAATTAAAATCACCTAAAATCTCACAAACCAGAGATGTTTTGGTATATAGGTATTAAAACTGTCCTCTAAGCATCCATATAAATATTCATATCATTTTTTTAAAACAAACTGGTTTCTGTTACTCAGAAGTGCATCATGGGAACCTCTCCATATCATTAAATAGAGGCTACCTCAAGCCATTATATGGCCACTCAGTAGTCCACTGTATGAATACACCATAAATTTAAGCAATCTATTCACGATAGACATTTAGATTAATCCTCTTTGCGTGTGTAATTATAAACAATGCAGCCATGGACCCCATTGCTTAAGTATTTCTTTGGACTAGATTTCTAGAAGTGAGATTGCTGGTTAAAGTGTATTTTGAGGCTCTTGGTTCTTGGTGCCAGACTGTGCTCCAGAGAGGCCACACCAGTCACCTTTCCCATCAGCAGCCCATGAAGGTTAGAGACCAAACTCCATGAGGATGGGAATGCAAGTGCAAGGATTCTCTGCACGGCTCCGCCCAGACCAGGGACATTATCTGGAAATCCCCAAAGGCATCAGCACAGGAAACAAACTAGTTGCTGGCAGTGGGGAAAGGACAGATGGGAGGGCTCCAGCTTCTCTCAGAGAAATCGGAAGCAGGCAGCATGGGGTAGTGAGTGCCAGGGTGACTTTTGTCTTTCCAAAGTGTCTCCCACCACTGAGGGGTCATAGGGTGACAAAACACAGGGCAATGATAAATACCTGGCCCAGGAGTGCAGTCACTGGACACTGCCTCTCCTATTCCCCAACCAGCTGTGTGACCCTGGGAAAGGGCTTCCCCTCTCTGGACCTCTGTTTTTCCATCTGATCTGACATTCTTCATTCTTTGATCCCAGAACCAGCCTTAAGACCAGAGTAGACAGATCTCCAGGCACCCTTCCTCCATTCAAAGTCATTTACCTTTCTTTGGTCTCTCCAATATATTCATTTTTATAAACTCTACTTCCATGAAGAGCCATACCAACGTTTTCTTGACTTCTGTTTTTATTATCATAGCACTGATGACATCTTAGTTGTTAGTTAGCAAGAGACAGAGAGAGAGCAGATCTTCATTGGAAAGTAAAAGACATGTTTTTCAATCCCGCTTCAGTTCAACATTCGCTGAGAGCCCCTAGCATATCTCACCCATCTTCCCATCAGCCCTGCATTACAAATGAGATCTTTCCCATCTGCTGGTGGGGAAACAGGCTCAGAATTTACAACATTTTAGTCAGACTTACCCCATGAGTAAAAGACAGAGCTGAGATTCAACCTCAAGTCTGTTTGACTCAGAGCTCCATCTCTTTCTAACACCCTCCACTGTCTCTCCAATCAGACCTACAGAAGGATTCTTCAGGCCCAGAAATATTCTCTAGTGCAGGTCTGAGAGATGGAAAAGCATGAAGTCACCTGGATTTCTCAGATTGGTCATGTTTGGCTCAGGGGCCTCGAAGCCGATTAACACATCTCTCCCTAACTTTTCTCATCTAAAGAATAAGCAGTGAGAGAATTAGTTAGCAATGTCTGGCAAAACCTGCTCAGCCTCTTTATCATTCACGCAGTACTTCTTGTCCAGTAAGTCTCCTTTCCTCCTTCCAAGAACCAACATCTATAGACTTGGATTACAAATAGATATGAGTGAGCTTCTGTGATTCTCTACCCCAGAATGTATCCCAGATCCCCAACCCCTCCCCGCCTCCCTCTGGTGCTTCCTGGCATCTGGAAGTAACCAGGTCCTGGTGATGCCAGGACTTCAATTCTGCAGGGTCTGTGCCCATCTCTGCAAGCATGTTGCAGAATCAAGATGTTCCATTGAAACATGAGTCAGGAAAAATCTCAGTCTGACTCTGAAAACTGCCCCTCACCCTAAATGAGGTTTAAAAAAATGCCAATGAGATGGGTGCCTATTGGTTCCTGATTCCAGGCCTTGTCCCCAGGCTTAGCTTTTCCAGGTCCCCAAGTGGTGCCAGGAGCTGCAGTAGAATGGGTAGAAGGCAGAGCAGGGACAACACACACACAGACACAGACACACACACACACCCTATGGTAGAAAAAGAAGGGAATGCTGGGAACGACCCATGGTCATGTCCAGAAGGAACGAGGATGGTGGTCTTGGTTGCAGAGCTAGCCTCAGAGAGGGCCTGGCCAGGCAAGCGGTCTGACTCACTGCCCTTGCCAAACCAGGAGTGATACCTATATTGGCCTTCATGTGAATCAGAAAAAGGCACCCCCTCTGGATGTTGGCAGCCTGAGCCACACATCACACAGAAAAAGGTCCCAATGCTCTTGGGCTCCAGAAAAAAATGAAAAATGGGTTTCCAAGGAAGCCATGTGGTAGGATGGGTACCACAGAAAACCATCACATCATGATCGTAAGAACTTCTGTGGGCCCATGGGCAGAAGAGGAAGTCAGGCAATGAATGGGCTACAAGGAATTTAATACACTGGCCACTTCAGAATCCCCCTTTTCGGTTTTCTGAACCTTTGAAAACAAAAGATGAGGTGTGAAAGGGGGCCCTTGTGTGTGCTTCCTGTAGGTATTCACCTGTCCAAGCTGGAATTATGGAGGAGGGAGGGCAGAGCCACAGCCAAAAGAGGGCCAGGCTGAGCCATGGCCTTGAGGGTAGGGGCCATGGCCAGTGGCCTCAGCACCTTGTCCAGTGCCTGGAACACAGATGCTCGATAAATCTTTGTTCAAGGAATGAATGTGTCCATAGCAGACATATTTGCGGGACCTTTACACAGTCGTGGAAGCCATGTACTCAGCTGGGCCGAGGCAGCCAGACGGGGAGGTGATGGTGATTGAGGCCCATGTCTGATGGTCTCAATGAATGACATGCTGGCAGTTAAAGAAGAAGGAGATTGACACACAGCCTTTTGCCTGTGCAGCCTCCCACACGGAACCAGGCGGGGCTTGGGAAGGAAGCCACAGGTCCTGCCGACATGGTGCCCACCCTCTGAGTATTCTGAGATGCCTTCTCTCTAGGCCTCTCAGCCCCGTGGCCCTGGGATCTGCAGCCAGCAGAGCGGCAGCTCCTTGCAGGCATAAAACCCAGCACTGTCCCAAGGGAGGCCAAGCCACCTCAAGCCAACACAGATTATTTCCTCTTTCACTACCTCACTCCCTAGTGGAAAAAACAAGGAAACAAATTCTCCTGAGCAACCTGAAACCCTATGGCCCCCTGGACAAGTGCAGGATGCAGCTCCACCTTTGTGCCCTCCACTTTCTTCCAGCTCACCTATGCTTAAGCCCAGAGGCCAGCCTCAGAGGTTATTTATAACATGTCAGAGGAGAAGGGGGCAGGAAATAGGAAATTAGGAAGGAGGGGGCAAGGAGGAGTGGCAGGGGCCAAGTGACCCCACTGGCTGGGAATCCACCGCCTGCCTGGCCTGTGGCATTAGAGCCCCAGGACAGGGAATTCCTCCCCAGCCCACATTCCTCCTGGCCCCAGAGCCCTATCTGCTGCTCTCTTGACAGCCCTGTCCCCTTCCCCAGGCCCAGGTGGAAACTGAGTCATCCTCAGGCTTTTCCTCAGTCTGGCCACAGTCTCACGTGGGCTTTGTGACAGGAGTTAATGGTGCAAGAGCTGGGGGCCCAGCCCTGGGGACGGGGTGAGCAAACACCCAGCCTTTTACCTCTGCTAGCCTCACCCTGCTCTTTCCTCTCCCATTTAAATACTTTGAAAGCCGGGGTCGGAATGCTCAATGCTTAGGGCCCAAGACTTCCTCTCATTAACTTTATCAAGGGCGCCCAAAGGGGAGGTGACTCACCTAGAATCACACAGCCAGAGGGAACAGAGTCAGGCCTGGGGCCCTATCCTTTGGGGACACTGGCCCATTTTTCTACACCCCATGCTGCCCCCCAGGACCTTGGCTAGTCAAGACTCTTTGGGTACCAGTGTGAACATACTGGATTCACTGTAAAGGCTGGAAGTGTCCATCCTTGCTTTGCCCAGAGCCACAAACCATGAAATGGAATCCCTAGTTGACCACCTCAAATCCTGTGTGGACTGAGGCAAAATATCCAATCCATTCATTCACCAAAACATTCTAAGCAACCACTGAATGTACAGAGCCACTAACTTTCAGACAATTTCACATTGTTAGGTTATTCTTTTTGTTGTTTTAACACACCATCACCAACTCAGTGATTCTCTAGACAGTGTTCTGAATTGGGCGGATGGAGGGATGATTATAGATGGTCTTCAGCAAGGTCTCTTCTGAACCTCTAGAAATGTGTATGTATAGCTTTAATCAGAATCTCAAAGAGGCTGCTGTCTGTAAAATGGTAAGATGCTCATCTAAGAGAAGTATAGATCAGAGAGGTGAGAGCTCAGGCTAAGACCACCTGGGGACCAGGAGTGGGGACACACAGGTACGTCTCCCCTGCTGCTCATGACCTTCTCTCCACAGTACTTGTGCCCCAGACCTTCAAGTCATAAATACCTCACGTGGCCACGTTTTCCTTCCATCAAGCCCCTAATGGTATAAGCAAGATACTAGGGTTTACAAATCTGATGCATGCCCAGAACTGGGCCAACTAAGGTTGTAAAACAAGTCAGGGGCAGAGGATGAACATTAAATCTGGCCAGTGTTTGGCCTTGAGGGTCACTCCTCCTTTCCTCCTTTCTCTTCCAGCCCCTATAAGGTGCCCACTCACACTGATGCAGCCATTTCTGTTTGGCAAGCCTAGATGAGCAACTTCCCTATGCAACGTAGATGATATTTCTTACTATCTCCTTCCCTACTCCGCAATCACAGGGCAGGCAAGTGGGCGAAAGTGGTTTTCAGAATCCTCAGCTGGGCAGTGTCTCACCAACAGGGTTCATAGGTGCTTCTTGGGAAAAATTGGTTCCTGGATTAGATATGTTTAGGAAACACTGGATTAAGCAGAGCTAAACAGGTTACCATGCAGCAGGACTTCTCAGAGCCTTTACTCTGCTGATGGTCATTGTGCATCTCCAGGGGAGAATACAGTAAACAGCTTTCCTAAATGTGTTGGCTGAAAGAACATTTCTTAACGACGGTGTGTGGAGAATCACGCCCTGGGAAACACTGCTTTAGGCTTTCCCACAGTCCAAGGAAATCTTCCCTGCCCCTATCCTCACAGCTCACCTGATAAATTACAAGAGGTGGTAGTGCTGAATTTCTCCCAGGAAGGCAACCTCAATTCTTTGGAGCCAGAATCTTCAGTAAGGACCCAGGAGTTACGTGTTAAAGCATAGATCCAGGTCTGATGGCAAATTTGGAGGTTCCCACCTTAAGGCTCCAAGGGACTGGAATCTGCAAAGTACTCTAGGGAACACCAAAATCTTGATAATAGGACAAAAGGAAGTAATGCTCATCTTTCCAGCCTGGTGGGATAGCAGGCAACAAGCCAGAAATAAGGGGAAAACTTGTCTTTCCCTGGCATTCTAACCACCTGCTGTTCTCCTGGCCAAAAAGACATTGGCCTCAAGACTACAAAAGTAGACAAGTAAAGGTAACAGAGGTCTCCAGACTGCAGGAAGACACAAATAACCTCAGTCTAAATTTCTTTTTATACAGAGCACAGAGTCTTACTGGCTAAGGGCTCTCCCAATGACCCATTTTCAGTATTTGTTTATTCCTGTAGTTCACCGCATTTATTGAGCACCTACTAAGTGGGATGGCCTGTGGTCAGGAATACCCATCAATTTCCAGGCAGCAAAGCTATTCTTAGTTTCCTGATGTCTATTTAAAGAGTGTTAATCCTCTCAGCCTCCCCCCTGCAATTAGGCACATACCACTTTCCAACCTGGTACACTGACCTCGCCCAACTGGGAAGGCAGAAAGGACAAGTGTTCTTCCCACCCTTCTCCACTGGGCCAGGAATTTGGCCTTTGTGGGCTAGAGCAGCCTGGGATCAGCCAAGCCAGAGGAGATGCGCATGTTTTGCCTGGACCCTTCAATCAGTGCTGGAGTCCAGAGCCTTCCTGTTCTGGTCATTACCGGCAGCAGAGCGAGGCAGAAAGTGCTAGGAATCAACAGGGTTGTGATCCAGTCAGTACAGTGGGATGGTAAAGAAAGACCATGAACCAGGGAACAGACATCCCAACTCAAATACTAGCTGTGCCATTGTGTGGCTGGGTGACCTTGGGCATAAGTTGTGATTAAGAGCTCAGACTCTGGAGTCAGGCAGGCTGGGCTCAAATCTTGACCCCACCATACTAGCAGCATCTTAGGCAAGTTACTTAGCCTCTCTCGGCCTCAGTTTTCCCATCTGTAAAGTGGAATGATGGTGATCATAATAATAATAATTCCTAATACGAAAGTTTATATTAAATAGTAGAATTAATATGTATATAAAGTTCTTAGAACAGCTGTCAATAAGTATTAGCCACTTTAATATTTAATTCCTCTAAACCGAGATCGTTTCATCTGCAAAACAGAAATAACACTGCCTTCTCATTGGGTGGTTTTGAGAGTTTAAGGAGATAATGTGTGAAAAGGTCTTAGAATATAAAAATGATTTAATAAATGTTAGATATCATCAAAGAGTACTGTTTTTCTATTTCCAGCTCTATCTCTTACGCCGACCTCCTCTACCTTTCTGGATCTCAGTTCCCCATCTGTCAAGTGAGAGCAGGAGTCAGATGGCTTCTACAGTATCACAACACAGGGACCTGTGGCCTGAAAGTCACTTGTAGCAAAGCTGAGTCAGTAGCCCCAGTGTACCTCCTGTTTCCCCACATCTCTGTGCACAGCTCATAAAACAACGAGAAGGAGAGAAAAAAGATGGCTTGCATTCACATATCCTGTCTTGACTTGCACTGTCCTCTTAATGAGGTGGCCATTAACCACAGGTGGATATTAAGCACTTGAAATGTGACTAGTCCAATCTGAGATGTGCTATGAGTGTAAAATACATATTGGATTTCAAAAACTTAAAAAATTGAAACCCCATTAATTTATTGTTTTAAATCGATGACATGTTGGAAAGATAATATTTTGGAATATCGGATTAAGAATAGTACTAAAATTAACATCATGGGGTTTTTTTTTTCCTTTTTTCAAAAGCGGCTACAAGAAAATTTAGAATTACATACATGGCCCACGTTTGTGGCTCGCAGTATTATTTCTCCCAGAAGGTGCGGGTCTAGCCTTACCCTTTCCACATCCCTGCTTGTGCGTTGCCCAGTAAGAAACTCTTCTCTCAGGAATACCAAAGGAATTTGAACTATTTGGAGTTAACTTTTTTAAACAAAATAAAACACAGATGTTAACTATCCAGGTGGGGCATTAAATTTTAAGAGCCTCTAGGAATCTCCTCTGGCTTAAAGGGGCCCTGAATAAATAAAATCCGTCAAGCTGCCAAAGCTCCCATGATGTAAGCACCCAAGGTTCGACATCTGCACTTTGGTTTCCCAGACGTCTCGTCCCTTCTCTGTTTGGAAAAGGATGGGCAATAGCTTCGGTCGTATTTCCCAAGACAACCGCCACTGTTTAGCACACTATCTGCTATCTTAGCAGCTTAGAACAGCATTTTTTCATTAAGCTGGTCGTGCCCAGCATGTCAAAACTGGTTTTCCTTTTGTCTCTCTCTCTCTCTTTGACACACACGCAAGCTAAGTGCACCATTGCCTGGAGAGGCTGGAAGGCTCTCTTCCTCGAATGCCCTCATTCATTCAAGATACTTTTTTTTTTTTTAATTTATTTTTTTGACTGCTTTGGGTCTTCATCGCTGTGCACGGGCTTTCTCTAGTTGCGGCGAGAGGGGGCTGCTCTTCGTTGTGGTGCGTGGGCTTCTCATTGCAGTGGCTTCTCTTGTTGCGGAGCACGGGCTCTAGGCACGCGGGCTCAGTAGTTGTGGTGCACGGGCTCAGTAGTTGTGGCTCGTGGGCTCTAGAGCGCAGGCTCAGTAGTTGTGGTGCACGGGCTTAGTTGCTCCGTGGCATGTGGGATCTTTCCGGATCAGGGCTCGAACCCGTGTCCCCTGCGTTGGCAGGTGGTTTCTTAACCACTGGGCCACCAGGGAAGCCCATCATTCAGCATACTTTTATTGCATGCCTACTATGCACTGGGCAATGGATGGAGAGTAGTGTGTGACTCCCTGGACTCCAGCTGGCTCACCGTCTAGGGGGAGGCACCGAGTGGTAATAATATGACGGCTGGTGTTTATCAGGCTCTCACTACATGCCAGGCAGTGGGCCAAGCCGGTGACTCCCATCATCTCAATGAACTCTCCCACCACCCTAGGAGCCTAAGAGTCCTATTATGGCATCCTCCATTTTACAGATAAGAAAAACGAGGCTGAGAAGGATTGACTTGTCCAGGATCGTAAAGCTATCAATTAATGGAGCCAAGGTTTGAACCAGGCAGTCTAACTCTAGGACCTGTGCTCTTAACCACCTCAGAAAGCACAGAAAGTGTGATAACAAGTGCATGAGCACTTGTACCCTCTGGGGACACAGAGGACAGGTACATCATTTTGCCTGAGAAAGCAGTTGCTCTTATTCACTCAGAGATCCTACAACCCAAAGGAAATTCAGGAGATTATCTGGACTCAAGGTCACAAGGTTGGTGATCCATAGGGCTGAAGCTGGCCCAGGGACATGTTTTGTTTGGCTCACGCGTGTGTACGTGTGTGTGTTTCTTTTTAATCGTGCCAGCATTTAAAAATCAGATTTCACGTTAAAATCTTGGATTTCTAGCTTGTCCTAAGAGACTGGAAATCTGGCAGCACTGGACTCACATTCTGATAGATTGGAGCTGGACAGCAGCTGTGCCCTTCTGAAGGGACATGAACTATTCAGTTCTCCATAGTCGTCACCATTCTCTATCGCTCACCCCAACTCCAAAGCCAAAGATAATTCACTAATTTCATCCTATTTGCCCACTGTTTTGTTGTTTGTCTTATAATAAAGAAGTAATTTTTAGTACCCACTCATTACTCTGAAGTGGGAAAACAAGAGAGTGGGGAAACACATATATGTTTTTTGGTAGACGTGAGTAATAATTCAATATGTTTAACATGCAAACATGCAGCTTCCAATGACTGGCGTCTGTAGGCATTTGGGTTTATAATCTGACCTAGATGAGAGCTGAGGAAACCCAGGCCAAGAGAGAAGCAATCAGGAAGGAACTGGAATCCGCACCCACACCCATTTGTTCAGAACTGCATCCCAGTTAACAACCTGGATGTTGTTAGGGTTCTCTCACATCTCTCAGTCCTTCTGCTGGGTATTTCTATCGGGAAGCCACAGTCGCAACATCTTTGGGGGTCCCTGTCCTATTGTTGGAGAAGGGAGTGCACTGCAGTTGCTCAATAGGGCACATGTTTGATCTGGGTCTTCCAAACCCCCTCCTCATCCACTTAAACAAAGGTTCCATCAGATGACACACATCTTAATCACAGGTCTTTATACGAGCCAGTCTTCCATGAGGGGCGTTTTCTCAGATAGGGATGTTTGAGCCAAGCCTTGAATCAAATTTTCTGGAGCAAGGGGCTGCTCCAGTAGACCATGGATCAGGAAGGCCTTGTTCCCATGAGCACTGAGTCTCAATCCCACCTCTTCTCTGTCAGCTTCAGTAGTGGTGTTAATGGGGTTCAAAAGAATTTTTACCAAGCCCTCCAGTGATCAATGACAGACACTGAAGTGACCTTGATTTTTAATTCTAGCCGTCAGCTAGGTCTGCAAGTTTGCTATCTGTTTGGCACACCAGCTCTGCTTCAACAGGAAGTCTGGTGGTCAAATATGTCATCTGATAAAGTACATCGGCTCATTAGCGGTTTTGTTCAGACGAAGCCCTCATCTGCTTTCATAACCACAGAGATCCTAGCTCTTGTCTTTATAGACCACATTTCTAAAGAACTTACCTCCTAAAAGGTGTTGTTGATGGATTTAGGTGCTCAATTATTCAGATAGAGAGCCCCTTCCAAAGGAACTTAAAGCCAGAAATACTTGACACATAGTAGGCATTCAGGAAAATATCAGTTACCATAAATATATGTGGGGAAAAAGTGCATACACGCCACATAGAGCCAGTCCTGCTATTTCACAGATGAGAGCCTGAAATCCAGGGAGGTTGACATCACCAAGGTGATCCTAGAATCAGGAGACCTAGAACTAGACCCCAGGTGTCCTGACTCCCAGCCAGTGCTCACTCCTGGACACTGCACATCTCTCAACCCTGGGGTAGATGGGGACGGGGCTATGGACTTGATATTCAAGTTCAATATCACCATTTCCCAGGCCCTCCCATTGACTACCCCAGCATCTATCCCCTCTGACTACCAGAGGCAAACGTGCTGAAGCAGTCTGAAGAGGGATGGGAGGCACCTGACCCTGGAAAAGAGGGAAGGACTTGGCCTTGAAAGAAGTTGGTTCCAATCCCAATTCCATGTATCAGCTGTGTGGCCAAGCTCCTGAACCACACTAGTTCTCACTGTCCACATCTGTTAAATGGGAACGATGACCCCTCACTGTCGTGCTTTCCTCAGTGGGAATGCTGTGATAATCAAATAAGATCAAGTAGACTTAAGACTCTAAAATGTGGAGAGTCGTGAAAATATAGAGCGGGAACTTCATTTTTCTGTCCTGTGGGAGGCAGTGGGACAAAGTGGAAAAGCATTAGACTTGGGTGGGAGGGGGTCTCAAGCTGTGATTTTGAAACACACCTCTCTGTATGTGACCCTGGAAAACATCCTGTCTCCTCTCAGAGCCCCATTTTCCTCACCAGTATTAAAGTGAGAATACCCGCTCTGCCACATAATATAACAACACTACTACTAAAAGCTAACATCTGTTGAGCTTTTGGTATGTGGCAGATTCTGTACTAAACATTTTCCCTGAATTTCTTCACTTAATCACCAACCCAGTGTGGTACATACTATTATTCCCCTTATTTTGCCGATGAGGAAACTGAGGCCAGAGAACTTAACCACACTAGGTGAGCAGCAGAGCTCACAAGAGGTACTATGTTTCCAAATCTCAAAGGCTATGAGTCTATTAATGATGATCAAGTCTAAGTCAAAAGGAGATCTATCCTAATTCATGAACTGCAAGCACCTTAGCCAAACACCATGAGCCTTCACGTCACGAAACCACATCCTCATGAAGCCTGACCCGGCTTACAAGGCTTACCTTCCCCATGCTCTAACCTGGGGATTGCAAGAGCTCTGAGATTTCTGAATGAACAGTGCTCCTCTGCAGGCAACTGAGCTACCTGGTGCCCGGCACCCTCATTCTGAGAGCGATCAAAGATGGCCTGGGGGTGGGGGGGGGAGGGATAAATAACTGCCAACTAATATTCAAAGTCTCTGGTTCCGGAATGGCTCTGGTCTGCTCTGGATTTCCCCTCTCCCCGCCCTCCCCACCCTCTGTCATCCAAGGACTCTATTTTTCCACCCGCTAAACTTTCCCTTGGGCTCTCTGAAGCCAACCTTTCAGTTTTCCTTCCCTTCCCCACCCCCACAAAAAGCAGGTGGCTGCAGGCCTGGGAATACTTAAGGTCTCTACTCCCTGCACCGTGGATGCCACCGTTAGGTGACAGGCTTTACGTGAACATAAATCATAACTGAGTGCTGGGCAGCATGGACCGTCACTTCTGTGGCAGCCAGACCACCCCAGCCTCGCAGATGGCTTCTAAAGGCATCAGGAAAAGTTGTCCTGGCCCCCTCCCCTCCTCTAGACACTAGTTTTTTAGCAACCAAGTAAAAAGGCCTCTTAGTTCCACTGCGGCTGGGATAGACACCTTGTGACCTCCTGTCAAACGCTATTTAGTGAGTTCCTTTAGCTAGAGTCAGTACTCATCGGCTCCAGCCTGTCAGAGATTTAACACAGGAAAACAGATAAATAGGAGGAGCCCATGTCACCCCCTCTGAATGGCTAGGCAACTCAACCAGGACACATTGGTTACCCACCACCTCCGCCAGCCCTGTTCTCAGTGCTGTGGGCAACCTAGAAATTGGCAAGGGTGGGAGATGTGTGGACCTGCCCACAGGAGGAGGTGGCAAACTGGTGTGAAAGAAAAGAGCCATTCCCAGAGGGTGAAGAACAGCAGTCTACAAGGGGTCCGTGAGCTCTTTTCAGCACCTCAGTGAACCAGCCCAAATCATACACTGCCATCATCCAATAACCCATGAGAATGCTTCCCAGGCTTAGGCAAACACCAAGTTTCTTTGCTTTGGGCTGCAGTTAATTGTATTAGCTGATTATATCAGAATAATGACTGGCTAGGGTCAGCAGTGACAGATATAGTTTAACTGGTTTTTGTAGTGGAAAAATAATCAACACCCAAGACATGAAGTTGTGATTTTCCAAACATGAAATCCATTGAAGGAAAATTAATAAAAATAGTCCGTGGTGTTGAAAAGGCTGTGAACTGCTGATTAAGTGGAAAGAGTTCTTGGTTAGGAATTCGACATAGGGTGCGAGACTTGGTTTTGTTAAGGCTGTACTGTAATAAACCTGGGGGTGGCAGGGGAGGCAGGGGCTGCAGAGGCTGGCTATGGAAGAAAATCAAAGGGAAACGTGTGGAGGAGAACTCCGACAGCAGGGAATCAAAAAACCAATGTGGGGAAGTTACAAAAGGAGTAGCATCTTCTCAAATCCAAAGAGTCCTAGCCGTTAGTCTATACTGATTTGGACACAGATTTGGAGGTAGACTAAGCAAATGTAGGTTCTGGTTCATCTGTTTCTTAGTGGTGTGATCTTGGGCGAGTGATTTCACCTCTCTGGCCTCACCAGGCAGCTGGGATGGCCAGTCTCTACCTGGTAGGGTTACTGATATGCCAAAAAGGAGATTTTTCTTTGGGAGGGTGGTGGCGTATTATGTCCAGAAGGTGGGGCTGGACTTATCAAGTAACGCAGAGAACACAGCAGATGCCTGCTCTCTTAGGAGGGTTAGATGCATCCCTCTGGGTAGTGCACAGCCCTTAGGTCAACCCAAGAATAACCCCCTCTGGGAATTTCCCAAGCAGCTCTGAAGAATTGTTCTTTCCTAAAGGTGGTGTTTTTCGACATGTTTAAAATTTGGTCAAGGTGTGATTATTCTGCACCAATGCCAGGAAGTGGGCAGGGAAAAGGGATCAAGTGAGATCCAGAGAATAAGAAGTTAACAAGGGGTATTCAGAATCGAGGGGAGGGCATGGGCCAAGACCCAGAGAGAGAATGGGAACAGCTGGAGCTGGAAGGGCCAGTGATGATGACAAGGTAGGCAGGGGCCAGATGGCCATTGTTGGAGCCATTTTATGACACTTTATCCCAAGAGTCTACTGAAAGGTTTTAATCACAACAGTGAAATTCTCTCTTAAACTAGCCCTTCTAGCTCCCATCAAGATGAGACTCCAGCATCTTTTCTTGGCCAGGACCCACCCTGCCCCCTCTTCACTGTCCATCTCCATCCTATGGCCATCCCACCACTCTCATCCAAGCGCCATCCATATTGAATGACAAGGGGAGAAGGGGGACAAAGGGATGAGTCCCCTTGCTGCCACCATGAGCCTGGCCAGGCCTATTCAACTAGGGGACATCTTTGAGCCAGCAAATAAGACCCTGCGCACGGCACAGATGTCTTCAAAACACAAACCTGGGTTCGTGTCAAATCCTGAAGTCAAGCAGCTTAGTATAATGAAAGGCCCATTGCTTCGTATTAAAGCAAAATAAAAATAAAACCATCTGCAACTGAATTAATCCAAAACTGCAACAAGTCAAAGGCCATGGCTTTCCTGGCACGTAAGCCCCATTCTCCCTACAAAAAAGCTCCCATCAACTTGGTCTAAGTAGCCTTAATATTGCTCCCTGTCAAAGGGATAAAGGGACAAGCAAAAAGGGAAAAAAACTCAGGAAGTCAATAAAATTCATAAATTGTTTTCCCATTTGAAAGAAGCATGAAAGTATCTCCAGCACAGGGCTGTAATAGTTCCTCCATCTATGCATGTTGCATATCTGAAAAGAACTGTGTTACACAGCCATTCTGGATGGCAAATTGTCAGGAACTGTTCACACATACTTTATGTCCAATAATTCCAAATTGTATATTTGCCATAGAGAAATACCCATGCATATGAACAAGAGGATTGTACGATGACTACTTGTTGTAGTGCTCTTTGTGAGGATGAAAAGCTGTTAGAAACCTAAATATCTATCAGTAGGGGAATGGCTAAGTAAATATACACCTATACCTATAGGGCTATTATATTATTATAGTAAAAAAATAGTATATAACAATATATTATATACTATGATATATAATGTAAGGTAATATATAGTATAGTAGTTGATTATATTTTAGAGCCAGGCTGCAGGGGTTTAAATACAGTCTCTGCAGCAACCTTGAACAAGTTACCTAATTTTTCTAAGCCTCAATTTCCTCATCTGTAAAATGGAGACAACAGTAGCATACCTGCCTCATATGACTTTTGAGAGAATTAAATGAGTTAATTCATGTTAATTATTTAGAATGGTGCCTGGCACATAGTAATCACTCCGTAATTAGTTTTTAAAATGTATAACCCTATGGAATTCTATACATTAAAAAAATGTAGTAGATCTATATGTATATTAACTGAGAACAACCTAACACATTGTTCATTGAAAAACAATAGAATGCTATATTGGTATTCCACTATTTATAGTGTTCTACCACTCATGTTTCCAAGGGAAAAAACTACTATTAATTTTCTATGAGTACCTATGTATGTAAATGCATAGGGAAGGGACTAGAATTAGAGGAAGTGATCAAAAAGGACTTCACCCTTATCTGATTTTAGATAGATAGATGATAGATAGATGATAGATAGATAGATAGATAGATAGATAGATAGATAGATAGATAGATATGGATGGGTGATGGGTGGATGGATAGATGGATGGATACCGATATACACACAGATACATACACACATAGTCATAGAATGTATCCATACTATCCTTGTAATTTTTAAAATGTGGTTAAAAATTAAAGGTCCAAGGATGTACAGATTATTATTCCCCTTTTATAAATGAGGAGACTAAAGCTTAAAGATGCCCAATAACATGCTTAAGTGCATACAGCCGACAAGCCCCAGAGGAAGGATTTAAGCCCAGCTCTGCCCATGCCACAGCCTTTCTACCACCGCACACTGCCTCTCCAGGCCACCCAGGAGTTGACTATGACAAAGGCTAGAAGAAGGGGCCTCCTTGTCCATGCTGGCTGGAATGGTAAAAGCTAAATGCAATAGAGAATTGTGTTGTTGTTTTTGTTTTTAATTAATGAACCTTTTGGAATGTGCCATTCAGCAGTGGAGCTGAATGGTTCCTGCTGTTCCTGCAAAACAAACAAAAGTCCCTCCACCCAAGCCACTTCTGTGGCCACTTTTCTAGCCTTATCTATCCAGGGATTGTGAAAGGGACACAGGACTGTGGGAGGGGCACCTTCTCCAGCCAGCCCAGCACCCAGTCTCCTGACTCTCTCTGGTTTTCCTCCCATCATACTGGGAGTCTGCATAGACTGGGCACCTCACCCTGGGAGGCCCCCATTCGTCCCCACCCAGAAGGGTAAGAGTATTGAAGGCCAAGATTTCTTGTCCCCATTAGCTTTGCTTTTCCCTGGGCCTCAGTGAGACAAATCGAGTCTTTTTTTTTACTTTGTCTTGGTGGTTTTGAGGGTCTCTTCCAGTTCTAATAGCCAAAGAACATTAGAAATTTTCCTTTAATTTTCTCTATTTATAGCCTAATATGATGAGGATGATGGTAATTAGTTCTCAGTCCCATAAGATGATGTTTAATTAAAACCTCTGGCCATTTTGGCTGTCTTCATATTTCTAAGGAAAACTCCCCAAATAGATAAGTAAGGCATTCTTCAAATGTTAACTGTCCATTTCATCCTGGTCCTAGGAAGCGTCGTCTGCCTTAGAATATCAAGGGTAATTGAAAGTTGAAAAGTTTTGGAAGAATGGCATAACTAAGAATGGCTTTAGCCTTACCATATAGTAACTGGGTGACCTTGAGCAAGCACAGTCTCTCTCAGACTCAGTGTTTTCCTTTGAAAAAAATAGGTGTAATACCTACTCTTGAAGATGCTGGGTGGATGAAAGACACGGGATGTGAGAAGTGCTTGAACCTAGTGGGAGTCTGCGAGATGTCCCTTCCCTCCTTCTACAAACAGCAGCTCTCCTCTTTCCAGAGTTACTAAGATGTCGACAGCCTGGGTCCGCTCCCCAAGTGACTGGCTCCTCTCTGAAGTCTGATCCTTTTTATTTTCCTTAAGTCACAAAGCCCAGTGTAAAGTGAAATTGCGTGTTTGTGAGTGAGAGAGAATAGATCAGGCTTCTTTGAAAATGGCTTCTTTGCTAAAACCACAACCTCAGATCTGATACCAAAAGAATCTGCTGGCACTGGTCCCTGTCAAAACAATTCGGAGACATCCAGAGACCATCCTCCAGAGCTGGCAGTGGGCCCCCAAGCTGAGCCTCACTCTCGAATTCCCAACAGGCTCAGGGGGCAGGCCCCCAGCACTCTATCGCACAGCCCCATGCTTCTGTGCAAAGGAGAGCTTGGCATTCTGAAGCAAAATTCTCTCTCTCTACTGCTCCCGCCCCCTGCAGAAACCACACAGACACACACACACACATGCAAACACGCACGCACGCAAGCACGGGCACACATACCCCAATTTTCAGAAGGCTCTTGGCACTGCCCACCCCTTCCTTAGCTGGACAGAGCTGTGGAGCAGAAAGCAGGCCAAGGCTGCCTTCTTCATTCCTAGTCCCCTCCCTTCCCTCCTCCAGAGTCAAGGTTTTGTCAAGAGTTTCAGGGGCAACGACTGGTGGGGAGGGGGCCGCAGACATCGTAGCTGCTGCCAAGTCCTTTTCTTTCTGCCACAGTATGTTTTATAAGCCGGCATGTAGTTTATTCTTCTAAACACTTCGCTAGGGTGCAGGGCCTGGAGTTGCCATAGCAACACCTTTTAACTCCTCCTCACCCAGAAGGCAATGCCAATCCCCAGGGCTTTGGGGGAGAAAGGCAAAAAGAGACACCTGTGGATGAGGAGAAAGGAGAGGGAAGGCCATGGGGGATTCCTTAGAGAGGGCCTTCACCTAGCAACATGGCACCTGGCCACGAAGAGAAAAGAGCCAGGAAGGTCCTGGAAGAGGAAGCTGGTGGGCTGGCATAAGCATTTTTCATGGACTACAGTACTGATTGGTGGGGTCGTAGGGGTCAAGGGGAATGGAAACGTCTACACATTTTCTTCAGGGAGAGAACAGGCAGGCATCAACCCAGACTGAGTGGAAACCAGAAGGGCTATGAGCTAGGAATACTGGGAGCCACCTACTGGACACCAGCAGGGTACTGTAAGGCAGCAGAGGTCAACAAGCCGGCAGCCCACATCCACACCTCCCATTTTTAAAAGCATTATCTCATCCCTGCCACTAGTGCAGCGCACCAAACCGAGGCAGAACAGTTTTGGATCGGTGCCAGCAGTATCGAAGTTTTTTTGTTTCTTTTTTATTTTTGCTACCATAATGTTCTTGTCTTTGGGTACTTCCTGGTAACTTTGCTTTTCTCTGGGCAGTCTACTGAGGAGGGGGATGTGGGAGGATTTCTTAAATAAATCCAGAGAAATTACAAGAAACTTTCTGTATCAGCCCAGACACACAGCAGGAAACCTAAGCAGTGAACAGAGTCAGGCAGTGCCCCCCCTGGAAGCGGTCCCCTTGCTCCTGTTTCCACTGTTCCCTGGTGAACTTCCAGGGTGGAAACCCAAAAGCCAAGAGCAAGGGGGAGGCATGAGGTCGCCCTCTCCCCACACACCAAAACCCAGGGGAACACACCCAAGCCATTGTCAAGCAGGGGACGACGCCCTGACTCCAGCTGGCTCCAGGCCCCGAGTATGTGCTCTTCCCTGAGCAAGACCAGAACCCGCTGCCACCGCCAGCAGCTCCCAGCGTTACTCCGGCGGGAGTGACACCCACGGGGTGAGGGGGGACGGGCCAAGGGGTTTTTGGGTGAGGGCTGTCAGAGGAGGAGAAAGAAAAGCTTCCAGGCCTCAGGGAGCCCCAAAGAGTCCTTCCAGGCAATCCACAAACCCAGGGGCCAGTCAGGTTCCCCCAGGAGAGGGAAAGGTGCACAACACAGGCCCCAGGAAACCGCTAACACGAGTGACCCCAGGCCACACAAATGCCCGTGCCTGCCGACTGGACTGACCTGCTCAGCACAGCTACCTCCCTTGCTTCTCCTAGGCCCGCCAGGGCCACCAGCGGCGCCCCTCCCCACCAGGTCCCTGCCTCCCTGCCCTCCTCCCCTGCAGCACATTTGTGGAGGCCCTCACCAGGACCCAGTGGAAAATTTCTTTCCCCTTTATGACTGTCCTTAAAACACACACGCTCCATTCTTCACCTCTGAATCTGCACAGGCAGAGGGTGGCTAGACTGTGTCCTACCACACCTCCCAGCCCGTGTACACACACACACACACACACACACACACACACACACACACACACACACACACACACACACACACCAAGGGCCACTGGACTTGCATGCCTTGCATGCCTTATGAGCTGGAAAGGAGAGGAGAGATGTTTTCCAGCTGCTACTCCACCTCTGGCCAACCATGCACAAGTGTCCCGAACACTCCCAAACAAGTTCTCCCAGGGCACACTCTCAAGGCTGTTGATATGGTTCTACTTCTTACTGAGTCTCTAATCAAGACACTAAGTCCGATTTGGCATAGTCACCATGATGTGACCCTTGGCATCTTTTTTCTTTTGGTGACAAATCTGTTTTCCACTGCTCAGTCTCCCCCTCCCCACACACATTCAAGGAAAAAAAATAGCCTTCCTGTGAATTCTCACAGCTATGTGATAAGTGATCCCTCACACACGCCACCTCCTGCTTGCTATCAACACTCTCAAATACAGTTCCTCCGGGGAGGGTCAACCCCACCGCTTTCTTCTCATTTTTCCCCTTAAATCCACCCAAACTTGGCAGTCCAAGAAGCTCCGTTAGCACTTGCCTAGGGAGTGTGAGGCGGGGTTAGGTCTCAGTGAAAAGAATGAACTTACTGGGGAGATGGTGAAAACTCAGAAAACTTCAAGTTTCTCTCTCCTGCAACTTTCCCTGCACATGGCTGGCAACTTTCTTTCTTTCTTTCTTTCTTTTTTTAACTATTCATCATCCCAGCACTTTAGTTGGCATTCCAAGTTTTAGAAACACTCTCCCCACCTTTCTCCCTCAGCCCGTCCTCCCGTGATAGTGAAAAGGGAAATTTTCCAGATGTCAAAAGGACCGGTAAGGACCTCACGCCCTAAAAGAGCATGGCTGCAAGGGGTTCACTCAGCCTCTCGGGGTTTCTCTGCAGGGCATCTCCCCCTCGGTCATGCCGGAACCCCTACCCCAGGAACCTGAGTATCCCCACCTCGTCCCAAGCCCAGGCAGAGAAAAGGAGCGGGGCTCGCCATGCCACCCGGAGCAGCGCCCAAGTCCGGGCTGCAGCGCGCGAGCTGGCACCGCGGGGGCTCCGGCGGGGACACCGGGAGCGCTTACCGATGTCAGAGTTGCAGAAGGCGTCCTGGGGGTGGCTGGGCGAGCATGTGCACGCCTCGGCGCCCCAGTCCCCCAGACTCCAGCTGCCCAGGAGCACGACGAGCCCGAGCCAGGGAGTCATTGCCGCTGCCGCTGCCGCTGCTCGCCTCTCCAAAGTTGCCTTGCGCGCCGCCGGCGGGGTCGCCGCAGCCTGAGCTCGCCCGCCCTCCCTTGCGGGGCAACTTTGGCTTCGGGCGCGCCGCCCTCCGAGTGACCAGCGGGACGGGATGGGGTGCGGCGAGGCTGCCTCGGCGCTGGTGCACGACTGGGCGGGTGGGCAATCTCTCCGGGCGAAGCAGCGGGAGCTGCAGCAGGAGCCGGAGGAGCAGGAGGAGGAGAAGCTGTCCGAGCGTCCGCCCGCTGCCTGCTCTACGCGGTAGCCCGGCGGCCGAGTGATATAGCGCGGGTTCCCCGGGCACCCCCTCTCGGGCGCGCGAGGCCCGCCGTCTCGGACCAATGGCAGAGCCGCATTACCTCATCGGCCCTCCAAAAAAGGGGCGGGGCCGGGGGCTCGGGGCGACGGGGCGGGGCCGCCCGTACCGTTCAGATCCTTATAGGGAATAATGCAGCTGTGGGCACGCGAGTGGGTGGGCTGGACGTGCCTCCGAGACGCACTGGCAGAGGGGCCCTCCGAGCGGCGCCCCCGTGCCCTTCCCGCCTGCACCCTCGCCACACGCCCACCCCGCCCTCTGGACACCTCTGACCCAAACCGGAATCAACTACCACCAACCCCTTGGCAGGTCAGAGGTGGCCCTGCCCTGGAGACCTTGACTGCGCCTGGTGGAAAGGATAGGTGAAGGCTAACTCTCTACCTTCTCTGGAGAGAGCAGGGTCAGAAGGGAAAGAAGCAGGTTGATGACCATCCCCCACACACTCCCACCCTTTATCGCCGCCCCTGACTTTCCTGTACACGAGGAAGCTATCTGCCTTTTGGAGCTGGCTGTAATAAAAGATTGTTTCCTGGGCTCAGGCAGAGTAAATTGTGAAGTCATTCAACACTGTTCTGGATGCTGGGATGAGCAAAACAAACTCTTTGCTCCCTTGGAACTTGAAGGCAATACATCAGTAAATACATGAGTACATAGGGTGATTTTCTAAGGTAATTGTGCCATGAAGAAAACAAAACAGAATAATGGGTTAGAAATGACTGGGGAGGGTGCTCCTGTCTATGGGATAGTAAGGAAAAGTCTGTCTGAGGAGGTGACATCCTGGCTGAGATGTGAACAAGAAGCCTCAGCATGTGGCAGTCTGGAAGGAGAGAACAGCAAGTGCGAAGTCCCTGAGCCTATTTGAAAAACAATAAGTAGAAAGGGCGGGAGAAAATGGTAACTCCACCTAGGGCAGACAGGTCTCCATCCTTCAGCAAGGAACTTGAGGGTGAACTAATCCAAAACTGGGATAAAACCAGATCCTGGAGAACTATCCAGGATCCGAGACTATGAGCTATAAATGGATAACTGCTAATAACTAATACTATGACTGTTTTTATTATTCAGTAACATCTTGATTCTGCCTTATATTTTCCATACCTCACCTCATTACATCTCGCAGTAATCCTTTTAGATAGGAAAAACACCAAGTATTATTCACACTTTCCAGATGAGGAAACTGGCACAGAAAAGTGACATTACTTGGCAACCAGCCAGGAACTCAATTCACTCACTCCCACCTTAAGAGAGGCTTTTATTTTCTTGGACTTCAGCAGCAGTTAGCTTTAACTGTGCAAATGCCCTTTTGCAGCTGGAGCCTTCTATCGTTCTATTCTTGGGTCCCTCTCACTTTCTCTCCCAACTCAACCCATTTGGAAAGAGACTTTAATCATTTGGCAATAGAAATGCTAAAAGTTTGGAACAAAGTAAGGAGTAGGAAGTACTGCTCAGAAATACAAGTTCAACCTCTTTCTCAGAAACTCCTCTGTTTACACCTCAGAGAAGTGACATTGGAATGGGAGAATCAGAAAATTTCACTGGAAATGGTATTTCCAAGAACATTTTTTATGCTCCTTTTTTCCTCTTAAAAATTTTAGCTATGAGGAAGGGAATCTAGTTTCCACATTTTTCTGTCTTGTCCCCTTCCCAACTTTTAAGACCCTTCCCACCTTAACTCTAACTATAGCCCGACCTAGAGAGGGCTTTCCTTCTCTTGGTGTTTACTTTAGAACTTTGCTCCTTGTTTCATGGGATATAGTTGTACTATTTCCCCAACCACACTAGTAAGACTTTGAGGCCTGAGATATTTGGCCACACTGCTTTTTAGCCCTCAGAGTGCAAAGTTGGGTCCCTGGAGACATGGATATGGGTGTGGCCAGCAACCCATTGAGTCTTGAGCAGTGGACGCTCTATATGCCACTCCAAGGATCCAGGCTGAATGAGGGCCTACTTGTTCGGATTTTAGAGTTTCGTTTATCCCTGCACGGTGCCAGTCATGTGGAAGGTTTTATAAGCCTTTCCAGACCAAATCCACTTTGGATAAGCATCTTACGTGTAGAGGCCCTCTCTTCTCTCTTTTCTTCTCACTTTAATGTTTTGTCCAAATTACCAGTAGTTTCTCCAAGGGAAGGCGTGCCGAGAATATGAGTATCAGAAATAACTTTCGCTGAACTTCAAGCAGCAGGTTCTGTATAGAAAACATCTGAAGCATTTGATTATGGCAGCTTCTTAATTATGTAAGTGTGAGAGCAAACGTTGTTTTCCGAGCTGAAAGGTAATAAAATTGCCTTTTGGTTTATTTCCTTTCGCTCCCTATCCTAAGCTGGGCCAGTGTCTTTGGAGTTCAGCTTCCCTGTTAGTTGGGAAGTTCTCCCTAATGTCTAACCTGAGGGGACTCCCTTTGCCCATCCATGTGAGGTCGGCTCCGTCCTCACGTTGAGGAAAAGAGAAAGCCAGCTTCATGAATCCTTGTAGAGGGGAGCCTTACTGCTGGGGTCAGGCCCTCCAGCAAGCAGACCTCACAGCCATCAATCCGGACGTCATGGTGTCCATGGACCTATAATATGTAAGAATTGCTTTTGCAAGGCCACTTCAGAAGCTGGATGGAGTGGGCCTGGGGCTAATGGTAAGAATGAAGATACCGGCTCCCCACTTTCTTTTGACAGCTAAGGACAATGATAGATTTATAAACCCCAGAAGAACTGAAGAAATTTCTAAATCTGTCTTGTCCACCCCCCTTCATTTCGAGTTCCAGGATGCTAGAACCTGTGGAAGTCTCTTATAGACATTTAGAGGTCCTGAAAAATGACCTCAGAGACTGCCCATCCTCATTTTATAGTTGGGGAAAATAAGGTTCAGACAGGTGAAGGGATTTGCCCGAAGTCTCACGGTTAGCTCGTGGCAGAGCCAAGATTTTGCTGCAGCTGCCTGATTCCTTACCTGGGCTCTCTCCCACCCACTCATGGGCCTCAGCCCCCGCAGCTGCAGCACGTGACCTAATGTTTATACTCTTCTGCAGCCACTTGCAGTCCTGAATCTGCATTTCAGATCTATAGATGAGTTTCAGAGTCCCTTTGCACAGTGCCCAAGAAGTAGAGAATTCTGCCTGCACTGACTAAATCGTTCTCTGTTATGATAATAATCACCTCTGAGCCAATCATAATGAATACAACTCTGTACTCCTCAGAGGTTTATCTCTTTTGTGTTTGTTTTTCCCTTTCTAAATTATCTAATACCTTGTGAAAACATTTCAAACATACTGCTGCAAAGAGACACATGAAAATTTTCTTTCTGGGGGACAAAAAGAGGCTGGGGTGAAAAACAAAAAGCGGAAGACCTGAGATTTGTTCCAAAGGTTGCTGCAGAGCAGTTGTGTGTGTGGGCAAGTCACCTCACCTGTCTAGACTCAGTTTTCCTGTTTGTTGGATGAAAGATGTAACTCAGTGATCTCCAAGATCCCCCCTGGCTGGAAAGTCTCAGAATCCATGGAAAAGTCTCAAGTGCAAGGTGAATGTGTCTGAAGGGAAGATAGATCTTGCCACTTAGACAGATTTGAGACAAATCAAACGTGACCGAGACTGCAGCATGTCCATCAGTCTCTCAATCAACAGTGAGTTTCTATTCTGCTTTCTGCTCTCTCCTCCAAGACTCAGGCTGAAAACAAAGATTGTGATGGCAAAGGCATAGGAGAGATTGAGGGTCTTGTTCCTGATAGAGCCCCTCTGTAATTACTTGTTTATCTGTCTTTTTGCCTCTTGGGTCATAAGCACTAAAAGGTCAGGAAATATGCCTTTTGTTATCTCCATACCTTATTTCCAAAATTCATTGAACTCCTATACTGCCTTAAGATCACAGCTCAAATGTCACCTCCTCCAGAAAGCCTTCTATGATTCCCATCCCCAGTCTTTATCAACCCCCTTCCATGTTATCCTGTGCTTCTTTCTTTCACACCACTTGTCTGACTGTAAAGTGATTGTTTACCTTCCTGGATTGTAAGCCCTTTGAAGACAGTGTTGGTAATAAAGATCCAGTGTTGGTTACAAAGAAGTCAATAAGTATCGGTTGAATGAATGGAATTGATTTGGCCCCACTGGCCCCTTTCCAGTATTCAGATAGGCAGGTGGTAGCTCCTTGGAGAGCTCACAGAGCCCTATCCCTCTGGCCAGTGCTAGGGGGCACTGTAAGCCAGAGAACACCCATTCCCTCAGCCTGCATCCTCAGCCAATCTCACTGAGAAGGTGGGAGAGGCACAATTCCATGCTAGTCAGTGGGGTGTGGGTGCCTTTGAGTGGGTGAAGCTAACCCCTCCCATCTGCAGTGGCCACAAAGCTCTCAGTCAGCATCCCGTCTGGGTCCTCAGCTGCCCAGCTTCTCCACCCCCAGGCTGGCCACATGTCAACCCAAGGGGAGCCGTGCTCTCAGGAAGCTACATACTTGTGAATCATGGGTTTGTGGGGATTGGGGAGATCTGGGAACACAACAGAGGATGCCACGGTCCTACCCTTCCAGGGCAGAGCTGGCCTCTGGAAATTAAACCTGGTGAAGGTACTGACAAGATGTGAGACATTTCTGCTGCTGTGTAGGGAAACACCTCTTTTCTTTCCCGCCCCTTCTCTTCCAGACCCCAGCCTCAGTGGCTTTCCCCAAACCCACAGTCCATCTGAAAGTCATTACATTCAAAATAGCCTTTTCCAAGCAACAGACAGCCCTGGTCCACCCATCACCATGAGCCCTGGCCAGATCCTCAGCAGGGTTGCTGCCCAGCACTGGGGAGTTATGGACCTAAGGTGGTAGGTACTTCAGGTTCTCTCTGTGCCTGGCACCAGCAGGGAGCAACCACCTTTCCTCACTTCCATCTGGAGCCAATTTCATGGCAGTAAAATTGCAGGGCGTCTCTTGCCCCAGCTCTCCCCCAGCCCTGCCAGGGAGTGAAGACCCCTTAGTGTGAGTCTCTGGCTGAATTCACCTGAATCCTGGGGTTTTCGCATTTCTTTCCACAGAGAACTACTCCCAGAGATTTTAAGCCAGAAAACACATGTGCACGGTGGAGACATTTTGTGCCCCGCTTTCTGGGGTGGTGGGAGATGGGAAACAGAGCTAATATTCCAGCACTTGCTCTTTTTTTTTTTTTTAAGTGACTGTGTGCTCAGTTGGTCGATTATTTCTGTGAAGGGTAATATGCAGTAGAGGCAGAACTTCTCCTTCTCGACCCTGTCTTAATGTCTTCCTTATGCCCATGGAGTTCATGTGTTTTTCCTTTAAAAATGAGTAGCTCCTTTGTGGTTGCTTTGAAGGTTGCATGCTCAGCTTTGCACAGAAGACGCACATGAGCGTCTCTGCCTGGTGCTGTGTGGCTTTGGAGGGAATGGGATGGACAGACAGACATAGGGTTGCTCTGCTGTCAGACTGGGCTCCAAATCCTGTTTCTGTCAAGGTGCTTGAGCTCTCTTCGGTTGAACCTGCTGGAATTGAAATTGACTTATCCTGTGCAATGGGGATGCCCAAGGAGCATCTGATGCTGTTGATCACATCCTTCTCTAAACTCGGCTGCTGAGACTCCACTCTCTCTGGGTTTTTGCTTTCTGCCTCTCCAACTGCACCTTCTCAGTCTTCTTAGAAGGCTCTTTAGGCTCTTCCTGCCACTAAAATGTAGGTGTTTCCAAATTTTCTGTCCTTGGCTCCCTTATTATCCCTTCCCTTCCCTTCCTTTTCCTTCCTTCCCCTTCCCTTCCCTCCTAGCCTCCATACTCTCCCTGGCTAATCCCACTCTCTCTCCTGGATCCACCTACCACTCTGCTCTGTGCACTAGAATGGACACTGTAAGCAGCAGTATCCCTCTGAGCTCTTGTCTAGATCCAACTTCCCCCTGGACAGTTTCACCTGGAGGGCCTATGGCCTCCTCAGTCCCTAAGGGTCCAAACTCATTGTCTTTTCCTCTCAGTCCTCTCTGGTGGTACCCATCCCCGCCAGTGGCGCCATGATTCACCAAGCCCAGTAGAATCTCACTCCACACACCTCTTCTAACCATCCCTTTCTCCCTGTGCCCACCATGTCTGCCTTGGGTCAGGCCCAGATAGTCTTTCCTGACAATTTCAATAGGCACATAATTGCTCCCTCTGTCCAGAGTCTTTCTCTATCAAATTCAACTTTTGCACTGCTGCTGGTGTAAAGTTTTTCAAATGTAAGTCTGAAATCATGCTGTCCTTTGCTTAAAACTGATTCATTTGTTCTCCATGGCTTTCTAAACAGTCTTAAACTCCAAAGAAAAGCATACAAGGCCCTCTGTGATCTGGCTCTTCCCAGGGCCCCACAGAGGGGGGCCATTCGAGTAGAATACAGTGGGATTGCTACCGCTGCAGTTACACAACAGCATGTCCTGTCCTTGCTTATCTCTTCCAACCTATGCCCTCATTCCCATCTTCCAACCTTTTAGGTTCTGGCTATCAGTTTCCTGCCTCTGAGGCTTGTTCACACTGCACTTTTTGCCTGGAATCCACCTTCCATCTTTATGTCCCTGACCCTCCTCTGTCTCATCTGTCAGGATCTTTATCTTTCCGGATTCAACTTGAATCAGCTCATGGATGTTTTCCTGACCCTCTCTCTGCCTCAGCGGAGCTGACCGCTCCCCCGAGGTCTCTCCTTCCTCTCTCCCCTCCCACCCACACAGTATCCCCCAGATTTCCACAGTGCCTCCCACACTCTGTTGCCCCTAGTGGTTAATACGTCTTTCTCTCCCTTAGACAGCAAGCAAATACAGGGGCGTTTTCAGTCTCTACCTCAGCATCTGTACATCGTAGGCACTTAACCAAATACTGAGAGAATAAACTAACCAATGAATGGCAAAGAAAATAGGGAGAGGGACAGTCAGTGTATAAGCTTCACAAATTCACCATAATAGAGTTTCTGGAATCCAGCTTCCTGGGTCCAGAAAGTCAACTAGATTCAGCTCCCAGAGTTAATCAGTCCCAGGGACACTAGGATTCAAAAGAGACCAGCAAATTTCATTGTCTTTGTTTCCAGTGAGAGATTTAATTGTCATGTCATGTCATGTCAACATGACCCTCATATTTTTTCCTGATAATCATAGAGAGCTTCGTATGAAGCTAGTTTCTCATCAGAAAGTTGCTTTGGTGTGTATGGAGTCTGAACACAGGGAATGAGGTCAGAAGGTTATTTCAGCTGAGATACTGTGGAATTCTCCTTCTTGCTGAGGGGAATCCTTGGCCAAGGGCACGACAATGCCCACACCTGCTCGCAAGAGTCCCTCTCCCTGGTCAGTGACAAGACTGGACACATATTGCCCACTTTAACCCCTTTGGTCTTTCTGTTTTTCTGCTCCAAACTTGCCGCTCCTCCCTTCTTTTGCCCAGACTTTTGCTGCACCAGGAATATCATGATCCATTTGGTTTCTATATTTTAGATTACAGTCACCTTCCAATAGTGACCCTCAGGTCAACAAGTTTGGGTTTTGGGTTTTGAACTCTCGCCTTACCGTGTCTTGATTTACTGCCACAGATGGCTAAGCGCATGCGTGGTGTGTGAATTTATAGCTTCAGTGCTCAGAAGACAGAAAACCTTCTTTCCATTGCTCCACTGACAGTCTCTATTTGCATCACAGCTTGCATGTCACAGTGTGTTCATCAGCTCTGGAGAGAAAGTACAGGGTTCCCTCCTTCCTGCCCTCCTTCCTTCCAATTTCCTTAGACATTGACTGGTTGTCCACTAATACACAATAAGCACTGAGGATCTAACAGTGAACAAGGCACAGACCTACCCTCAAGGAGTTCCCTGTCTAGTGGGAGAGAAAGACGTGAAAACAATAGTGGGTGGTGTGAACTATAACAGGAGGGTCAAGTGTGCCATGAGATGTTGGGCCACCCTACCAGGAAATAGGGAGGTATTTGGAAACCCATATTATGGTGAGACAGAGAGCCAGAGGTGGGAGAGAACTGTGGGTCATCAAATCCAACCCCCTCATTTTACCGATATAGGAGAAGGTCCAGAGATGTGGGCTTCTATATGGTCACACAGGATTACTGGCAAAGGCGAGACAAGAAATTAGACCCCTTAGTATCTCATCATCTTCCCATCACTCCAGACTCCTCTAATTCAGTGCTGGGCCCATGAGAGAAATACAGTAAATAATTATTTTCCTGTCCTGTAACATTCATCAACCTTGGGATGATAAACTGAAAAGATTCCTAAGACAAGAGAAAGGAAAGGGAACTTGCATTAGTGGAGTACCTGCTATGTACAGGCACTTTCAATACAGTGTTTGCTCCAATCCTCACAACCCTAAAAAGTAGATACTATTTTATGTCCATTTTACAGCCAAGAAAACGGAGGCTCAAAAATTAAATTTCTTACAAGGAAGGGAGTGGCAGAGCTGTGATTCAGACCTAGAGGTCTCTTTCCAAACCAGCAGTCTTTCTGGAGACCGCAAAGTCACTGTACCCATAGGTTCATGAAGTGCTGGTGACTTCCTCTTCATCTTTTGGGTTCCCATTGAGTAGTCAGAGCTCTTGATCATTGCATGATGCAACCAAGCAGAAGGAGACATGGTACCTCCACAAGGAGGGCCAGTGAGGGAGCTTTTATTAGCAGGCAAGTGAAATGCATCATCTCTTGTTTGACCTGGTTTGCAATGGAGAAAAGGCAGGAGAAATCATAGGGCAGGCAATATCTGGGGGTAAGGTTAGGTCCTTCATTACTCTGAATTTGCACAGGTGCCACCAGAAAATTACATTTGTATTACCAAAAAAGGGCCCAGAATCTAGAGGCAAGCTGATAGAATAGTGATCAGTATTTTTTAACAGCTTTTGAAGATGGCTTCATTTCCTCCTGAAATTTTAAGCATACGATTGAGGAAATATACCAGGTTTTTGTCTCAGTTCTGCCACACACAATAGCTGAGTGACCATGAGTAAATCAATAAACCCCCTTTCTTTAAATGTAAAACCAAGGGTTTAGATTTTATGATCTCTCAAAACTTCCCAATGGAAGATTCTGGAAGGCAGACTGACAAGGGGGTTAGGGACCAAGGCTTGTGATGTTAATAAACCTGGGTTTTGATCCTTCTTCACTTTTTTCACTGTGACATTGAACAAGTTCCTTAACCTCTCTGAGCCTCCGATATCTAATGGTAAAATGGAGGAGAAATTCATAGGATCTTCATGAGGATCAAACAAGGTACAGTGAATAAGGCACTGGCACAGTCCTGACACATAGTAATTTCTCACTGAGAACCTGTATGGACCAGGGTGTGGCCCTACAGCTATAGAGAAGAATGAGACCCCTGCCATCAAGTAGCCTATTGTCTCTCAATCTGTGTTTATGAAGGAAGAGCATATTCCCATATCCTATTCCCTTTGACCATGTACATAATACCCAAAGAAGGGATGGGGGGAAGGAGGCAGCAAAGGAAACCAAAACTTGATAGTAATAGCTAATTCTTACAGAGTGCCTACTGAGTGCAGGGTGTTCTTCTAGGCAGTTTGTGTATATTAATTCATACTAATCTTTATAATGAAAGCTGTGAGGTAGACGAGATTATCCTCACCATCCCTTTTTTCCTCAGGTATAGAAACAAAGGTACAGAGAGATTATGTAACTTGCTCAGGATTACATGGGCAGGATGCTGCAGTGCTGGGATTTGAATCCAGAGCAGTCTGGCCCAAGAGTCCATGCTCTTAACCACCCTTCCAGCCTGTCTCTTCAGGATGAAGGTGAACATGCAGAAAATAACAAGGATACAAGGGGCCAATGCCCAATGTCTGTCACTGGGTGGGTCTTCCTTCCCAGAATGCCTTGCACCCATCAATCAAGGTGTGTAGGAACATGAATCAGCTATGGTCCCTATCAGAAGGACACTTAGTAGGGCAGAGAGTACATCAGCAGGCCCTACTGAAGAATAATATTCATGGGGTCAAGGTGATTTCTGCCTTGGGATGAGCACAGAAGCTATAAACAGAACACTTATTCTAGTCCCATCTCCTCCATCTACTGAGTTTCTCTCTATACTTATATTTACTCTCCATAAAGTGAGGACAAACATTTAATTAACAGAGGTAGTTTTAAGGATCAAATAATAAATAACTAACATTGATTGAGGATTTATTATGTACCAGGTCCTGTTTTTGTACTTTACAGGTACAAATGTATTTAATTCTCAAAACTCTAAGATGTAGGGGCTGTTATTATCATACCCACTTTACAGAAAAGAAAGTTGAGGCATAGAGAGGTTCAGTAACTTGGTCGAGATCACACAGTTAATAAGTCGTGGAACCAGAATTGGAAGTTCAGCGTCCAGTTCTGTGCTCCTTACCACCTCTCTGCACTCCAGTGATGGGTTGAAAACATTTTGCAAACACTAAATGTCATTGTTGTCTATTCTCTTGCTTCCATGTCTTAAGTCTTTGTTCATGCTCTTCCCTTGGCCTGTAGTGCCTTTCCTCCTCTTACCTGACTACCTCTTACTAGAGGGGTGACAAGTGAGGTTCTGGAGCCCCCAGTGGTGTGTTGGAGCTGCCTCACCCTGGCTTATGAGAGCTGATGGTTAAATTTTCTGGAATTTTCCCAGTCAGTTGTTAAACACAGCTATTATTAAAAATGTAATTATATAAACTTACAATCAAACAAATTATATTAAAAACACAGGTAATGAATACTTAAAACTCATCACTTCATTATTTTATTACATTATACTCTAATCTATGCTCTTGAGGTTATTTCCAGCTATTGAATCTGTATGGCAGAAATAGTCTTCCCAACTCTGCATTCTGTAACATCACACTGGTAACTTAAAATTGGCCATGATGGGAGTATTTATACCATAGTAATTGGCAGATGCTACAAACCAAGCTTTTTGTCCTGGAGAGCTAGTTGTTAAGTATTTACCAGCACACCACTGCCATTTATAAACTGTGTGATCTTGGACAAGTAACCTTTCTGTACCTCAGTTTTCTCATCTGTAAAATAGGGACAGCATTAGTGCCTGCTTCACAGAGTTGTGAGGAATAAACATGATACACGGGAAGGATTTAGCAGAACTCCTGGTACAGAGTCAGCCATCAATGAGTGGCCACTGTCAATATTATTATTAAGGCAATCTTATTATTATCATTAGTCATCATCTCATACAAGCAGCCTTTCCTTCCACCCAAGCTGGGTTCCACCATCAGTGATTATCTGTGACTTGATATTCATCACAGTACACTGGGATTGTCATTTTCTGTGTCATTTTCCCTCTTTAGGAGGCGAGCTAGTTGACAAAGTCTAATTGAGTTTTCTGAGCACTTAGCCCAATGCCTGACACACAGTAGGTCCCCAAAAAACTGTTAGATTAGATTGTTAGTGAGGAAAGTGTTTCGAAGCTACTGAAAAACCAGAATTAGGGAACTTGGAGGTTTCTCTAGTCACATTACAAACTTTTAAGAAATTCTTCTCCACATCCAAGCACTGCTGGAATACTGCGTTTGGGGTTCATGCCTTGGGAGTACCTTATAATGTGGTCATTTTGGAATTTCAGGAACTAAAAGCCCCCTGACTTGGTGCCCAGACAGACCCACCACACACTGAACTCTTTTATAACAAAGTTCTCAGTGTGTATAATATGGAGCCCCTGTGATAGTCTTAGCATGTCAAGAATATGACCAGTAACTTTCCAAACCGCTTGAAGGTAGCTGGAACTGCCTCTGCCTCAAGTATTTAGAGAAAAAAGATCTTGATGTCACGTCAACAAAGTCTTAAAGAGACTGCACATACCTGGAGTGCTTTTCAAGGCCTAGGAGCCAGTGATTGGAGGCTGATTTCAGGCAGAAAGGAGGGGAGAGGCCAAAGGCATGTTGAAAAATCATTTTTTGTCTGTTGTTCCTTTGTATGAACTGGTTGCTGGCTTCTGCAACACCCAGTAATTAAAATGGCTGGAATGCTTTGCATTTTTACAGCGCTGTGAAGGCGGCTCAGAGGCCTGGAGCTGGAGCCAGCTGGAGGCCCAGGGATCCTACCCCTTGGCCTGGCAGAGACAGCTGGCATCTGCCTTGGTGTGGGGGTGGGTCGGCAGCAGGAGGGAGGGAGGAAGTCAAAGGTCAGGAATAGTTCCCACTGCTCTTCTCCTTCCTTAGTCAGGTGCATCCAGGTGCACCACCTCTAGATGGAAGGCCCACATGGGCCACCCACCTTCTGGAAGTCTGTAGTGATCAGTGGTGCTGCCTAGGAATGGTGAACAATGATATAGCTCTCCTTTATTAACTATCTACCCTGTGCCAGGTCCTGTACTAATAACGTTATGTATGTTATCTTTTTTCAAGAAAAAAACTCAGACCATATCACTCTTCTGCTCAAAACTCTCTCTGGATCCCTCATGCGTTTAAAATGAATTCTAAATGCCTCCCGCTTCCGTCCCCAGCATGATGTAGTCCCCGCCATCACTGTCCTTCTCCCACTCTCCCTTGAGCTCACCATGCTGGCCTCCTTTCGATGTTTCACCAAGCCCAGTTCGGTTCCTGCTCCAGGACTGCCCCATCTCCTCCCTTGACCTTCCCAGGTCCTGCCATGGCCAGTTCCTTCTTGTTATTCAGCTTCCAGCTCAGATGTCACCTTCTCATTCTCAGAGACATCTGCCCTGGCTGAAGTAAGACAACCATCCCCAGTCACTTGTGCCTCCCATTGCCCTGTGTTTTAAGTTTATTTCCTTTTCAGTACTTATTGCTGTCTGGAAAAAAAAACTTATTTGTTTATTTTTTATTCATTGTCTTTTCTATCTAAAATAGAAGCTCTTTGAGGTCAGGGCCCTTGTCTATCTTTTCTCTGGTGTATCCACAGCACCTAGATCAGTAGTCAATAAATATGTCGAGATAATGAATCTTCACAACAACCCAACAATCTGAACATCCTTGTCCTGATCTTCCAGGTGAGGAAGGGAGGTTAAATAGCTTGCCCAAGGTCACCCCATAGGAAGCGATGTCCCCAGGTCTGTCTGACTCTGAAGGCCATGCTTTGGGATGAGTATGCATAACCTTCCCCCATGCACAGCTACTTTAGAAAATAATGGAAAGATGGTGTCTGTACTTCAAGGGAAGGAATCAGGACTCAAGGCTAACTATGAGCGCTTTAGTAATGTAATGGTGGTGGTACCAAGAAAGAAGAATGTAAACATATGATGGGAACCCACCACCCTGGTGGTCTAATTAATCCAAGTTCTGCCACCTGTGCTACCTTGGATGAGTTAATTACCCTCTCTGGGCATTTTTTTAAAATGTGCAGAGGCTGTCTGCTTCCACCTCCCCAGGGACAATTACATAACAGTGTGTGAAGCGCCAGCATTCTCATGACCCTCTCCTGTCCCAGGATGGAGAGGCTGGAATGTTGCGTGGATCACTAGGGTGGGAACCACACCACAGGGAAACAGTGCTCTCCTGACTGTGTGGGTATCTTCGGCAACAAGCAGCTAGGTTTAGAAGTTGGCTTTTAAAGCCTTTTGGGGTGCTCGAGGAAGGGCAGACTTAGTTAAATGAACATCATCACTGCTCCTTTCTGTGCCTATGCATTGCCTCCCTGATAGAGGCTGGCTGCTCAGCCTGACCTTCTGGCCCCAGAGTCTGTCCCAGCCTCACCCCCATCTCTAGGCTTCATCCTAGCCAAGCAGGATCTGTGCCCTTCCTCACCATGATGCGAGCTGTATCTTCTCCCCACCACTGGCTTTTTAAAAAGTGTTTTATTTTGATGTAATTCCTATTTATAGAAAAGTTGAAAGAATAGTTCAGAGAATTACCAGATACTTTTTGCCCTAAAGGTTAAAAAGGTTAACATATTACTACATTTTCTCTCTTCACTCCTTTTCTCTCTCTCTCTCTCTCCTTCCCTCTCTCTCTCTCTCTCTCTCTCTCTCTCTCACACACACACACACACACACACACACACACAACTGTTTAGGAGTCAGCTGCAGACATGATGCCTCTTTACCCCTAAATATTTCCGTATTCATTTCCCAAATACAGGCCACCATCAGCTTCTGCAGTGTGAAGCAGCTCAGGCCCTGGGGTTTGCATTCCAAACCCCAACTCTACCTCTTACTAACCGTGTGCTTTTATGCAGAAGGTTTCACTCCTCTGGACATCAGCTTCCTCATCTATAAATTGGGGGCACTAAGAACACCTACCTCATAGGGCCAGCGTGAGAATTAAATGAGATACCCCATGCTGAGGGCTCGGCACTGTGCCTGGGATATGAAAAGCGCGTAATAAGTAAATGGGAGTGTTTTGCTAGAATGCCGTGTTTTTTTCTTCTTTGAAATGGTTTGATATCTTGGATTTCCCCTTATTCTTCTTTAGGCCAATTCTCATAGGAAAAAAACAAGACAGGTTCTTTCATTCATTCCCTCCCTCCTTATTTATTGAGCACTGATGCCAGGTCTGACCCTTTTCTGAGTACTGAGATGGAGCAGCAAACAAGACAGACATAGTCCCTGTCCTTAGAGTTTACGTTTGCATGGTGGAGACAGACAGTCGACATGGAAGCAAATAGATGGGCCATTTCAGTGGGTCATAAGTGCAATGAAGAAGAGAAAACCAAGGGACTCTGGAGCCAGGGAGCATGCGGGGGGCTCCTTTGATTAGGGTAACCAGAGAAGACTTCTCAGATGAGATCAAAGTTCTACTGGATTCTTTCAGTCTTAGAAAATGCCTTCTGGGAACATGTCAGGCACAATTTGATTGCTCAATAAATGTTTTTCTCATGATTGTGTGCACAGTGGGATGCATGAGAGTTTAAATCCTCCCAAAAGAACGTAATCACGGGAGCAAGCACTTCTCTGCCACTTGCTTGGAGCCATGCACTTTACATATATTATCCTGTCAGCCTTCCTGGACTCCCTGTGAAGTAGATATCATTCTCCTCATTTTATAGATAGGGAAACTGAGGTTCAGAGAAGCGGGTTCATTTGCCCAAAAGAACAAAGAGAAAGTCAAAGATTCTCTGCATGCATCTGGCACCAAAAATCCATCTGGAATCACAATGTCCGCCTCTTACTACTCAAGGACAAAACGGCAGGTTTTCATTTGAAGGAAGAGTGTTGTGCTAGATGTCAGAGGTGCTTTTCTAACCCCGGCTCTGCTGCTTATGAGCCGTGAGTCTCAGTATAACCCTCCTTGACACCGGATGGTCCCTCGCATCCCCTCCAGCTGAAACAGGTGAGTTCACCTGTATTTTTTTAACTTCCTCTGCCTCCTCTTTGATGGAGAAAAGTAATGCAAAGCGGGAAGAGAATTAGGAAAACAGATGAGCTGTGGGTGTCACCTGCACCAAGTGATCACACCACGAGCCAAAGAGTGGGTCTGCCTGGGAGGGGCATGAAGGAGAGAAATGACTCCCCTGCCTCACAGCATCCAGCCTAGTGCCCTGTGCACAGTAGGAGCTCAAGCCTGCTCTCATATGGACAAGTGCAGCTATTCTCTTACGCCTATTAGAAAAGCAATGACATTGCTTATGGCCACACCACATGCAGTGTGCCAATATTGCCAGCTGTGATATGCTGTACTATTCCAGGACTCCTGTTTAAAGCAGGCCACTGACATTAGAGAGCTTTCAAAGTAGGGTGGATGGGGGAGAGTTACCATTGTGGTTAATTGACTATATTAGTTATCTATTCCTACATTACAATATTACCATACACTTAGTGGCTTAAAACAGCACACATTTATTATCTCATGGTTTCTATGGGTCAGGAGTCCAGGCCTGGCTTAGCTGGGTCCTCTGCAAGGCCACAGTCAAGATGTTGAGTAGGGCTGCGGCTTCATCTTCCTTGCTCACCTGATTGTGGCAATGTTCTGTTTCCTGTGGACTCAGTTTCTCACTGGCTATGGGCTGGAGTTCACCCTCAGCTCCTTGCCATGTGACTGTCTCCATAGGCAGCTCACTATATGGCAACTTGCTTCTCCAAAGTCAGCAGGGAAGAGCGTCTTCTCCCCAGATGGGCACCGTAGTCCTATGTAAAGTGATCATATACACATCCCACTGCTTTTGCTGTATTCTACTGGTGGAAGGTATGTCATAGGTCTTGCCCACACTCAGGAAAGGAATTATACAAGGATGTAAATACCAAGAGGAGCAGATAAAAGGGACCACATTGGCTTACCTTCTAAACAGAGTGAACAGAGTGATCAGAATGTTGAAAGCCCCAGAAAGCATGGAGTATGGAGAACAGTTGAAAGCACTTGAAAAATTTAACCTGAGTAAGAGGAAAATGATAATAATAAACACCTATATTGCTTTAACTGAGGACTTTCCATATCTTAGCTCACTTAACTGTCATACAGCCCTATAAGGTAGATACTATTATCATCCTCGTTTTACAGATAAGGAAACTGGATCACAGATAGCTCAAGTAATATGCCAAGGTGACACAGCTATTGAGCAGTACCGCTGGGAGTTGAACCCAGGCAGTCTGCCTCAAGGGTTCATGTCTGGCAAGGACCGTCAGTCATTAGAAGACAAGGTTGAGTTTCCCCTAAAAGATACAAGGACCAAAGGGTAAAAGCTACCAGGTGGTAGATGTGAGGCTTACCAGAAGCTCTGAGTCTACATTGCCAGGGCATAATTAGCAAGTGCTGAGGAGCAGCTGTCCAGGTTGGACTAGAAAGTGTGCTCCTGCGTACCACAGTCTCCACAACTCCCTATTGTCTCTTCAGCTGAGGCCATAAGTTGGTTATTTCTCACACTGCTCTTTCAAGGCCCCAGACTGCACCATGAACTCCTAGGCCAGGCATTCAGGCAGTATAAACCTGTGGTCAGGGGAGGAAGCAGAGGAGGAGCTGGGCCTTAGTGACCATGTGAGAGGCTCAGCAATTGTAGCAAGGGAGTTATAGACAAGGATGCAAGTATCAAGTAGGTCAGCCTCCACTATGCATTGAGACCAAGGCCATCGCCTTCCTGGGTCTTTAGCTCCCTTGGCTGTATAATGGCAATGGCAGTTTCTGGTTCCCCTGGTCCTTGGGAGGATCCAGTGAGATCCTGGAGAATGAACTAACTACTTTGAGGCCCAGATCCATAGTCTAAGCAAAGCCAGATTCCTTGTATTAGAACTACAAGACATGAAAACCCATTTGTTTTCCTTCTTACTGTGGAATTTTTGTTCAGAAATAGTTTTGAAGGGGGAAAAAAATCCCAGCCCTTTGAGAAAATAGGATGGGGAGGACTCATGGAGGGAAAGCTTCATTGTGAGGTAAGGAGTTCTTTGTGGATACTTTTTTGTTCTATTTTTAAAAGAAAGCTATTCTTCAAGAGAATGAAAAGAAAAAGTAAGGAGAAAAGCATATTCGTCTGTGGATGTGCTTTGCCTAAGAATCCCAAAGCAGCCCCTGGAGAAAGGAAAATGCATCAAAAAATGATCTGGGAAACCCTTAAACAGCAATTGTGCCTTGGCCCTGCCTCAGCCAGTCATCAACAACAATAATAATAGTTAACACTTAAGTAGCATTTACTATGCACCAGGCACTGGTATAAGTACTTTATTATTAATTCCTTTAAACCTCAGCTCAGCCCTGTGGGGTGAACACATTATCATAATCCCATTTAATAGGTGGGAACTGAACCCCAGAGAGGTTAAGTAACTTAGCCAAGGTCACACAGCCCATCAGAGGCAGAGCCAGGATTCAAACCCTTCTAGTCTTGCTCTAGTACCCTTAACCACTACCTACTCAGACCCTCAAGGATTGATTGAGCAGGTACATGGATAAGACACCATTCTGGGTACCAGGGGGGTGAGAGGGAGAAGGAGGGAGGCATAAGGAAAGAGCAAGACCCTAAAAGTTGAATCTCCCCAGGCTAAGTCCACTTTCTGGCTGTGGGACCTCGGGCAGGATTGTGAGCAACTGGGTCTTTCAGGTCTTGGTAGTTCCAGTGCCTTATACAATTAAAAAACAGTTGATGGAAAGAGGGAGAAAAGGAGAGACAGAGGGACAGATAGAGGGAGACAGTGAGGAAGGAAGAAAAGAAATAGAAGCAATAATAACTAATTTTAATAGCAGCTAGCTCTTAACAAGTGTTTATCTTGCCAGGTACTGCTAAGTGCTTTACCCACATTATATTATTTAATCCTCATAGTAACGACCCGATGACATGGTTAATATTACTACTTTCATTTGAAGGGTAAAGAAACTGAGGCATGGGAAGGTCATTAGCTTGTTCAAGGTCACATAGCTGGTGAGTTGGGGAGCCAGGATTCCGACCAGGCAGTGTCATTTTAGTGCCCAGACCCTTAGTCGGTAACAAAAACAATAAATGTTTGAGGTCAAGGTGTAATCCCTCCCACATGCAGAGTACTTGGCAGATTACAAAACTCTTTGTGGTAAGGTTTCCAAGGGTGGAGATGGGGACAGAAATTTCCAGGGTTCTCAGCCAGTGATTCTCAGCTAACACTGAGGTGAAAAATGCCAAGGCAAGCGGAGATGTGAAACAGAAACGAGGGCAGCCGATGGCGCACTGCTCAGAGGCCCTGTGGTGGCCTGGTCCACTCAGGCGCGGCTCAGTCTTGAGCAGCTATACCCTGGTCATCTGTAATTTTACTCCCCAGGACACACTCCTGAGAGCCCCATCTCATTTACTTCCTCGTCCCCCCAGGGCCAGCTGCAGGCATGAAATCCCAACCCAGTTCAGCAAAACACAAACCAGATGCAGTGTCCCACACCCATGAGCTGGCAGCTGTTTAATTTGTGTCCAGGCAGGTAGGCAAAGGAACACAGAAATCAAGGCAGTGTGCATCAGGGGGCTCAGTCAGGGCACAGGGTTCCTTCATGGACTTGGAGGCAGGACACAGCAGCTCAGCCTTACCCAAAGAGCGAGCTGTTGGTTCTAGCTCCCTCTGCCACGTTTTGCTTTTCTGCCCTGGTTATCCCATTGCAGAATGCAGCCACCAGTACCTGCCCAACCTATATCGTAGCTGGTACTGAGGATTAAAGGAGTTGATAGAGATTGCATCACAGTTGTAATCTGCAAAGTGCATACAGCTGCTAATCACATTTTTCCTATTAATGCATTTCCTGGGGAGACAGTATGTCTTGAGGGGAAAAGCACAGCGTGAGAATCACACAGACCTGGGTTTGATTCCCAGCTCTGCCACTAGCCAGCTGTGTGCGCTTGGGTAAGTCATTACACTTCTCTGCAGTAGCGTTTCCTCTCCTGTGAAGTAGGAGTAATGATGCCACTTCGAGACGGAGAGAGTCTCGGTGAAGATGAAATGAGACAGCACCTGACTCATGGAAGAAACTTAATGAGGAGGGGCAAGTAATTCAGTGTCTTACAGCCACAGTTCTCCACCATTGTCATTCCCTCAGGGCAGCCTTCTCTGACCTCTGGGACCAGATAAGAACCCGTTGTTGCAAGCCGGCACATGCAGCAATTCTTTGTAGCATACATCACATTTTACATTTATTCGGATGATAGTTTGATTACTATCCGCCTCCCTCACTAGCCATCTCTGGAGACAGGAACTATGTCTGTCTTGGGCCATCACTGGAACCCCACTGCCTAAGACAAACCTGGCCCACAACAGGTGCTCAGTGAATATGTGTGGAGTAAATTAATGAAGGAAATGAGTAGTATCTCAGTATGCTGATGTATTCCACTTATTTGAAAGATAGTGTTACAATAGGTTTTTGTTATTGGTAGTGAAAGTCCTGGAGTTTATTTTGTTTTTAAGAAACAATTAAAGCATGTTCAAGATTATCTTTAAAATAGTGTCATCGTCATTCACAGAAGGTGTGCCGGAAGCAATGATGCAGGTGACGGGGGCCTTGCTGTATTAGTCAGATTCACCTGACGAACAGAGCCAGGCAGGCAGACACCTGCTTTGAGCCCCATAGCTGACACCACACCTGGGGAAGGATAAGGAGAGGGAGGTATTGGGTCAGCCGGGGTCCAGGCCGCCAAGAACGGAACTTCCAGGCATGTGGAGATGCCCTGGCATTGTCAGGTGGCTCAGGTGTCCTTCCTGGTGTCCCTTCCCAGCCAACGCACACTCCAAAGGCCAGCTCTTTGCTCTGGTCCCCCCCTGCTGTCTGCCCCTACCTCCTCCCCATGCTTTTGCCCCAAAGCCCAGCCTCAAGAGCTGCCCCTGGGAAGAGGGTTGGAGCCTCGTCTTCCTAAGTGAGCAGAAAGGCCTGGAATCCCACCCAAGTGGGCCAGGCAGGACCAAACGGTCCAGTGAGGTACACCTGCCTGGAGGCTGGAGTTTACCCCAGCCAGAACTGAACCTTACTCACTGTCAGAAACATCCCCTAAACCTTTCATGAATCATCTGGGCCCTGCTAAGTGCCAAGGTCAACGTTTAGCCTTTCCTGTTTTCTCTGCCTCTTGGCTGTGGTCTCTTTCCTGAGACAGTGGAGACAGAAGTAGTTTGCAGGAGCGGGGCACA
Organism: Balaenoptera acutorostrata; assembly: GCF_949987535.1. NCBI lineage: Eukaryota > Metazoa > Chordata > Mammalia > Artiodactyla > Balaenopteridae > Balaenoptera > Balaenoptera acutorostrata. The sequence goes on from NC_080074.1 coordinate 14,938,070, forward strand.
GCCGGACAAATGAAAGGATTTATTTCCCTTTCCGAGTTTTATTTTGGTTGGGGAGGGCCCAGAGGGGCCCAACTGCACTCTAGCAAGAGTTGACTCCCCTCCTGGAAGCCCAGGTCCTGACCAAGGGAAAACAGAATGATCTAAGGTCCAACATTGTATGGTACAGTAATTCTTAAAAGTGTAGGAAACTTGAATGTTCTAAAAAAAGAAGAAACCCTGAAAAAAGTAAAAATGAAACGAAATTATGTCATCCTCTTTTGCCTGCTTTTCAATATGCTTTCTTGGGTGAGGCTACAGCTCAATGCAAGCCCTGAGGTTTACCCTCCGCCCATCATAATCCCATGAGAATGTCTCCCGCGGGAATGTCATTCAGTGATTGGGTCTTGATGGAAACAGAAGGTTGAAAAATGTGGTCTTAAACATCATAGATCCTTTTTGCCTGTAGCATCTGGTCTAGAAAATTGGAAATGAGAATGTCCTTGTCTTTCTCTCAGATGACATGAACACTGAAAAGTTAATGCTTCTAAGCACAGAATTATCTGCTTCCTGCCATAAAACTTCCTGCCTTGAGACACTGTTTATCAATCCTTTAACCCTAATGTGTCTTGACCAGCCAGGACGTGATAGGAGAAAAGCATTTTCTTCTTGGTGTGGCAGCCATCACACTGCTATTACAGCAATAAGTTGGTGTTTTTCACAGGTTTTAGGTGGTAACCCCATCAACGTTTTATCTAATAGTTAACTTTTTAGTACAATAAAAATTTTATTTAAAAAAATTTTTTAAATATAACTAGCAAATCAAATCCATGAATTCATGGATATTATAGCTTAGATAAACCCAAAGCTGACACTTCAGTAAGAGGAAAAAAAAGAGTCAACCCAAAGAAAATACTTAGTAAGTATTAATAGTAAACTGTTAGGAGAAAATGGCAAAAATGAATGTGGAAAGCTAATGTGTGAGCTTTAGGTATGCTGCAATTATTTATTTTCTTCTCTCTCTTCCCATTAATTTGTGAGTTCCTTTAGGACAGAGACTGCCTTTTTATTCTTTATATCCCAAGCATTAGCACAGTACCGGACACAAAGGAGCTCCACACATAGGAGCTCAATATTCAGTGAATGTGGGATACAAAAATGATGAATGGATGAGTGAATGGAGAGACAGGCTTGGCGTCTTGCGCTGTGACAAATCCACTGAGGTTGAGGTCTTCCCAGAAGTGTCTTGGGAACAACAGTGTACTGAGGGAGGACTTTCCTTCCTAAACAGGTTTCTGTATGATAGTAATTGGTAAAAGGAGGGTCGGGCTGGCTAACGCGCCTAAAAGCTAGCTTCCCCCTTCTCAGATTCTTCCCACCAGACAGAATTTCCAGCTGCCTGGAATAAAGGAGGAGCCGAGAATACTGAAGTCCACAGCTAGGGCACTTCAGACAGGACACACTAGCTATGTAGCCTCGGATATGTCATTTAACGTCTCCTTCTCTGAGGGGTGAAGAAGTCATTACAGTGAAAGAAATTCTGTGATTCTGGGAGGGGCTGGTTCTGAATTTGAAACCTACACAGGAAAGGCAGAGGGGAGGAGGTGCTGATGAGCTGGTGCAAGGCTGGATTCAGGCTGGAAGAACTGACGCCTTGGCGTTCGGTGACCATCTGTGCGGTGAGCATCGTGGGTCATTCTGGGTAGTGACATCTCTGAGGTCACCTGGGGCCACTTCCAGCTTTAGGAACTTTCCTGTGTGTGCCTGGCGGGGGAGAGGGTGGCTTCTGCTGCTGGGGCCCCCACTACGTGAGAGCAATGAGGGCAGCCTCTCCATGCCTGCCATGGAAAGGCAAGCAGGTTGGCTTCCACTTGGAATTCTTACGTGTCCCCCTAGGACTGCACTTTACAGTTTACTGAACACTGTTCATGTCCTCTGTCCCATCTGATCCCCAAGGGATTCCAGAGGGGGCCACTTAGGGTAGTGCAGAGGGAGGTGGTAACTAAGTGCTCCAGGCCATGTGTTCAGAAGAAAGAATACCTGCTGTGGAGCAGAGCTCACCTCAGGGTGGCCCAGGGCCTGGGACTTGGATCCAGACCCCTGTGTTCAAAGTCCAGCTCAACCAGGTGCCAGCTATGTAACCTCAGGAAAGCCAGATCTCTTCTCTGGGCAGCAGTTTTCTCATCTGTAAAATGGGACAATAAGAGTATCTATCTCATACTGTTGTTATGAATATTGAATGAACATTATCTGGCACAGAGTAAGTGATCATATTTTATTATCTCATAGGTTATTTTGAGGATTTAGTGGGATAGTGGATATATTCGTTTCCCAGGGCTGCCTTAACAAAGTATCACAATTTGGGTGGCTTTAAACAACAGAAATTTATTCTCTCACATTTCTGGAGGCCAGAAGTCCAAAATCAGTATCACTGGGCCGAAATCAAGGTGTCAGCAGGGCTGTGCATTTTCTGGAGACTCTAGTGGAGAATCCCTTCCTTTCCTCTTCCAGTTTCTGGTGGCAGCCAGCATTCCTCAGCTTGTGGCTACATTTTTTGACCTTTTCTTTCATCTTCACATGGCCTTCTCCTGTGTGTGTGTGTGTGAGAGTGTGTGTGTGTGTGTGTGTGTGTGTGTGTGAAATCTCCCTCTGCCTATAAGGATACATGTGATGACATTTAGGGCCCACCTAAATAATCCAGATTAATTTTCCCATCTCAAAATCCTTAGCTTAATCACATCTGCAAAGATCCTTTTTCCAATTAAGATAACATTTATAGGTTTCAGGAATTAGGATGTGGATATCTTTTGGGAGCCATTTTTTAAGCCTATCACATGAATGGCCTTTTACAAAGTTTGCTGATCCCTGTTCTAGAAGGATAGGGAAGCCACTCTCAGGCTGGCCAGCTCCCACCCTCTGAATCTGCCTTCTGGAGGCCCCTCGTCTCATTCTACATCCACATCTAGCCCATACCAGGGTTCTCCATTTTGTTAAACACTTCCTAGGACTGCGTATAGTTTTCCTCACTCCTGCCCACCTTCCCCCTGCAAAAAGAAAATAGTAAAATAACACCAACATCTGCAACATTTCTTGACCTTCTGGTCCCACTTTTATCTCCCCCATGGCCCAGCACTGTCCTCAGGGACAAAAAGAATGAGAGATTTTTAGCAGACAAATGCTGTTTTCCAGAGTAGGACCCTTTCTTCACCTTATTTTGCATGGTGGATGGCTTTTCCTGATGTCCTAAGAGGGTTTTACCCCATCCTCTCTGGGCTAAAACTGCTCTCCTGACATCCTATTCCAGTCTCATGCAGGGACCATCCTTCCCAGGGTGAACTGTTCTGCTCCCCAAGCCTTGTACAAACCTGGCCCCAAGCAGCTCACTAAGAAATGTACTCTTCCTCCCCTTTCCAAGTTTGATTATAGAAATGGAGCTATGTTAGTTTCCACGTTGGCAAAACTAGCACAAACATGATGATAAATGAACATTTGCCGTGGGAATGAATGAAACCACACAAACTCACAGGTAATCCGCTCCATGTAGAGTGTGCATCTTTTTGCACAGTCCACAGCTTGAAAATGAACAAGGGATATTGTTCATATTTTGGTGGGGTATTCAAACTGGCCAATCGTGCGCACTAAGTATGGACGTCAAAGTTCTGGGGATCATTGTCATGTGATCCTCCCCTGTGAGGGAGGCAGACAAGTGTTACTATCTCCATTTTAAAGACGGGAAACTGGAATTCCCTGGCAGTCCAGTGGTTAGGACTCCGTGCTCTCATTGCCGAGGGCCTGGGTTCAATCCCTGGTCAGGGAACTAAGATTCCACAAGATGCGTAGGGTGGCCAAATAAAATAAAATAAAATAAAGAAGGGAAACGGGGGTTCAGAAAGGTCAGGTAGGTAACTGGCCTATTGTTAGAAAGATAGTAGGTGGCAGACTTGGTTCTGGAACCCATTCCCCACCTAGTGTTTCCACTGGCCTGGGCGAGGTCCACTATGTAACAGAGGCAGAGCGGAGGGAGCAAGAGCCTGGCCTGGGAGTTAGGAAACTGTTCTGGTCTCTTTGTCACTAAATATGTTGGTGAACTTTTTCTCTCTGGTATTCAGTTTTCAGAATTTTATCTTATCATCTGTGTCATGGACAACTTCAGTGGGCCAGGCTGGTTACATAAAATAATTTTTAAAAAATAATACTAATGGCTACCATTTAATTGAGCACTTACTATGAGCCAGGCACTATTTGATGTACTTTACGTGGAATGATTAATTTAATCCTCACAGCATCCTTATGAGTCTTCTTACTATAGCCACTTTACAGAGGGAAAACTGAGACACAGAACAGTTAAGGACCTTGATTCAGGGCCACACACCTATTAGTTGGGGAAAATGGAGTGCCAGGAATAAGGAAGTTCCTATAGTATACAGATGGATGAGGGAAGGTTTCTCCGATGAGGTGGACACATGAATAAAGGCAAAGAGAGAGAGAGCCATGTGGATATCTAGGAGAAGAGTTTTTAGACCAAGGGAATATCGAGTGGAAAGGCCCTGAGATGGGAGCATCCTTGATGTATCCAGGATGGGAGCAGCCAGTGAGCAGTGGGGGAAGGCAGGAGATGAGGTCAGAGATGGGATAGGTGGGGAAGGGCAGACTGTGTAGGACCTTGTGGCTCGTGGAATTTGGCTTTTGTTCAGAGTGACATGGGAAGTCATTGCAGTACTCTGAGCAGAAGAGTGCAACTTGACTTAACATTTGAAAGAATTACTTTGTCTGCCATGAGGAAAAGAAGGAAAGGAGGCTGAAGGGGGCAAGGGCAGAAACAACGAGCAGATAGAGGAGATTGCCGTGATCCAGAAGAGAAATGATGGTAACTTGGACCAAGGTGGGTAGCAATAGACATGGTAAAATGTGGTCAGTTCTGATTTTATTATGAAGGTGTGGGTGACAAAATTTGGCAATGGACTGGATGTGGAGTATAAGGGAAAGAGGAAAGTCAAGGGTGACACCAAGACTTTGGGGTTGATCAAATAAAAGGAGTTGCCATTAACTAAGATGGGGAAGTCGGCAGATCAAGCAGTGAGAGTTTGGCTGTCAGCCCATTTAACTAGCAGTGCTATTAGGCATCCAAGTGGAGATGTTGAAGAGGCCATTGAATCTGGGGTAGAGGGAGAGGATTGTCCGGGGATATAAATTTGCGAGTCATCAATACATAGATGATGTTTAAAGTCATGAGACTGAGATCATCATGGGAGGGAGTGTGACAGAGAAGAGCAGAGACCAGAGTGCTTCAAAGTTTAAAGGTCAGGACATTGAAGAGGAATCAGTAAAGGTGACTGAGATCAAGCAGTTGGTGAGAATCAAGAGTAGTGTCCCAGATGCCAAATGAGGAAAGCTTTTCAAGGAGGTGGCATGATCAGCTATGTCAAATGCAGCTGTTTGGTAAAGTGAAGTGAGAGCTGAAATCCGATCATTATATTTAGCAACATGGAGGTCATGCAAGACCTTGACAAGTGGAGGGGTGGGAGTGAGTTCAAGAGAGAATGGAAGAGAAGCAGAGCTCAGAAGTGTAGACTTTTTGGTATAAAGATGATTAGAAAAATTGAGTGGTAATTGGAGGATAATATAGAGTCAAGAAAGTGTTTTTTTAAGGGAGGTATTGCAATAACATGTTTGAATGATGATGGGAATGATCCAATAGTAAAAGAGAAGTTGATACAGGAGAGAGAGGAAAATTTGGTAGAGCAGTATCCTAAAATTGGTGAAAAAAAGTGATATCTACAGCACAGTGGAGGGGTTCTCATGGTTAGGAGCAGAGTTCATCCAAAGGAACGAGAGGGAAGGCACAGTGTATGGCAATAGTTACTGGAAGGTGGGTAAATATGGTGGTGGGAGCTTGGGCACATCTCTTTTGATTGCTTCTGATGTTTTCAATAAAATATGAAGCAAGGTCATTATCACTGAGAATCTAGAGGAGGAGGACATATCAAAAGTGTTAGAATAAAGGATAAAATGTTAAATATTTGCCTAAAAGAATGGGAGAGTGAATGGATTAAGGAAGTGTAATAGGATAACAGAGCTTCAGATGAGTCCTGAAAATAATGGTCATATTTTTCTCCAGCCGTATTCAGATGCGGTATGTTTTGATCACCTTTGCAGCTGAGGGCAAAAAAAGGTGAAACAGTATGATATTTGTAGTGGGAAGGCACGATCAGTTCTGAACTTGTGTTTGAGTGCCTGTGGGATTAGATGGCCAGGAGGCAGTTGATTACATACACACACACACACACACACACACATATATCTATGTATATATGTGTATATATATACACACATTAGATTAGATGGCCAAGAGGCAGTTGATTATATATATATATATATATATATATATATATATATATATATATATAATCACAATTCTGAGCTCTAGAGTAAAAAGAAAATCCTGAAAAGGTTTCAGAGAAAGAGATTACAGGCTACTTATGAAGAAAAGAAAAGAGAAAGAGACTGGCAACAGACCACTCATCTGAAGCACTGGAAGTTCGAAGACAGTGGAACAATTTTCTCAGACTAATGAGAGAAATGTATGTAATCCAGGATTCCCTTACCCAGCCGTGCATATTAGAGGGGCTCTAATATAAAAGGACTCAAAGTAAACCATCCATATACTCTTTCTGTGGGGATTACTTAAGGATCTACTTCAGTCAAATGAAAAATTGATCGGAACAAAGATCTCAAAATGAGGGAAGACAAAACATACAAGTAAATTGTGTGTGTGTGTGTGTGTGTGTGTGTTGAAAGTCACCAGCAATCCTTTGGGGTAACTATCCTAGGGAAGTAATGGGAGCAGAAAGTGTATTACAGGGGATATGAAAGCAGTAGCCAGAGAATACTCCTTCAAGAAATATGGAGGTAAAACAGGAAGGGAAGATCACTTAAGGGATCAAAAGAAGAGCTGACTTTTACTTATAAAAAGCAAAACCCAAGCATGTTTGTAAACCAAGGAAAAGGAGTTGTAAATGTGGAAGGTGTACAAATATGTGTGACAGCCCACATACAGTAGGGATGTCTTCTATTCCAGAAGGCATGGACCTTTGACTAGCTTGGATTTAGGAGGAAGGGAAACATATTGGGTTGGTTAGAAGGAGAGAAGGAAGAAAGGGTGGGGGAGGGGAGAGAGGTGAAGAAAATAGTTGCTAAAGATACCCAAAAATCTATCAGAATCACATACCTAAAGCATGTGCTTTAGTGTAAGTATATTTAATTCTGTGATCTGGGAACATAGCGCAGTCAGCACATCATTTGGCTGGGAGCTGTCTATTTTTCCCCATTGTCACATAACTAGAGCAGACCTCTGAAGGAAGGGGTCTGATAAGACTGATAATTTTTTTGAGGAAGAATGAATTAAAGCATATCTGGAAGTCCTAGACGGGCACCTGGAGGAAAGCATCATGACAAAAGTGGGAAAGCCCCGTGGAGGCAGGGATAGAAACCCAGGACAAAATCAGGTAACTTTACAAAACAGCATTACGTAAGGGTGGGACCGGCTGCATGGCACAATGGGCATGGCCTTCTGAGCTGCAGAGATCTCTGCTCAAATCTTGGTTCTCGTTCACTGTGAGACCTGAGAAAGTGATTCCACTCCTCTAAGCATCAGCTTCCTCATCTGTAAGTGAGAATGATAACACAGCCCTTGCAGAGCTTCTGTGAGTATCCCATGCATTCGGCAGGTTGTTGTGGAGGGTCCACTGGGTACCAGGCTTTGTTCCCAGGGCTGGGGGTTCCTTGGTAAAGAAAATATTCGTGTTTCTCCCTCCTGGAGCTTCCATTCTAGATGACTGTGAGAAGTTGAGCAAGAAAAGCTGCAAGCACAGAGCCTGGGGCATGAAAAGCACAAGAAGTGCTCAATAGATGTCACTTCCACCCTATCCTTTTCCTAAGCGGCTTCCACAAAGGCTCCTCACCTAGCCCGCTTTCCCAGCCTTCCTCCCCGTGGCTGGCAGAACTGTGTGGCTCTGGGCAGCTCCCCGCACACCCCCAGTAGCCTCCATACCACAAAGGCACGGCCTTCCTCAGTTGTCAGCAAAAATCCTTGAAAACCAAGCTCTCCCATCTGGATACGAAGCTGAAGGAGGAAGCCTAGTGCTTGGAGCCCCCGGGGTTCCAGGACCTGAATCAGGCCCAGCTCATAAGGGATCATCACTTCCTACAGGTCCCATGCCTCAGGCTTGGCTCCTCGCCCCTCCAAGACATTCTTTCCGGGCCTGTGTTTGATGCGTTGAGCTCCAGTCACTTCGAAATACGAGGTCATACACTCAGTAGTGTGTGATTTTTTTTTTTTATACCCGATCTTTGTATCTGTGCAAAGGGGTGCACAACCCCCAGGTTACCCACTCCCATTCCCCAAACCCTTTCCCAGCTGTTTCCCTTCATCAGCAAGTCTGTGCTCCCTCCCACGTGTCGGCACTCCCAGGGGGCCTTCCCCGCCTCCCTCCTCACCATGTGACCCTCCTCCACTGTCACCCTTTCGCCTGGATAGGCCTGTCATTTCTCATTATCGTCACCACCCCAGACCCAAATTTGTCCTCTGCTTTGCTGTTTCCAATTAAACCGCGTACTATCAGGAATCCTAGGTAACACTGTTCTGCGGTTGCCAGAGAGGAAAATGACAGCATTGCGGGGGAGGGGGGATTCCCACTGACCAGCCTTGTGGACTTGGCCAGAGATATTCTGGGGGTGGGTTAAAAGCTGTGGAGACCCTGGGGCAGATGGTGTGGGCGGGCAGTTTGTGGCGGGTGCATTCTCCTTCCTTGTCTTGTGCTTTCCTTTCACAGCTGCGGTTCCTTGGAGCCCTAACATTCCAGAGCTAATTTTAGGTTCTTGGGACTGGCTTGTTCTAAGTGACCTCGACCCCCACCTTTTCCCTCCGCCCAGCGTATTCATTCCAGCCTCTGGCTCACACAGTCCACACGCGCGCGCGCTCTCTGGCTCTCGCTCAAATCAGAGAGGAGTAGTTGTAACCCAGGTCCCCCCACCGACCCTCAGGAAGCAGGAAACTGAATAGAGGGGGCGTGGGATGGGAATCCTGGAAGGACAAAAGAGGGTGGGGTGGGGAGCGACTTCCTGCCTCCCAAGTAAGGAGATGGTGTTTATGGCATCAGTCATGAGCTCACAGCCTTCTCAGAGCCTCTGAGGGAGGATGAAGGAGCAGGAATGTGAATGAAGGCAGATTGGTGGGTGCCTGCCGTCCCTCCCACCCCGCGCCCCCAATATTTGTACAGCACCTGAGCCTGAGCATACCTACAGGAGCGGCTGAGTTCAGAGTCTCATTAGGTTCTCCAATCACGAAGTAGAGCTTTAAAGTGGAAGAGACAGATGTCATCTTCTTCGTGCCTGTAACTCCACAGCGGCGAGAACCAGGGCCCAGAGACAGAAATGACTCCCCCAAGGTTTGGTCTGAGTGCAAAGTTATGTGAAGCCAGAGCTGGACCGAGCCTAGACTAGAACCTGGGCCTCCTGGCCTACGGCTCAGAGTTCCTTCGGACATCAAGCTGCCTTCAGCTGTGGTTCTGGTCCGTTTCTTGTCATGTGAGAGCAGGTTGCCGAGTCCTCTGTCACCATCAGCAGTGGGGCCATCGGGTGCCTCCCTCCCAAACTTGCTTCCTCAGCACAGCCTTTGCCTGCTCTTTACGGAGGTGAAGTAGAAACCCTGAGAGGAAGTGAGGTCCGTGGGGAAGCGATCCGGCCGCCTGCCGTGGGCCAGACGGGACGCAGTGAGCCCTTACAGAGAAAGGGGAAATTCTGTTTCTCCGCTCAATCCTTGTCTCTGCCAGTTCATCAGGAAAGTTGATTAAGAGCTGGTCTTCTAAAAGGTTCCCACTGAGGCAGAGCCTTCCGTTGGCTTCATGGGGACCTCCCGGTCTCCCAGCCACTGGTGACCCCAGTCACTTCTCCTGATGTGCTGGATCCCCAAGGTAGTACCACGTGGCTAACAGCATTCGGACAGACTGTCTGGATCTGAGTCCCTGCTCTACCTGTTTTGTTTTGTTTTTTTTACCGTGATTTCTCACTTTGCACCATAACACAGCTATTTCTCTGTCTTATGACTCCACCTAATTATTCCAGAATCTTCCAGAAATGTTAACTCACATGGCAGAAGGAGTGAAGAGGGAGGTTGGGGGAGGGGGTTATGTAGGGAGAAGGATGGGGGTGGGGAGGGGAGAGAGAGAGTAAAAGAAAATGTGACTGTTGGATAGAGTCAGCCAGTGAAAGATCCTTTCCAATGTCCAAACAAAAGCCTTCGTTTTCTTCTCTGCTTTGCTGTTTTGATGGAGTGGGAGGAGTACGCTTTTTACACTGCGGCAATACAAATAGAACTAGGAGCCACATTTCACCACTTATGTAGCGGTTTCATGTCATTTTGAAAATCTATTAGAGTTGCAACAGTTAAAACAGTTTCCATGTCTGTAAAGTGGGAGTAAAGAGTATAGGGCTCTTTTGAAAATCAAATGAGTTCACATGATCTATACAATGTAAAAATTAATCAAACAGTACTCATAAGGTTAGAGCACTTTATTTATTTACTGTATGTCTGTTATACATAAAAAAGATTAAATGAATTCATACATTTAAATTAGTATATACATCTAAAACTCTCAGTGTCTAGCACATGGTAGGTGCTCAGTAGTGACACTTATGGTTGTTATCGTAGCTATTGTTATTTAACTTTGGTCCCTCTGAGGACTAACCCTGCTCAGGTTCTGTTCCAGACCAAGGCAGTAAAGTGACTATTGCAATAAAGCAAGTCACATGAATTTTTTGGTTTTCCAGTACATATAAAAGTTATGTTTATAGTATACTGTAGACTATTAGCTGTGCAATAATAGCATTATGTCTAAAAAACACTGTACTTAATTTAAAAAATACTTTATTACTGAAAAATGCTAACCGTTATCTCAACCTTCAGCAAGTCATAATCTTTTTGCTGGTGGAGAGTCTTGCCTCCATGTTGATGCTGCTGACAGTCAGGGTGGTGGATGCTGAAGGTCGGAGTGGCTGCAGCAGCTTCGTAAAATAAGACCACAACGATGTCTGCCCCGTCAGTTGACTCTTCTTTCACTTGAACACTTAAGAGGCCATTGTATCGTTATTAATTGGCCTAATTTCAATATTTCTGTGTCTCAGGGAATAAGGAGGGTCAAGGGGAGGGACAGAGATGGGGGAATGACCAGTCAGTGGAGCAGTCAGAGCACACACACATTTATTGATTAAGTTCACCGTCTTATATAGTTGCAGTTTGCAGCGTTCCAAAACACTTACAATAATAACATCAAAGCTCACTGATCACAGATCACTATTACAAATATAATAATAATGAAAAAGTATGAATATTGTGACAATTACCAAAATGTGACACAAATACAAAGTGAGCAAATGGAAAAATGGGGCTGATAGACTTGCTCAACCCAGGGTTGCCACAAACCTTCAATTTGTAAAAGACACAATATCTCGAAGCACAATAAACAAGGTGTGCCTATAATGATAATCTCTCCTATTTAACTCATGCTTTCCATTTTACCAGGCACTTTCCCATGCATTCTCTCCATTTCGGTTATCACAACAGCTCTTTAAGACGGCTGTTATTCTCCTCCACTTTACAGATGGGGAAGCTGAGGCTCCAGAGGTGGAGTTGACCTGCCCTAGGTCAGCCAGTAAGTGTAGAACTGGGACATGCCCCGTGTGGCTCTCAGGCAAGGGCTTCTACCTTACCTTGCTCTGCCCATCACCAACTCTGTTCTCAGATCCTACCCGACTTCCTGGTTAGACACGGGGTCCCTGACCCTGGTGCTCTCTCTGTCCTTAGGGAAGTGACCTATGCAAGGTCCCACGGCTTAACACGCCAAAGCTGAAATAGAACCCACGACTCCTGAATTTCCAGTCTGGCACTGTTTCCTCCACAACCTTTTATCTTGTTGGCCTGTTTCCAATTTAGATGCATTATTACAAAGGGAAAGACTTTGTTGTTTGTCTTTCCCACTGAATTAAAGGAACCAAAGCCATTGCATCAGGAATTGTAATACATCACAGCCTGAGTGAAGAACCTGTGGACACGGGGCACGAAGGTTCAATCTGTATTCCACAGCTACAGTCAGAGAACCTGTCACTCCAGTCACTTCTCTCGCACCATGGAGTTCAAACCCCTGGCTCATTCCTTCCTCAGGAAGGTGGCACCCCATGCTGACATGGGGGGAACAGATGCTAAGACACCCATTCAGGCCCTCGCTGTGGAGAAAAGGCACTGGGGCAGCTGCTGAGTCCTCACTTCAGTTATGTGTGTCCTTCAGAAGCCCCACAGGACTCTGCTTCCAGGTCCTCTCCCCCCACCCCCATCCTGACAATCTCCTGATACAGTTATTTTAAGGAAAGTTCCACAAGGCAAAACCTCACAGGGACGCTGATGTTTGAGGGTTTGGTTCTTCCTGCCTCCCGTTGGAGACTGGTTTTGAGGTTGTTTTGCTGAATCACTTGGCAAAAAGTAAATAAATAAATGGCGGAAGGAAATTTTGCTTAAAAGGAATTCTGTTGCCTCCCCGTAAAACAAAGCAGCTGTCATCACCAGAGGAACCTGCGGGACCTGACCTCCCTGGGACTCTGTTTCAGTTCATCCTGAGGCACCCCACCAGAGAAGAACCCATCCAGCCCTCTGCAAGGTGCTCAGAACTGGGCTGCCCACCCTCATGGGCAAGTTAGCTGTGTACTCCGGGCTCTGGGTGGCCCAACCTTGCTGTTGTTCTCCCCTCCCCCAAGGTAGGAGAAGAACCAGGAATGACCTGCCCCTGGGGCCTGACATCTTGTGAAGGTACTGGGCTTCCTTTGGGGGTCACCACCCACTTCAGTGACTTGTGCACATGGCTTCTACCAGCTACCCCTTGCCTCTCATTCATGTCCCATTACTTTTCTGGGCTCCTGCCCTCCATAAAAATAAAAAGACACGGAGCTCTAGACAATCAACTAGTCCAATCTCTCATCTTGCCGATACGGAGACTGAGGCCAGGATAGCAGCAGCAACTGATCCTGGGTCACGTGGCGCCTTCAAGGCTAGCATTGAAGACAGAGATTCTGTGGACCCCGAATTCCAAAGGCTGGCAGCAGCCACCATCCTCTGGATGGGAGAGCTGGCTGAGCCTCTATGTGCCCGAGCCTCCATGTGCCCCGGGAGCTCCCCCTACTAGAGTGAAAGGGCAGGGAAGTGGGAGGTTGGGAGAAACATTCAAGGAGACCCCTTGCAGCCCCCTGACCAGTTTGAAGTCAGGTCCATCACTGTGGGTAGAGTCTTCTAAAAGCATCTCACAGGGCATCTCCTCTGTCCTGTCTCAAATCCTTCCGTCACCTCAGGCCCAGTCCACGCCCAGTATCCCAGGCATTCGAGGCCTCCGACGTTTTCCCGATCTTCTCTGCCAGTCCGTCTTAGCCCTACGCCTCTGAACCTGTGTTGGGGAGCAGAGGAACCACACTCTGGGCCTGGTGAATCCCAGGAGCCTGGTTGTGGGGCCGTGGGCTGGGGTGGCCACGCCCATGGGTGCCCAGCCCGTGCCTGTGTCAGCCTCCCCTGCTGTGGTGGAAGGAAGGCCAGCTGGGGGAGGCACAGTCCCACACTTCCTCTGAGATCCTGGGCAAGGCGCTCGCCGTCTCTGAGCCCCATTTCCTCACCTCACCTGGCATAGTTTAGGGAAAAGTAAAGCTCCTGGCACATAGGAGGTGTTCAGCAAACGTTCACACACTTCTCCTTCACCTGAACAGCAGGGCAGAGGAGCAGCATGCGGGAGAGCTCTCTCCTGGGATGTGGAGACTCTAGTGTAAGACTCAGTCAGGGCTGTGCAAGGCGCTGGCAAGTGGTGGGCGGGTGAGCAGGCAAGCATGGGCGGGAGCATCGCTCCTCACCACCAGCTCTGTCTAGACAAGGGCCTCAGACTTGCTGAGTTTCAAGGTTGGAAGGAACCACCTTTCTGAAAGGTCAAGTAGTCTAGTCAGAGGCTGATTTCAAAACATTCTTCTGTTAGCTTCTCCACGATACAGAATTTCATCCCAGCCAGATCACCCGGGATCGCAATTTCCATTGTCAACTCTGTTGGTTGAGTCCATTCTATGTGTTCCAGACTTTTCCATATTTAGTCTCATTTAATCCTCTCGAGAGCCCCATGATATGACCATCATTTTGCTGAGAGGGAATTGAGGGTTGAGAAGGTTAAATCATTTTCCCAAGGCCACACTAATAATTTCATTTCACAGCTATTTGTTGAGCACCTAGTATATGCCAGGTAGGCCTGGAAATACAGCAGTAAGCAAGGTAGCCTGGATTCCCAACTGATTCTGGAGCTCTCTGCCTCCTCTTATTGCTGCCTCTTCCATCTAGATGCCACAAATAAATATAGGGCTTGAATAATTTAGATATTGAGAAGTTGAAATACTGTAATTTTGAGTAAAGCTTAAAATTCTTTTTGAGTAAAGCTTAAAATTCCAACCACTCTTTTTGAGTAAAGCTTAAAATTCCAACCACTGGCTCTTCTTTTTGAGTAAAGCTTAAAATTCCAACCACTGGCTCTTCACAGGAGCAGTACTGTCCCTTGGGATGCAGTTTGGAAACTGGTGGGAAGACTTTTGGTTGTTATCGCAAGCACTGGGTGCTGTAAGCGCTTAGCGGGGGACCCAGGGCTGTGCACGGGAGAACTCTGCACGGGTGAGAGCTGTCCCCCACCACCAGACACTAGAGAGGTGAAAACCCGTTTATAATTATCCAAACCAAGAACCTAATGCCACATTCAATTCACACACAAAGCATTTGAATGGAGAGCAGTTTTAATACACACCTCCCTTCCAAAAGGGAATCACCATATAAATTAAGGGAAGGCTGCGCTTTATTTTGTTTGAACCTTACCAAGAGTAGTTTCAGGAAATCATGTCACGCGTGGCAACCCCACTCCTGACCTTTGAGTTGCTAATGAAACATCTGAATTAGTCCACATTTGTGACTTAAGTTCATGGCGATTCTGTGCATAAGTGCAAGCGTCAGACTAGTTCACTACATCTTCCAGTGTAGTCATGAACGAGTACTTATAAATGGAAAAATGTTATTTTATTATAAATTATTTTTATTTACTTTTTATTATAAATGATTTGATTTCTTCTTTATATTATATGTAGGACACTGTTAATTTTTTAGAATTGTGTATGTAGGTTAATTATGAATTTTATTTCAACATAGTAAAAGGGGCACTACAGGATATGTGTTATGAAAGGGAGCACTGGGTGTGAGAAGGTGGGGATGGGGTCACTGCCATAGGGGAAAGGTCACCAGCAGCAGAAGGGCAGTGAGCTGCTGAGAACAGAATGGAAGCTGTGCTTATGGGACTTGGAGTAGACTTGGGGTGTGATTTCCTGGCCAAAAGAGCGGTTTGTCAGCGTAGATAACTGATTGGAAAAAGCTCTGAGGTTGGCATCAAAAGATGTGAATTCGAATCTTGTTTCCGCCACTTCCTGACACTGAAACCAGGCAAAACTTCCCTGGCCTTTGTTGCTACATGGTAAACAGAGCACCTTGACTCAGAAGGAGGTGATCTTGAGGTGTGATATCCCATGGTTCTAGGAACAGTCTTCAAGTGTTCTCAAGATTCCTTGTGCTTCTAGACCAGCCAGTGCGGTGAGTCTGGAGGCAAGAGGGTGGAAGCCATAAGAGCATCCATCCGGTTTGAACCTGGGTGTGCCACCTTGGACAGGTCATTTTCTTTCTCTGAGCCTTAGTTTTAGCCTCAGCAAAATGGGAATTAGAACAGTCCTACCTTGATAGGGTTAGGGTAGCATTTGGGGTTTAACAAGGCAGCATCTGCAAAAAGTGCTGGAACTCAGTAATTCTCCATAAACATCAGAGGTAAGTTCTTCTTCCTCCAGCCTCCCCTGCCTCCCCCAAACTCCCCACACCAGTTCCCGACCTCTGTCCCTTGATCCCAGAGCCAGGCTGGGGAGGGAAGGAAGTGGAGTCGTGCTCCAACTTGTCCTGGGACAGAGAGCAGAGGTTAGACGTCCACCTACGCTGGGGAGTTTCCACCTCCTTCTCTGGCCAGCTGTGGGGTCCATAAGGAGCAAAGTGACTAAGATAGGGAGAATTTCTGGAGTCCTCTCTGGCCCTGGCCTCAGGCCTCACCCACTGGGAAAAGCAGAGGAAAGCAGTTTCTCAGCCTGGAGATTCTGCACAAGGGCTTGACCCATGGCAGATGGAGACTCATCTTCCCTTTCAGCATTAAGGTATAAAACTGTACGGTATGTTCAGGAGCATTTGAGAACTCGCTGGAATTCATAACGAGGATCCCAGTGAGGGGCAGGGGGAGCCAATGGAAAAGCCTGTTTGCCTTGCTTGGCCCAAATCTTCAGGTAGCAGGAGGCCCACAGCAGCATAGGGTGGCCTGAGTGGCCTTGGGAATGTTCAGTAGTCGAGGACCAGGTAGGCGACCACGGTATGGGGAATGAGGAGGAAGCACAGGCACCTTCCACAGGACAGCTTCTCCCGCAGCACCCCGTACAGGGAGCCTTCGGCCGCAAGGCTATGGGACCCAAGCTCCTCGGTATCCAAGCCAGCTCTGGAAGCCTTGTTCCCACCAAGGTGCGAGTGATTCAGGCTCTTCCAGAAGTCATCTTGTTTCAACAGGCATCAAAACTTTCTTGCAGAGGAGTCGTTTGCCAACCATGCCCACTGAGCATCTTAGGACAAGGGGAGGTTGAGCAGACAGGCTGTGGGCCACCCTGAGCTGGACACTGGCGACTCAGACCTGAGGAGACACAGTCCTTCTCACAAGCACCCACCTCCCAGTGAAAACCAATAGTCATAGAGGGGCATGAGCCACTCCACCCATAGACATGAACCTGAGGTGTCTGGGAGTGAAGGGGGGGAGCAGGAAAGTCTTCCTAGAGGAGGTGAGGCTTGAGAAGAATCTTGAAGATAGAAAAGGGATCAGCTAATTGGAGAAGAGGTGAGAGGGCATTCCAGGCTGAGGGAGCAGCTCATGCAAAGCCCCAGAGGTGTGGACCACCACCATTGTCTGGGAGCTTCAGGTGGTTGTGGGAAAGTAGAGGGATGAAAAGAACTGCTTTGGAGTCAGACATGCCTATGTTCAAATCACTGCTCTGCCACCTGCAGCCCATCACCCTCTCTGAGCCTCAGTTTCTCATCTGTAAAATGGGGGTAATTCCTCACAAGAACATAAGCTCTGTGAGGGCAGGCACCCTATGTCTCTTGTTTGCTTCTGTAAGCCCAAGGCTGGAACAATGCCAGGCCCAGGTGATCCCTCGGTCTGGGTTTGCTGATTGGATGACTGGATGAAGGACAGTGCATGTGAAGTGTCTGGCACAAAGCAGATGCTCATGAATAAAGATGCTTTAGAAGCATGGGGTTCATAGAACAGGGGGTTCTATAGATGAGAATGGTAAGGTGGTGGAGACTTGGATGCCAGAAATTCAGACTTTTTCTGTAAGCAGTGCAGGGCAGTGAAGGTCTCTGATGAGCCCCTGGGTCACTATGTGTAAACCCCTGCTGGTGAGTCAGATTGTGCCTGGGCCCCTCCTGTGGTGGAGCCAGCCATCTCTGAGACCCTTTCCCCGGGAAGCTCCCTGCGTGTTGTTGTCACAAGGCAGTCAGAGGTCTTCCAGAGGCCCCTCTGGAGACAGCCTGAGTCAGAAATTGGGAATTTCTGGAGATGACTAGATGTCAACCCCTTAGGTTGGTCCTGGGACTGGGAAATAGCCCCTGCCTGACTTGAAGTCACAGGGTCAGCATCCACAGTACCGCAGGACCCATGACCTTTGACTCTTCCATGCAGTCAGGCCTCTTGACCCAGCCAGCCTCTAGTATTTGGTTCACCGTGAGGAGAGGAGCACTCAGGCTGAGGTGGGGTGGGGCAGTGCTCCATCACCTGGGTCTTACTCAGGGGCCCTGAGGCTCAGTGTGGCCTCGGCTGGAGATTCTTGGGATGGGCTCACTGCCAGGAGGAAATCCATGTTGTTCAGGCCAAACCCTGACCCTTCTCATGCCTTACATGGTTCTAGTTCTGGGGGAGGCCAGGGCTTTCCCCAGAATCCTAGGCTTCCCTGAAAGGTCCTAGGACTCCGGCTTGCCTCCTTCCATCTCTCTGCTCCCACACCCCTTCTGTCAGAGAAGCTGCTTGTGGCTCCCACAGCAAATCCCTGGGGCATTCACCACTCCCTGCACTTCAGCCTCGCCCCGCACGGCCATCTCTATGTCAGAGCCTCTCCTGGATGCAGGAGATACTGACAAAGGAATCCAGACTCCAGAGGGGTGTAAATTAGTGGGCAACAGCGTGGACAAGTTGGTTGTCCGTCAGACAGAAATATTAGGGCACTTCTTAAGATTGCCGTGAGGAGTCAGTGAGATGAGACTTGTAAAGGGAGAGCAGTGTCCCGGCACGTGGCCAGTGCTCAGAAAAAAGGCAGGTGGTAGTAATAGTAGTAGTAGTAGCGGTAGTGGTGGTAGCAGTAGTAGTAGTAGTAGCAGTGGTGGTAGTTAATAGTAGTAGTAGTAGTACTGGCAATAACAGCAGCAATATTAGTAGTAGAGTTTTTTGTAACTTACTGAGGTAGAGACACTAGAGGAAGAAAAATATTGGAACACACACAAAAAACCTAAAGAACTGCAGTCCGGCAATTCAGACCTGCACCCTTGTCCTGAAGGGACCAGAGGGAGGCTGGGGCCAGAGACAGCAAGCTCAATCAAAAGCTGCTCCAAGGAGGAGGTGAGCTCGTAGGTGAGCGAGGCTTTGGTGGTGAGGAGGACAACTGCGTGTGAGGAGGAGGGAAAAGGATGTTAAAAGAGCAGCTCCAGGGTGCCTGGGGGACATGGACCCGAATTTAGAGAGCATAGGCGTGGTACTTGGTATACAGGCAGTGCATAATAAAAGCTTACTGATGCTCCTGGAGTTCCCCTCAGTAAAGATTCATCAAGTCCAATACCTGGGGACCTGCATTCATGTACTCATTCAACAAGTATTTATTGAACACCTACTAATCTTTCTAAATTAAAGACTTTATTGTTTTTTTAGAGCCATTTTAGGTTCACAACAGAGTTGGGAGGAAGGTACAGAGATTTTCCATATAACTCCTGCCCCCACATGACAGCTGCCCCCATTATCAACATCCCCCGCCAGAGTGGGACATGTATTACCAAGGATGAATCTACATTGACACATCATAATCACCCACACAAAGTCCATACCTTACATTACGGTTCACTCTTGGTGTTGTACATTCTGTGCGTTTGGACAAATGTATGGTGGCATATATCCATCATTATAATATCATACAGAGTACTTTCATCGCTTTACAAATCCTCTATGCTTTGCCTATTCATCTCCCCCCCCACCACATCCCACCCTCACCCCGCAACCACTGATCTATCTATTGTCTCCATAGTTTTGCTTTTTCCAGAATGTCACATAGTTGGAATCATACAGTATGTAGCCTTTTTAGACTGACTTCTTTCACTTACTAACATACATTTAAAGTTCCTCCACTTTGGGGCTATATGTATATGTATAGCTAAATCACTTTGCTGTACAGTAGAAACTAACACAATATTGCAAAGCAACTATACTCTAATAAAAATTGGAAAAAAATAAAGTTCCTCCACTTCTTTTCGTGAGCTGTTAGCTCATCTCTTTCTAGCAATGAATAATATTCCATTGTCTGGATGTACCACAATTTGCTTATCCATTCGCCTACTGACAGACATCTTAGTTGCTTCCAAGTTTTGGCAATTATAAATAAACATTGCTGTGTACGTTTTTGGGTGTACATACATTTTCAGCTTTGGGTAGAAACCAAGGAGCACAGTTGCTGGACTGTATGGTAAGAGTGTGTTTAATTTTGTAGAATACTGCCAAACTGTCTTCCGAAGTGGCTGCGCCATTTTGCCTTCCCAGCAGCAGTGAGTGAGAGTTCTCGTTGTGCCACATCCTCGCCAGCATTTGGTGGTGTCATTGTTCCAAATCTGACCATTCTAATAGGTATGTAGTTGTAACTCATTGTCATTTTAATTTGCATTTTCCTGATGACAGATGATGCGGAGCATCTTTTCATATGTCTATTTGCCATCTGTTTATCTTTTTTGATGAGTTGTCTGTAAAGGTCTTTGGCCCATCTTTTAATCAGGTTGCTTGTTTTCTTATTGTTGAGTTCTAAGGGTTCTTTGTATGTTTTGGATAGTCCTTTATCAGATGTATCTTTTGCAAATATTTTCGCCCAGTCTGTGGCTTGTGTTATTCTTTTGACAGAGTCTTTCACAAAAGAGAAGTTTTTAATTTTAATGAAGGCCAGCTTATTGATTATTTCTTTTATGGATTGTGCCTTTGGTGGTATATCTAGAAAGTCATCACTATACTTAAGGTCATCTAGGTTTTCTCCTATGGTATCTTCTAGGATTTTATAGTTCTGCATTTTACATCTAGGTCTCTGATCCATTTTGTGTTCATTTTTGAGAAGGGTGTAAGGTCTGTGTCTAAATTCGTTTTTTTCCATGTGGGTGTCCAGTTTTTCTAGCACCATTTGTTGAAGAGACTAACTTTGCTCCACTGTATTTACTTTGCTCCTTTGTCAAAGATCAATTGACTATGTATGTTGTGGGGAAGCTATTTCTGGGCTCTCTATTCTGTTCCAGTGATCTGTTTGTCTATTCTTTCACCAATATCACACTGCCTTGATTACTATAGCTTTGTAGTTAAGTCTTGAACTCAAGTAGCATCAGTCCTCCAACGTCGTTCTTCTCCTTCAATATTGTGTTGGCTATTTTGGGTCTTTTTCCTCTCCGTATAAACTTTAGAATCAGTTTGTGGATATCCAAAAAATAACTTGCTGGGATTTTGATTGGGATTGCATTGAATCTATAAGTCAAGTTGGGAAGAACTGGCATCTTGACAGCATTGAGTCTTCCTATCCATGCATGGGATAGCTCTCCATTTACTCAATTCTTTATAGCACCTACTAAATTTCAAACACTGTTCTAGAGTAGGGGATACAACTGTAAACACGTTTTGTCCTCAAGGAGCTTACCATCTGTTGGAAGAGAGAGCTGATAAAGAAACAACCTAAAGAATATGTAGAATGCATTGTTTTTCCTTGGGGAAGGACTATTTATACTTTAAAAAAATCAGAACATACATAAAGCACTTAGACAGTGCCTGTCTAGAACATGGTAAGTGCTCAATAAATGTTTCCTATTATTTTAGCTTGCTCTAGCCATACCAGTCTGGGACTAAATAATCACTGTGGACGTCAGAGCAGGATTTCCCTGGCTTGGCTTTCACTATTTAAGCATTTTGGCCCCTGTCTGGGAGGACTTGTCACATGGGCTCCCAGAATTTGTTCTCTTGGCAAACAAGTGCTGTTATTCCTCCTGTTCTGACTCTTCAGCTCTGATTCATTGTGGTGACATCCCACTGCTGTTAATACCCTCTGTCAAGGTCACCACCAGAAACTTCCCCCAGGCCATTTCTGCTGGGTGCCCACTTGAGGCCCATGTGCTGGCTGACAATGGCTAAGTCAAGGGGGCAGAGCCTGACAGAGTGCTGTCCCCCCTCCCACAATTACCAGCGTCTGGACTCCCCCAATCCCAGGGGCACACTGGAGAAGCACATCTTGGGTTTTTTTCTTCTTTTTCTCCTCCTTTATTAAAAAATATACCTTCTCTGTGAAACTCTGAGTTAAATTCTCAGCACCAGGACAGAGGGTATTCTGAATGGCCCCCACCGGGTTCTGGTCATTCACCATTCCACTGCAGATGCTTCTCTCAAGGTCACAGTGGCCTCCAGTGGTTGCTGCTCAGTCTTATCTCATTTGACCTGCAGTTGGTCCATTCTCCTCCTTGAAACCCTTTCTTCACTGGGCTCCTGGGATACCATACTCGCCGTGTCCTCCCCTTGCCTCCCTGGCTGTTCTTTCTCCATCTCCTCTTCTTGTCCCTGATCATCTCTCTACCTCTTCACACTGGCTGGGGTCTGGGGTCAGGCTCAGTGCTGTCCTTTTCTCTTCCCTACCTATACCTACACCTTTGTTCCTGTGTTGATCTCACCCAGTGTCATGGTTTTAAAAGCCAGAACACCAGACTCACGTATCCAAGATGGCTAGGCAGTGTCTCCTGAGGATGTCTAATTAGACGTTCAAGTTCACATGTCCAAAACATCGGAACTCCCCATCTTTCCCCCCCAAACTCGCTTCTCTCTCAGCCTTCCCACCTAAGTTAACTTAAGCAACTCTGTCTTCCACCCCAAACCTTAGAGTCTCCCTAGAGAGCTCCTTCTCGAACTCTCCCTCCTCACCCCCAATCTAATCCACCAGCAAATCTATAATCCTTACTGTCAAAATCTATCTAGAATCTGACTAGCTCTCGCCTGGCTATGGCAGTCACCTTTTAAATGGTTTTCCAGCTTCTGCCCCTGCCCACTCTCAGTATATTCTCACAGAGCAGAATGAGACTGAAAAATATGCGTCCACCCTTCCACTGCTCTAAACTGTCCAGTGACTCCCATCTCAGAGTCAAAGTCACTGCCAGGTCCTACCACTACATGAAAGGTATTTAGAGCAAAGAAGTCCAGATACTGGCTGCAGTTTAACACAGCAGATGTGCTGTAACTTCAGAGCCATTGCCTTCACTCTCCCCTGCCTGGAATGATCTCCTCCCCGGTATCCACATGGCTCTGACTCTTACCTAGTGCAGATTTTTTACTCAAATGGCACTTGTTCAAGGCCTTCCCGGCCACACTATTTAAACTTGAACCCATCCCAATCCATGGCATTCTCTGTCCCCTTCTGCCTTTTTTTCCCTGTAGCTCACATCCCAGTTAAGACACTGTATAATGACATATTTGTATGTCAGTTGTCTGTCTCCTACCTCATCTACCTTATTCACCACTGTACCTCCAGCACCTAGAACAGGGCCAGCACACAGTAGGTGTTTAAAAAATGAATTTGTGAAAGATACACCTGGGATATTGACACCACCCCCGCCCCTTCCAAGCCTGGCGCATTGCCTTGAACTCCACGTGTGAGTATTGATTCTCACTGTGCTCGGGAAAGTTCTCACACTCTCTTCCAAATTCTAATGGTCCCTCTGAGTTGATGGATGTGCTTGCCCATGACTGCTGTTCCCAGCTTGGCAAGGGCACTTTGCATACAGGTCAATCTTAGCACCTTCCAATTTGTATCATGATTATCTGCATGGCAGTCAGTCTCCTCCCCAAAGGCAGTGAGCCCCAGGCACTCATCTTGGTACTCTCAGGAAAAAGCCCAGGGCCTGTAATTTAGACAGCATTCCTAAATGTTGGATGAATGGATGAATGAATACTCCCATTCCCCCCTCCGAGGAAAGAGGGGGAATCAACTTTATTACTGTTGGTGCAGATACTCTTCACTGAACCCTGATCATACCCCCGTTTGTTCTTGTTTTTACAATCCTCCCTCAGGTAATTGTTGTCAGCCTTATTTTATTGATGAGAAAACTGAAGCTCAGAAAGGATGTCATCTGCCCAAGGTTATACAGTTTATAGCTGGCAGGACCAGCATTTGAAACCAGGTCTTCCTAACCCCAAATCCCATGCTCTTCCTCCTGGGCCATGCTCTCTTGAGTGAAAAATGATTGGGTATCTACTAAGTGCAGACTACTGCGCTAAGACACCTCAGGTGGGTTGTTCTATTTAATCCCCATATTATGAGACCCATATTATCCTTTTCTACACATGGGGAACCAAGGGTCAGTAAGGTTACCTACCTTGCTCAAGGTCAGCCAGCTGTTAAGTTTCAGAACTGGATTGAAACCAGGCTTAGTTTTACCCCAACCTGAAGCTCTTTCCACTGTGCTACAGTGCCCAGGATCCGAGGCAGTGTCCAGGCTGGTTGACTCCGGGGATGGGCACAGGCTGTTAGAGCAAGGCCTCAGTTTGCATCTCCCTTGCACCTATTAACTTTTTGCTATCCCAGATCTGCAAACTGAGGCCAGTGCACCCTCACCCAGGCCAGGCCCGGGGAAGAATCACAGGAATCAGTGGCCAGTGCAGGCCAGTACAGGTCAATCTCCATGTCTCGAGAAACAAGGCCAACAACATGCCTCTCCTCTGACGGTGGCTCATGGGCTCGTCTCTGGTCACTGGAGGCTACTCACTGCATGATTCCTGCTTTGGTGCTGGGGAGTAAATCTTAGCAGTGTGGTGGCTGATCAAGAGCTCAGACTCTAGAATCTGGGCTCTTGGTTCAAATCGAGGCTCCTCACTGCCTGTATGATTAGTTGTTTCCTCATTTCTTCTGAGCCTCCCTTTCCTCATCTGGGGTGAATGATAGAATAATATGATCTCATAAAGTCACAGATCAAATTAGATGAGATAATATTGATCATGTGCTTGGAATAACACACTTACCAGTGTTCAATCAATGGCAGCCCTAATTGTAATCATTTTATAGTACACATGGGTTAAGAAAGATTGATCAATTCATTAAGCCACCAATGAACGGGGAAAATAATTCAGACCTCGTGGACACCACCTCCCACCTTTTTCTTATTCTTGGAAGAAAAGCACTGGCCCTGGAGTCCAAAGATCCAAGTTCAGTGTGGCTGTGTCCTACTCATCTAAAAAAGAAAAGTGGTGATATTGGAACCTGCCCTAGTTAGCCCCCAGGATTCCCATGAGGCTTGGACAAAATTGTAGATGTAGAAATATTTTGTAAAGCATAAAATGCTGGAGAAATGTTAGCTATCGTGTTAAGATGGTTTCCCTTTCTTGTCCCCCACCCCACCCAGGCTCTCCCTAGCCAGCAAGTCTACCTCCCACCTTTTTTGGCTCTCAGCTGCCCTGGAATCAGCTCCCAGAAAGGATTCAGAGCACAGCACAAATTGTCCAAAGGTTGCTTCCAAAGCCTCCGGCATCTCAGCCTGGCCCCAGCCCTTCCTCCTTGAAAATGTCTGGCCTAACGGGAAAGAATGCGGGCTGGCAGTTTTAGTCCCGTTCAAGTGCACCAGCATCGGTTGAGCCTCTGCTCTGTGCCAGGCCCTGGGCACTGAGAATGTGGGGATGAGCTAGATGGTCTCTGCCCTCAGAAGCTCATAGTCTAGTGAGTTAACAGTCACATCATCGGCAAAGACAGTGTAATACAATACGATAGGGTAGCACTGTGACTGGGAGCCCAGAGGAAGGCACTGTACACAGCATGGGAGAATCAGAGGAGGCTGCCTGGAGGAGGGCATGTCTGAAAGGAGCCAACCCTTACCCAGTCACATGCAAATATGAAAGCCTTCAATCCCATGGTGAAGCCTTCATCACGCTAGCACCTCTTTATGCCAGTGGTCATAGATTTGTCCACACTCCAAGCTAGCGGAGGCTTTAAACTATTATTTCAACCAGCCGTCATTTCAAAAAGGCTCAGAGAGCTGAAGTGACTTTCTCAGTTCATCCAGCTAGGTCTGCTGGAAACATCGGGCAACTTTTATGTGAAGATCAGTGTTTCTTCTTGGGCATCCATTTCCAATCCGAGCAACTGCCTGGGAAAGGACACCAACTGGTCTTAAAGCTCGAGGGGGATTCTTTTTTTTTTTTTTTTTAACATCTTTATTGGAGTATAATTGCTTTACAATGGTGTGTTAGTTTCTGCTTTATAACACAGTGAATCAGTTATACATATACATATGTTCCCATATCTCTTCCCTCTTGCGTCTCCCTCCCTCCCACCCTTCCTATCCCACCCCTCTAGGTGGTCACAAACCACCGAGCTGATCTCCCTGTGCTATGCGGCTGCTTCCCGCTAGCTATCTATTTTACATTTGGTAGTGTATATATGTCCATGCCACTCTCTCACTTTGTCACAGCTTACCCTTCCCCCTCCCCATATCCTCAAATCCATTCTCTAGTAGGTCTGTGTCTTTATTCCCGTCTTACCCCTAGGTTCTTCGTGACCTTTTTTTTTTTCTTAGATTCCATATATATGTGTTAGCATATGGTATTTGTTTTTCTCTTTCTGACTTACTTCACTCTGTATGACAGACTCTAGGGATGGACCTAGAGTCTGTCATACAGAGTGAAGTAAGTCGAGGGGGATTCTTAAAACTCCCTTTTCTTATGCCCACTGTTCTTGCACAGCCCTTTACAGTTTACACAGGCTATCACATCCCTCTCAGTCCTCCCAGCAACCTGTGAAGTCACTATCATTTAACATATCTTACAGATAAGGAAACTGAGCCTGGACAGAATCTTTAAGATGTGATTATGAAATTGAGAAATTGATTTCAGAAGTTAGGGAGCCCTGAGTCAACATCATGATTCAACTTCAAACTGGAAAGTCAATTTTATTACTTGGGAATATGTAACTGTTTCCTAGCCCTCTCCTCTTTTCTCCTTCTTTCTTATTCTTTTATAAAGTTGCCTTCTAAGAAGCAGGAATTACTGGTTGGCATGTGGCTGGAGTGTGGCCTCTTGGACTGGCTCTATCTTTTCTGCCTTTTGGTTCTGCCTGTCATCCTTCTTGCCCCTCTTTTCACAGCTCGCTGTCCCTCTTTCTCTCTGTGTTTCTGTCTCTGTCTGCCTCTCTGTCTCTCTATCTCCCTGCACTTTTCTCTCCTCCGTCCATTCTCTGTCGCTCTGGCTCTTTCTGTCTCTGTCTCTCCGTCCCTTTCTCTCTGTCTCTTCTCTCTCTCTCCCTCTTCCTCCCTCCCTGCCTGTCTCTCTCCTTCTCTGTCTCTCTCTGTCTTTCTCTGCCCTGTGTGTATCTGTCTGTGTCTGTCTGTCGTCTCTCTGCTCTCTGTCCGTCCCCCTCCCAGGAAGGCTGTGCAGGTGCTCAGAGGTGCTACATAGCTTTGCTGTGACCAGCTCAGGGTTGCTCAGTGGCTGCCTTCTGCACACTCTCTGGGTTCCCAGCCTCCAGTTCCTGGGCAGTGGGAGGGGGGAGCTGCCAAGATCTCTGACCAGGCCCCTGCCCAAAGCTTCACATTCCCTTGGCAAGAAAGGAAAGAGGAGTTGAAGAGACAAACAGGAGACATTGGTCAGTGACAGTCCCCCTCCCAGCACTCCACCCCCGAACATCTGGTCTGAAGAAGGGTGGAGTCCCGCCCTCCAGATGTGTGGCCTGAAGCTGGAGCACTTGTGGGAGAGACAGGCGTGACTTCACAGCCGGCCTAAGCAGGGGGAGCAGAGGGCATGGATGGGGAAACAGGAGTCAGCTTTAGTGAAAAGCAAGTCCACGCTCTGCACCTGCTCTGGACGGGGAGCTGGTCGCTGCGAGCTCGGGCTTTAGAGGGAGAGGAGTAGAAACGCACCGCGCCCCTCGTCCCCACTGGCTGGGTTCCAGTCCTGGCTCCAACTGTTCGTAGCAGCGTGCCTCTGGACCACTGGATTTCCTTCCCTGGCCCCTAATTCCTTACCTGTCAGATGGGAACCATGATTCTTCCCTCACAGAGTGACTGTAATAGTTACTTCTCTCAAGTGCCTGGCACAGAGGTTAGCAATGCACATTGATCCCTTCCTCCACCTTCCAGAAAGTCTTCCTGGACAAACCCAACTCCCATGGCTTTCCCACCCTCTGGTCCTTACAGCCCTTTATTGGTCTTTACCCACCCATCGGTCCTCCCTCCAGGCTACCTTACTGCATGGGTGTTAGCTGCACCATTATTGTTACTGCTATTGCCATTGCTGTTGTTGTTAGTTCTCAGACTGTTTTCTGCTGACCCCTGTCTCCCAGCTGACACGTCAAGCCACTGGTTCTTGCTGACAGTGTCTCAAACTAATAAAAGGGAGGCGTTCACCATTGAATATCGGGTGAAAGCGTGGACTTTAGGGTCTGCTTGACTCAGGCTGGGATTTGACCTTTTCTACTTAGTAGGTGTGTTCCTGGGCAATGACTTAACCTATAAAATGGGGATAATAAGAGCAGGACTGGATTCTGAAGATTAAATATGATGAGCTTTGCACACTGTGAAGCCCTCCGTGAATCAGAGGTCTGACTTCTAGCCGTTATGACATGGCATCTTAGTGCCCTCAGCACCTAGCACAGGACTGGGGGTAAGGTGCTAGGCATTCAGTAAGTCGAGATGTTATAGAATGGAACAACTGTCACAGATCAATTGTTTCCACTGGTGACTTTCTGTTACAGTTCAGCTTGGGCAGGGACTCCTGGGGATGTCAAGCCTCTCAGACTCGGAAGGATTTCAGGAATCATAGGTCTGCCACCCATTTCCACATTTAGAAGGAAAAGATGAATCCCCAAAGAAGGAAAGAGATCTGCTTAAACTTCTGATAAACATGTTCGGAATTGTTTTTTCTCTAGTTAGACAGAGAGGAGATACCATCTGGGTTTTATTGATCCCTAACTCCTGAGGGTAGGGTAGTGATGTACCAGTCGCTCTCAGACAGCAGGTCTGTACCGTGGAGAGCGAGTGAGAGCAAGGAGTGGCCTGGGAGAGCATGAAATGGGTTGCCTCGTTAATAATCCCTTCACCAAGCTGGCAAAGTACATCCTGTGTTCTCCAAGAAGTTCACGTGTTCCAGATTACACGATTAGAGGTGCTCAGAGTTGGGATTCCAACCTAGGTCTGTCCGACCCCAGAGCCGGGCTGCCTCTGAATGACGCCAGGTAGAAAAGGTGCCCCAAGGAGGAGGCTTGGACCCAGGAAAGCCACCTCCCTGCCTCCCCAGGGTGTCCAGCCTCCAAGAGGGAAGGGATGGCACTGGCAGCGGAGGTTGATAGCCCAGGTGGACCTGGGCTCACCCGTGCTAATGAGAGCCCATAGTGAGGAAGAGCTGAAGACTTTTATCACCTTAGCCCCAGGGATACCGACAGCATACTCTGTCTGCCTGGGGTGGGAAAGTGGCTTATCTCTGCTGCTTTCATTTTCAAACATGCAGCCACTTTGGTGAAATTCATGGAAACCATGAGACTTACATCTTCCCAAGCAGGTTGGCACAGCCAGCCGTGAAAGCTGGCTCAGCCATCCACCTCCCTCCTCTGTCCCTCTCTTCCCCTGATGCTCCCTCCCTCTCCTCTGCCTTCAGTCTGCCCCTGTGCACTGCACCTCTGCTTAGGAGGAGATGCAGGTCACTCGCTGGCTCAGGGCACCAGGATGGCTCAGAGTAGTCTGCGGAGGCCAACCGAGGATTATTCCTTAAGTCCTGTTCGCCTGGTGAGGCATTGTATGTTCAGAATCAGAGCTGGAGTATTTGGCCTTAGACCACTGTGACTTCCATCTGGGGCCCACCCCCTCCACCAGCCCTTAGGAATCCATTAGTAATTTCCTATGTTTCCCAAAGCGACTTGTGAATCATACCTTTATACTCATGTAAGGGGTTACTGAAATAGCCAGCATTAGAAATTCTGGTTATCTTATATTGATCAACTGATTGATAACTGTGGAAGTCTTTGATTAGTCCAAAGGGTTTGACTTATTTATAATTATTCATTATTATTTAATAGACAATTCATTGTGCTATTTTGTGTGAGTTTCTTAGCGTCTCTGTTTCCTCCTCTATAAATGGACGTTCTCACACTTCACAGGGTCCTGGTGAGGATTAAGTGAGCT
The DNA here is from genome assembly GCF_949987535.1 of Balaenoptera acutorostrata. Taxonomy (NCBI): domain Eukaryota; kingdom Metazoa; phylum Chordata; class Mammalia; order Artiodactyla; family Balaenopteridae; genus Balaenoptera; species Balaenoptera acutorostrata. Next base: position 14,967,648 of record NC_080074.1, read on the forward strand.
AATACGTATGAAATGCTTAGAAGAGTTCCAGGGACCTGGTAATTTGTCACTGTTAGCTGTTTCTGCTGTTACTGTTTCTGTTAATCTCATGAGTAGATGTACTATCTTAAAGCACACGGTGCATTGTAGGAGAGCTGGCAATAAGAAAGACTGCTCATTTTGCAGATGAGAAAATCAGCCCAAGGAGGGGAAATGGGCTTTGCACTCAGGCAGAGCTGCATTCAAATCCCAGCTCACCTGTTTCCACACTGGGTGGCTTTGGGTAAATTGCTTTTCTCCTCTGAGCCTCTGTTTCCTCATCTCTGAACTGACAGAGCATGTCTCTCTTGGCCCAGCGTAGGCATTCAGACAACAGCTTCCACGGCGGTGATTATCACGTTACTTCCTGTCCCTCCAGACCTTACTCCTCTTCCCTCGGCTCCCGAGTCAGCAAGTATCAAACCTTTGACCTGAGCCAGGTCTTCTGCCCTTCTGTCCTCTGCTTTTCCAGAAGTTTCTGCAAGACCCCGTGAAAGCCCAAGCCAAGGCCAGGAACCATTCTGAGCTGTGTGGCCAAGTGCCTGGTTCTTTAACTCCCTGTCTGGCAAAATGGAAAGTTCTGAATTAGAAGGGTAAATATCTGGGTTTAAAAACTAGTTTCCTAAGTGCTTTATCTCATTTATCAGTACAAGTCTGGAGCACTTTGGCTTAGGACACTTGCTATAATCTGGTCAGTAACAGACCTTCGGGACACCCTGTGAGAAATCCACCCATAAAGTGAATTCTGTCTCCGCTAATTTATCTGTTGGCAAATAAAGGTTTGTACTAATGCTCAGAGTTCTGTTGAATAATTTTTCTAAAGCCTGTACCACAAGGAATGGCACACATTTATACAGTATATTGGTCAAGAACCAGGCTCAAGAGTCAGAATCCTCAGGTTTGAATCCCAGCTCCAGCACTTCCGGCAAATTGCATAACCTCTCCGTGCCTCAGTTTTCTCATCTGGAAAATAGAGACAGTGATATCACTGCATGGGGTTGTGTGGGGACTGAATGAGTAACCAGTGCAAAAATGCTCAGAGCAGTTCCTGTGTAAGTACCAGCCTGTGAGCATCACCTCTGCATCGCTCCTCTCCACCCCGGTGCTTAGGTGGAAGACATTTAGAACCTATTCTTGATGCCCAGGATAGAGAGCCAGGGTCTCCCTTGCTCTCAGACACCTGGAAATAAAATTATCTGAAGCCCAAATGGGAACACTTTAACGGTCCCAAACCTCCTTCCATCCCTTTGCCTGCCTCCCTCTTCCCACCTCTGACATGGGACTGTTATCTTTAGCTCTCAGAAAAGCCCAAGGTTGCAATGGACCATCAAGGTCATCTCATCTGACCACACTTTGGATACTGGGGTCTGTTTGCTAACGTCCCTTCAAACTGCCCTCCCACCTGCCCTCGAGTGCCTCCCGTGATAAGTGCTCATCACATCTTGCTCTTTCCTCATTGGCCCTAGGCTTATGTGCAGACTCTTAAGACCCCCTTACACCCAAGAGCCCTCACGTCACCTCCAGCTGCACCTCTACCCCACAAGCCTTCTCTTCCAGCCACACTCCAGGTACCTGTTTTTAGATGTTGTACACCCTTTTACAACTCCATTATTTTGCATATTCTGTTCCCACTCTCTTCCCTTCTCTGACTGACAATCTTCTACCCATTCTTTAAGACTCTGATCAAAACCATCTCCTCCAGGAGCCTCCCCAAAGGGTTTCAGGGTTTCAGTGTTCTATTTTCCAAACTTCTCCAGCACTTCTCATTTTGCACTGTAATCATGTGTTTATGTGTCTCTCTCTCCTCCACTGCTGGTGGCCCCTTAATGTCCACATTGTGCCCCCCCAGGCCTAGTTTAACACCTGCAAAGAGTAGGTGTCCAGAAAGTATCTACCCAGTGAACACATGAGGACTAAAGTGGCTAGTAATTCCACCCGTTGATACAAATTCCATCCCTCTTCACACAGCTGCCCCTCAAATATGTGAACACAGTCTTCATGTTTCCTGAAAGTCTCTCTTCTCCAAGTTAACATCCCCAGTTCTGCCAACCTTTCCTTACACGGTGTGGTTTCAAGTGCCCCTTCAGCCCCGTCATTCTCCTCTGGACAAATTCCAGGTCTTTTGTCCTTCTCAATATATGTCTTCCAAAGCTGCAGCTTGAGCCCCTGTGGTGGCCTGGCATGTGCAGGGGGCAACAAGATCATGCCCCCTTGTTCTGGGCATGAAGTGGCTCATAACATGGACAGAACACTGGCATTAAGACCAGCTGGACATGGGTTCAAACTCTAAGTCGTATCCATCAGCCATGTAACCAGGGGTGATACTCAAAAATATTTTACAACTGGCCTGGCCCAGGAGTTGACCGGTCAACTATAGCTTTACAGCAGGTTCAGAAAGCTCCTGCTCTGCCTAGGGTTATGCCTTTAGTTTCAGGGTCACTGGAACGGGAGTGGAGAGGAGGTAGTCAGGACAGTCGCTGATTAGCAACCAGTACAGAAATGTCTGATTATTTTAACAGCTGGCACAGCCATACCTGTGTGTACCAGGTGGCTGTGAGCGCTGCACATAACCAGATTCAAGTGATTTCAGTGCTCTAAGCTTCTGATACGGAGTTGAAAGTAACTGTGAGGGTCTTTGAAGGGACGCCAAAAGGAGCACCCCTCTTCCCTGACAAAATTCCGAACTAATGAAGGAATAAGGAAAAAGAAAGAGCAGATTGGAATGAAAATATCACCTGTACTACCTGAGAAAGGTTAGGTTGGAAGGTTTGGCTTGTATCTGCAGATGAGTGGGCTCCTAATTGAACCCAGGATTCCACTCACCTTCAAAGTCAAGGCTGTACCCGGCCAGGATTGGCCTCCCCTACAGTGCAGTCACCACCTGAGTGTCCAGCCTCGCCTCTGTCACACCTTGTGTTCCAGCCACACTGAGCTTTCTGGCAGCTGCTAAACACCAAGCCCTCAGATAACCCCTGCCTCGCCTGCTGTTCTTTTTCCCTGGAATACTCTGTCTTTCCTTCTCTGGCTAACAAACTCCTTCTCATTTACTAATACTGGCTCACATGTCCCCTCCTCCAAAGCCTAACCCCATCTGTGAACTTAATTGGGGGCTCTGGATGTCACGCTTAATCCTGAAGGCAAGAGGGAGTCAGCTATTCAGAATAACCTGACAGGATTCATTTTTACAGGAAATCAGACATCAGGAAGAAGTTTATTTTATTCAGCGTCCTGCACAGAGAGCTTCATTTTGGCACTCTGCGTCTACCAGAGTGCAGGGGGAGAAGGAGTCCACCTATGATGTGCTTTTCTTTCCCATCCAGTATATTCAAAAGCCGTTCAATTTCTGTTTCCCGTTTAAGCCCTGTGTTTCTTCCCCTTGATGAAATAAGTGTGAATTCTATTTAGTGACATAGCGTCCACAGTCGTGGGGGCAGGCATTTTCCAGGCTCATGCAACTGTTTGCACTATCGCTGGTAATGGAGTTGCTTAGGCCAGAGAATTCTGCCTCCCAGGGAAGGTCTTTCCTTCATAGATCGTTGACAAATCCAGAGCCCATTGGAGGCCACATATCTCTTAAGTCTGTAGGTAAGCTGGAAAGGTAAGCAGAAATTCAAGGAATTGACAGATGTAGAGTGCTTATTGGCACACAATGGCTGGTACAGGGTAAACATTTGATAAGAGGTAGTAACTGTGGTTATTATTAGTGTATTACTCAGGATAATTAATGCTCAGCTGCTATCACACACAAACCCTTGAAATCCCGGTGGCTTACCACAGTAAAGACTAATTTCTTGCTCATGTGACATCTGATGTGGGTCAGGCAGTCCTCCCCCTTCTGGTAACTACACCATCTAAGTCACGTAGCCTCCAGGGTCACCACAGGAAAGATGAAAGAGGAAGATCAGCTCTTAACTGCCGCCTCCTGGAAGTGACGCCCCAACCCCTGCACTCACAGTCTACTGGCCAGAGCTGGCCCACAAGCCCAAGCCTGACTCCAGGGGAGGACGGGGAAGTAGGGGAGCACTGGGGTACTTGGTCATTAATACCATCTCTGCCACAAATACTAGGTGAGTAGGACTAGATTTGCTCCCTCACTTCAGTTCAGAAAAGATTTGGGAACAATGAGACCGTGTATAGAAAAGATTCATAAGAATGATTCAGTGACATTACTTAGCCCCACTAATCCTAAGTTTCCTCTCTGGCAAAATGGAGATACTGAGAGTACCTACCTCACAGCGTTGTTTTGAGCTTTGGGTGATGAATATGACAGTACACAGGACAGGCTTACCTATTTGGACCATTCTATAAAAATATTATTTGGGGCTTCCCTGGTGGCGCAGTGGTTGAGAATCTGCCTGCTAATGCAGGGGACACGGGTTCGAGCCCTGGTCTGGGAAGATCCCACATGCCGCGGAGCAACTGGGCCCGTGAGCCACAATTACTGAGCCTGCGCATCTGGAGCCTGTGCTCCGCAACAAGAGAGGCCGCGATAGTGAGAGGCCCGCGCGCCGTGATGAAGAGTGGCCCCCGCTTGCCACAACTAGAGAAAGCCCTTGCACAGAAACGAAGACCCAACACAGTCAAAAATAAATAAAATAAATAAATTTAAAAAAAAAATATTATTTGGGTCAGGAGCTCAAGTCAAATTGGCTCATTGGGTCTTATAACATCATTGAACATACTGAATTTAACATGCTCAAAACCCTGAACTGTTGTTTGCAGTTCTTCCCTTTTTATGCTTCTATAGCTGGTTTTTTGGACTTTTTTTTTTTTTTTTTTTCTTTCAGAGAGCTGTGTCTGCTTGTTTACTGGTGTGACCAGGGCCTTGCACATTGCCTGGACCTGTCATGTCAGTACATGTTTGGTGAATAAACAATGGGGTAGGATTTGAGTTTGATATGGAGGGATACATAGGCTTCAAACAAGTAAAGAAGGGGCCGGCAGGGTATTTGAGACCCCTTTAAAGAAGGCTGCATGATACTTTGGGAATCTGGGCTCCTGGATTCTCAACATACTAAATATTCTGCTTCTGACTTAACAGTATAATGCTAATCAGATTGCGTCCATTCGTGCCTCTGTTTCTCCCTCTGTAAAGTGGGAAACAGTAGAGCATGATTCTTAAGGATATAGATTCTCGAGTCAGACTGCCTTGGTTCAAATACTGGTTCTAATTTTTACCCATCGTGTATTTTGGGACAATTACATCATCTCTCTTGAGCCTTTCCCTTTCCATGAAAAGGGTACACTTATAGTACCTACCTAATGAGATTGTTGTGGGAACTCAGGGAGAAAATCTGTACAAAACATTAGCATTGTGTTTGTCTGACATGAATCCAATAATTTTGGGTAATATTATTAAAATAAAAGTGGGTATTCTATACTATGGAATACTATTCAGTAACAAAAGAGAATAAACTATTGATACAAGCAACAACAGAAATGAATCTCAAAAACTATGCTGAGCAAAAGAAGCGAGATGCAAAAGTACATTCTATATAATTGAAACTATATAATGGAACTATATAATGAAACTCTAGAAAAAACTAAAATATAGTGGTCAACAGATAAGTGGTTGCCTGTGGCCTGGTGTGAAAGGGTCTGTGATGATTAATTTTTTTTTTTTTTTATTGAAGTATAGTTGATTTACACTGTTTCAGGTAAATGTGGTGGTTAATTTTACGTGTCAACTTGACTGGACTGGAGATGCCCAGGTAGCTGGTAAAACATTCTTTCTGTATGTGTCTGTGAGGGTGTTTCCAAAAGAGATGAGCATTTGAATCTGTAGACTGAGGAGAGAAGATCGCCCTCACCGATGCAGTGGGCGTCATCATCCAATCCACTGAGGGCCTGAAGAGCACAAAAAGGCAGAGGAAGGACAAATTTACTCTCTTCTCCTGCCCTGGGACATCAGTGCTCCTGGTTCTTGGACTTTTGGACTCAGATTGGGACTCACACCATTAACTCCCCTGGTTCTCAGGCCTTTGGACTTAGAATGAATTACATCACTGGCTTTCCTGAGTCTCCGGCTTACAGATGGAAGAATGTGGGAGTTCTTGCCTCCCTAAGTATGTGAGTCAATTCCGATAATGAATCTCCTCATATATATCCTTTTGGTTCTGTTTCTCTGGAGAACCCTGACTAATACAGGGTCTTACCGTAAAAAGGGCACAGTGGAAATTTGGCGGTGATGGAAATGTTCTGTATCTTGATCGTGAGAATGGTCACGAGTGTATCCATTTGTCAGTATTCATGGGCCTGAACACTTAAATTCAGTGCTTTTATCACATGTAAATTATACTACAGTAAAGTAGATTTAAAAAATTACCAAAACAACAAAAAAATTAGAGGGATAGACTAGATGAGTTCTAACTCTGATTCTAGGAGACCTTAGCAGGTATGGCCGCCTGCTCTGTCCACCAAATAGGACTTGGTGGCCAGGAGTCCTTATTCTCCAGCCCTCCCTCTGGGCCTTTGCCTTATCATCTGTGCTTATCCTAGTCCCATTCTCTGCCCTCAGGCCAGCCAACTATAGCTCTCTTCTTTGTCAGTAAACCAAGATAAGGGTGCAGGCTGGAGCAGTATGAGGTCCCAGACACGAGGGGGAGCCCCAGTTAATAGCTCATGATGGGATGAAAATGTTGGCAGCCCCCTGCCCCCCGCTGGGCTGGGGGATACAGTGACCCCTGGACCGCTAGAGTCTGCTGACCGTGATTCACAAGCCAGCATGAGGGCAACAGGGGAGTCAGCTGATGGTGATGCTTCAGGGTCTGGCCTTCTTTTTCTAGTTATTAGCAACTATGTCAGGGATAACTCAGACATGCCCCCCGCCCCTTTTAGGTAATCAGAACTCCCAGAGCCACCAAATTCCAGGGTTAGTTATGGAGGGAAGCTGGAAAGGGGACAGATGATGTTTTAGCTTGTGCTAAGTGATTTACACAGATTCATTTACTTCCCACTGCAACATTATGGGTTTGAACTGCTAATAATAGTAATAGTGATAATAACCGCTAGCATTAATTGAGAATTTACTATGGGTACTATCCCTAAGTACTTTACATTCATTACCTCTGCTAGCCCTTATAAGTACTCTGTGACAAGATACCATCATTATCTTCATTTTGTTGATTAGGAGATTAAGGTGCAGAGAGGTTAAGTAACTTGCCCAAGGTCTTACAGCTTGCAGTGGCAGAGCTGGGGCTAGAACCCAGTGCATCTGATGCCAGCGCCTGCAGAGATCAGATGCCTCACGTCCTGACCCTCAACACACACAAAGCAAATGGCCAGAAGCCGAGGCCTCTGTAAACACTTCTGTGTAAGAACTCAGTGGCAGAAGCAGAGCAGAGGCAGCAGGAGTGTGCCCTTCCCCTGCTCACCCGCCCAGATCCTGTACAGGTGTACCTGGTCGGGGAAACCTATACTGCACCTGGAGCCCTAGCTCCAGCGACATCTAGGAATGAAGTCATTTTAGCTTTTCCTGATTCTTTCAGAGCCAGGTAGGCACATTAGAAGGAAAGGGGAGTGTATGCTGAGGACCGTGTCTATGCTGAGAAGCAGCTGTGAGCTGGAGGAGTCAAAGGCCACGGAGTGGGTGCTCGGGTCATTAGGCGGGACTCTTGGATAAGCAGTAGCAGCAGTTAATGCAAGTAACATGCTTAATCAGGGATTTAGCCTAGACATATGGGAACTGTCTCATGGACTCCAAAGGCAACAATGCGTTAGGAATGGTCTGGAGCCAGGACATACCGTCAGGCTTCCTCTTCATCACTGGTCTCAACCTCACTCTGTGCATTTGCGTTATCCCTCTCCTCCCTGGAAGTTGGGGTCCCTCTGCTTCTCAGATCCACACAGCAGGAAGTATGGCTGCCCTTCCAGGGCCAGCCTCCTAGAGTAATTTTCTGTCTGTCTGCCTGCCTTTCAATCTCTTTCTCTTTTCCTCCACCACTTCCAAGTGCCCAGGTAGAGACCTGGTTAAGCTTGGTCAGGTGCCCACCCCTGGTCACATGCGTGAAGGCCTGGACAGCCTGGGATATGTTGTGCAAAACAGCAGCTGCCCATCCTCTTTCCCCACTCATCCCCACCACTGGAGATAAAGGTGGGCAGCTAAGATGGTGGGGAGTGGGGAGTTGGTCCATAGACTAAGAACACTTCCCAAGATATATCCTATATACGTCTGTCTACTACACACCATCACTGGCCTAATCAGGGCTCAGGGATTTTTCAGATTCCCCCCACGTGCAGAGATGCCTACAAGCTGTTGACACGTAGACACCAGATGAGGGATTGCATCTGTTCACCCAGCCCAGCCCTCTAAGGCAGCAGATTCGGCCACTCTCTATACACCCATGGACCACCAGCCCTAGACAGCCTTCATTTATTTCTGGACCTTTTCTCACTCAGATGCCATCTCCTCTAGAGTCCTGGCTCTTGGCTTGGTGAAGTCCTGTCTGCTGGCCCTTTAGATTAATTGTCAGTTCTTGGTTTCCACACTGTAAATCTCTGTTCTCTCAACCAGGCTTTGACTAAGTGTGGCCCTGTGATCCTCTAGTATCCCTCCTTATCCAGAGTATCATCAGGAAGGCCATTGCCCCCTGCCTTAAAACTCAACCTCCAGCTCTTGTTGGCCAGCAGCCTGGCTGGGCCAGTCTGAGATGCTCATGTTGAAGACTTCAAGAACATCACATGGGCTTTAGTCATTTGTCCTTGGCCAAACTCTTGGGCTTTGGTTCAGCATTCTGTGAGTTTGGACTCTACACTGAGTCCTATGCCAGACAATGGGATAAAGAGGCGAAGAAAATAAGGCCGTTGCCTTCAAGGCGACCATAGATAAGGCCAAGGTGGAGCTCAGGCAGGCACTGGCCATATTAAATATTGGGTCGCAACCAAGAGCCAGCTACAAGGAATGGCTCTCCTGGGCCCAGACAACCAAAGGGGAACTCACGACAGCCTAGAATGTCAGAGATAATTCTGATCCTGACATAGGAAGCTGGAAGATAAGAAGTCTTTGTTAGTTCCTCCTCCATGGGTACAATGAGGTATTCATGCTGTTCCCCTCGGGACTCGGGAAGCATTTTAGGCCCAAGAAAGGTCTGTGCGTCATCATAATTGTGTAATATGGCTACGCTCATTCTGCCCCGCCCCTTGACATGTCCTGGTCGGGCAAGATAAAGTTCTGTCGATGCTTTAGCTGCTGTGGCTACCATCAGTCAGGCTTCCTTCAGGGTCTTGATTTGGCCTCCCAAGGGGCTAGAGATCTGGGGGCCGCTTCTTTCCATCAATCTCACCCTCTATTTTCTGCCGCCGTGTGTGTAAGAGAATCAACCAGTTCACCAAGTGAATTGGTACAGACTCTATCAAAAGGCATTGTGGTGTGAGGAGAAGGCATAGCCTCTGAAGTTTAACTGCCCTGAGTTTGAATCACTTACCAGCTGTGAAGGCTTGGACAATTTTCTTAAGCTCTCTGAACCTCAGGTTTTTGTTTTGTTTTGTTTTTGTCCAATGTGTAAACAAAGACTTACAGAAAGTTGTAGAGTTGATGTCAGGATTAAATGAAACAACATATGTAAAGCCCCTAGCACTTTGCCTGACACCTACTAGATAGATGCTCAATAAATATGGTTCCCATCTGTAGGTTCTAAGCAAATTTGGTGAAGTAAATGGACATGGTCCCCACCTGCAAGAAATTTATGAACTTTATCATAAATATAGGGACTTCTTTATTATAAAGGTGAGTGATTAGACCCACATGTACAAAACAGCCCCATCTTTAAATGGAGCAATAAGATCTACCCCATAGGATGTGTAGGCACTGTTAATCCCCACTTCACTGATAAAAAAAAAGAAACACAGAGAGACTGAGTGATTCATCCATGGCCACAGAGCTGGGAAGTACTACAGCTGGGATTTGAACCTGCCCTTTTTGCTCCAGAGCCTATGCTCTGGCCACTTCACTCTGCTGCCTGCACCATCTTCCCAAGCTGAGTGTAAGGAGACACTAGGAAGCAGAAGGTGGTGGAAAGAGGGTCAGATTTGGAGTCAGGTATGTTGGAATCTGACTTCACAATGATGGCGACTGTGGGCAGATCACTCTGTTTCCTCATTTGCAAAATGATACTAATAAGTAACCTCTGCCTCAACAGTTCTTTTTAGATCCCTTTAGATCCATTGGTTCAGCAAATGGTTGTTGGAAGCCTGCAGTGTGCCAGGCACTGTCCTAGGTACTGGGGATGGAGCCCTGAGCAAGAGACATCAGCTGCTCTTGGAGTGGGTCCCTGCCTTACTGTCTAATGAGAGAATAAGATCATGTACTTAGAAGTACTTCCCAGAGGTTTGTCATTAGTATCAAGCAAGTGAAAGTGCTTGCTGCTCTACAGGGACTTAATAAAAACAGCAAAACAACAATAATAATAACAATAACAGTTAACATGTGTTAAGCATTTTCTCTGTGCCAGGAACTATGTTAAGCTCTTTGCATGAATTTTCTTGTAATCCCCTCAAAACAATGCAGGTAGGCATCATAATTCATCTCCATTTTACACATGAGAGAACTGAAGCCTGCAGAAAACTGGATGTTAATTAACAGCCAGTTGAACGGTGGAGCTGGTTTTCAAACCTAGGCAGTCTGCCTTCAGAGCCTCTAGTCCTAAATATCATACCATATGGCTTCTACTGCATCTTACTACTGCCTCTGGTTACTTGTATCTCAGGAATATATTTAGAAACATCTGGAAGTCTTGTAAAGGCTTTATCGTTAAGTGTGGGGAATTTAGCCCAAAAGCCTCCGTCATCTAGTCAAGCCTGGTCTTGATTCTGCACCTACTTTAGATGTAAAGACAGGCGCTCGCTGCAGGCCTGGAGAGCAGAGCACCATGGCATTGACTAGCGAGGCCTCCCAGCCTTGGCAGTTACCTCACCACTAGCCTTTACATCACTGCTGGCCAAGCCAAGAGCCTGGGTTGTGTCCCGAATCTAAAAGCCTGACCATAGGCTTTTATGAAGCTATATCTTTCTGAGAACTTCCTGGGCATTACCTCACTTGTCCTCTATCAACTTCCCCAGAAACCATGGCTGGCAGCCTCATCCCAGATTTATAGATTGTGGAGCGGGAGGCTCCAGAAAGAGGAAGTGACCTTTTCAAGGTTGCCCAGGATAGTTGGGTGCAGAGATACCTCCAACACCCAGTTTCCTGAATCCCACTTCCAAGATGTCATCTGAAGTACTAAAGGCCAGAGACCTCAAGTCAACAGCTAGGGGTTGCGAAGGTCAGAGAGAAAGTCTGTGTTTTTGATTCTTGTTCTAAGACCCTTTCCACTGCATGGCACTGCATTCATTCTTCCACTGAACAGATATTGATTGATCACCTACTGTGTGCCTCAGTAGGCAGTAGGGATACCAAAGTGGATGAGACAGGTGTGGTTCCTGCCATTACACAGCTCCCAGGTCAGCAGGGAAGATAGCTGGTTAACAAGTCATCACAACTGTGATGAATGTTATAAAGGGAAAAGCACAGGGGGCTCTGGGACCATGACATACCTTGTCTAGGAGACCAGAAAAGGCCATCCTAGAAAGTAATGGTAATAGTGACACAAAAATGAGGGAGAGTTTTTCAGGTGAAGGGGAGAAAGGGGTGCTCCAGGCAGAGGTGCTGCATGTGCAGCAGGAGAGGGGCTTGTTCAAGAGTGAAAGGGAGAGTGGAAGAGAGAGTGGAAAAGATGTGGCTGGTGGGTAAGCAAAGGCAAGGGTGAGGAAGGCTTTGAGTTCTATATTCATTTTCTGTGCTGCATAACAAATTACCACAAATTTATCAGCTTAAGACAACACCCATTTATTACATCACAGTTTCTGTGGGTCAGGAGGCGCCAAAACCCAAATTTATCAGCAAATCCTGAGCAAATACATCATTCAGTGGTGGATACATGTAAACCAGACTCACAAGATTATTGTACAATATAAAAGTGAAATGAGAACTATAGTTAATTAATACTTGGACCAGAACTCTCTTGAAGACACTGCCAGTTCATCTTCTCCCATCAAGATCTGTAGGAAACCGAATTGAGATCAGAATGCCCAACTATTAATTCATGACAAGAAAATGAGCTGAAATGCAAAAATCCTGGGATCTGCATGTCCATCCCATTCTCTCTCTGAAAGCGGAAACACACAGGAAGCACAACATACTCAGGTGGCTGTTTAGCAAGTGTCTTACAAGTATCAGGGCGAAGGAAATCCATTGACTGGAATGTTTAACAGTAGTACCAGACTAAGACATCCTGATGCAGCCACCTTGCAATAGGTACTGCTGGGCTACTGGGATGGAAAAGAATTGACATATGCACTCAGTAAATGATAGCCACTATTAGAATGACTTCTTTGTTTTAGACACTGTCACTCTCTAAGGGTACTCGACTAGATAACTTCCAAGTTCTCTCATGGTGCTGATGTGCTGCGATTCCCAGGGCAACTGTTGCTCATCCTGGAGTATACACCAGAGCCTGGGCTCACTGCCCACAGCATCAGCATCCGCATCATTAGTAGCAGTATGATGGAAAGCAGTGATTTTCTATGGACTGCTGCCTACATTTAGGACACGCTGTTAGGCACTGCTGACGTTATCTTATTAAATCCTCACAATAACCCTGTTGGATAGTTGTTCTCACTCTCAACTTGCAGATGAATGAAGGAGAAACTGAGACTCAAAGAGGTAGTGTAAATTGCCCAAGGTCACTCACCAAGTGAGTGGAAAAGAAGGGATTCCAATTACATTCAACACACTGGCCCTCTGCAGCACAGATAAGATGGATCATGCTTTGCATGCCTACTGAGGAAGTGCATGCTATAAATTCAACCCCTTCTCTCCCACTCAAGAAAGTAGGTTGGACTGCGAGTCAGTGAGAATGATGTCATTATAGGGGTAACCTTGAACCTACTTTAATTTATTGAAAGAGGAACTGTTTTTACACTTACTAACTTTTGTTCTTACTAATAGAATGACTGCTGGCTTGAAAGTTTCCAAACACGTGGTCTTAGGACCTCAGCCCCCATCGGTGTAGTCCACCACTATTTTGGAGGGTCCCACAAAGGTGCCTCACATCTGCCCATGAGACAGCCTATCAGCTGTAATCATTTGTGGGTATCAGTCATCTTTTTCTCTCCCACTGTCTCTGTCTTCCACTTGTTTATGTGCATTATCCACATGCTGCCTGGAGTCTATGCCCCACAAAATTGGGGCCAGGCTTTTTGTACCCGGGTCATGAAGCAGAACATTCATTCATTCATTCAACTAATATTTACTGATGGTCTACTTTGTGCCAGACACTGTTCTCAGGCCTGGGGAGAGAATGATGAACAAGACTGATAGGTCCTTGCTCTTATAGCTGATGTTCTAGTGGGATGTGAAGACTCGAAAATTAACAGTTGGTCTCTGAATAAATAAATAAGAAGATTTCAGATGGAGATGAGAAATATAAAGAAAAGAAATAAGACTGCCTGGCTGAAGAAGCTCTAGATGGGATGGTACAGTAGACACAGTTGCTGCCCGATCCCACATCTCCTTGGCCCACCTTAGAGTTCCCTGGTACCTGCAGTGGTCAGTTCCCGGGCACATAGACATCATCCCACCTGCCTCTCTCCACCTTTCTTTCCGAGGGCTTTCTCTGGTGCCACAGGAGTGTGCTCTGGCCACACTCTGAGATTGACCACCCCCAGGCCAACCGTCCACTTAGGAGGGCAAGAGTCAGTGGATAAATACTACAGCTTCTCCATCTCTGGTGGGACAGTTCTGAGGCATGTTCTACATGATACCTCAGAGGTCCCTAGCAGGACTGAACAGTTTCCCGCAGATGTAACCAACTCAGTCACATACCCTGTTAACACACCCACCTCTTTTAACACTTTCCCAACTCCCTCGCTTGTGCTTCCTGGGGGATCACCTTGCAAATAAGCCACGTACACCAAGTATATTTCAGTGTCTGGCTGGAGGAAACCCAAACTGAGGTATATGGTCAAGGACGGCCTCACTGAGAAAGTGATGCTTGAGCTGAGACCCAAATTATGTGAAGCAACCAAGACGCAAACATTTGGAGGGGAGAACTTTCCAGGTAAAGGGAGGAGCAGGAGCCAAAGCCCTAAAGCATGAAGGAGCTGGCGTGCTCAGGGAACAGAGAGGGCTGGTGTGGCCAGAGCAGGGGGACAGAGAGGAGTTAGTGGGGTGAAGTCAGAGAGGTAGGTAAGGGCAGGCCAGGAGAGGGAGCTTGGATTTCATTCCAAGTTTAATAGAAGCATTGGAGGGAGGTAAATAGGGGAGGGACCTCATCTGATTTACATTTTTAGGAGATCCCTCTGAGTGCTTTGTTGAGACGAGGCTGTGGGATGCTGGGGAACCACTTAAGACACTAGTTCTGCTGTGACCCAAGTCTCAGAGTTGCCCTTAAACAGTTACATCAAGTTTTGCCTCTAACGCCCCCTCTTCTTTGAGGATCTAGTCCAGAGAGAGACCAGACAACTCCAGATGCCATTCTGTAGTCTCGCCATCTTCTGTTCTCCTAACCATGCCCTCCCCTCCAACACCCTCCACCCTGAAAAACACAAGCTCCCATATGTGGAAATGCAGACTGATACAGGCGTATATGGTGGGGGAGGGAAATGTGAGCTGTTCAACAACAGTCAAACCACAATGCCGTGTCATGTTGTCAACCGGGGTGTCACCTACCTTTCCTCCAAGTCCTGTGTCTCACACACTCTGCTTTCACGGCTGCCCGCACGTGGCCATGTGACAGCGAAGGCCACATCTCGTAGGCATGACATAGATAGAGAATTCAGAACCCCTCCAAATACCCCCAAAAGAATCCACACTGGGTTTTTTTGTGGGAAATCCAGACTTTATTGTAGATCTCATATTTTCACCAAGATCCTGTCCTAGGACGAGAGAGAGGTGAAAAGGAGGCTAGTGCCAGGAAGGAGCCAGATGAAGCAGAGCCTTTTATGTCACGCTCAGGAGCACTTGTTCCTGTTTGCGAGTTGTGCTAATAAGACCCAAACTACCCATAGCCAAGGACAGGGCTGAGGTGGTCATGGTCAGATTAAAGCAGAGTTGGGCCAAACATTGACTACATGTATGAGTTTCCCATGGCTGCTGTAACAAATGATAGCGAACTTGGTGGCTTAACACAGTTTAAGCCACTCTTGCAGTTTTGGAGGTGAGAAGTCTAAAATGGGTCAGCAGGGTGGTTCCTTCTGAAAGCTCCAGGGGAGAATCCCTTTCCTTGTCTTTTCCAGCTTCTGGAGGCCACCTGCATTCCTTGGCTTCTTCCAATTATTCCAACCTCAGCTTCCATCATCGCATCTCCTTCTCTGTCCCTGCATCCCTCTTACGAGGACTCTTATTACATTGGGCTCACCAACATAATCCGAGATAATCTCCCCATCTCAAGAACTTTAACTTAAGCACATCTGCACAATCCCTGTTGGCATGTAAGAATGTGTTAGGGATTAGGATGTGGACATCTTTGGAGGGAGCCATTGTTCTGTCTACCACACTAAGTAAGTGGATTTTCAGGTACAGAGATTAGAAGCTAAATTGTATGTTGAGCTTTATAATAAATAGTTAGATTCTCTTTTATGGCCTCAAATGGCATCTCAGCACTAGCCAGACAGTCCAGGTGGCAGGCAAAAGAGTGGGGATGGCTCTGTGCAGTGTGTCCCCCCTCCTAGGAAACCAAGGAATGTTCTACTGGTGTCAGTCCTCAAAAGCAACAAAAACCCTGAAGCAGTGGAAGGAACCCCTTGGACCTGGGTTCTAACCTCCACACGTAATAGGTGTTTGACGCACCCAGTCCTCTCAGTGTCTGTCTCCTCACCAGGGTCAAGCCCTTCACCTGGGTTAGAGCATCTTTGCTTCCCCCACTGTCAGAGCATTTTTTAGCAATATATCAAATTTCACTTTTTTCTCTCCCCCACTTGACTGAGCTCTTTGGGGGCAAAGTGACTGGCATTTACTGGGCATTTAATACATTAAAAAATAAAAACATTATTGAGCTCTTACTATTTGTCAAGCACCATACGAAGAGCTTTATATGGATTATCACTTTGAATCCTAATAGCAATCCTATTAGGTAAGTAGTCTTATTATCCTCCATTTTATTAAAAGCAAAAACAAACAAACAAACAAAAAAACCACTGAGACGCAGGGAGGTTGAGTAACTTGCCTAAGATCATCCAGCTAGGAAAAGGCAGAGCCTAGGATGAACTCTGGTCTTCTGACCTAGAGTTCTTGCTCGGGGACAGTTTCTATTCTGGAAGGGGTGAGAGAGTATTGTTAAAGAGCATTGGATTAGGTACTAGAAGATGTAGGTTTTCTCCCTGCTTCACCACTCTGTGCTGGGTAACTTAGGAAAGTTGGTTCCCCTCTCTGGGCTTCCATTTCAACCAATCACAATATGAGGGGCTCGCACAGAAAGGAGCAGGTTTGCTCTGACACCAGCCTTCTGTGTTTCTAACACTGGTAGCCTATCTGGCCACCTCACCTTGCTTTGACCTGAAAATATCATGCCCACGTGACGTGGCATTTGCCATCACATGGCTGTGGGTGGTCAGCAGCACCAGGGCCAGGCTCCTGAGGCCCCTTCACGTGCAGCGACCAACAGCTCCCCATCCCCGGGGCCTCCGGTAGGGATACAGGCAGCAGCCGGCAGCCACAAGCATATGCTGTTTCCGTGGTTTCTACTTAGAACAGTTTCCTATTTCAACCTGCCAGTTCCTTAAAAGCATTAGGTTGAGGTTTCGCCGAATGACTCCACTCTATTTTCATAAAGGGGTGGAGGGGCTCCTCCTGGGAGCCAAGCTCAGAGCAGAAATTCCATATGAATTAAGGGTATAGAGAGCTTGGAAGTCTGTCTCCTGGAGAAATAATAGTCTGGTAGGTGGTGACTTTCAGGGAGTAGAGAGTTTCTCCACCAGCCAGATTCAGGGGCCCAACTGCCTAAGAGGCTGCCTCGCTTCCCTTCTCAGGGCCTCAGTTTCCCCAGCTGTTGCAAGAGGGCGTCCTCCCTCTAGGTTCCAGGGACTCCCAGGTCTCTGGGTGAGACTGCTCAGTGCATATTAAGACAATTTCAACAGTAGTAGCTAACACATGTATAGCACTTTCTGTGCTGTTCTAAACTCTTCATAAATATCAATTCTCTTAACACTGGAAATACCCCCATTTTATAGATGGGAAACAGAAGTGAGACTGACTCATTTGCTTTGCCCATGGTCACATGACCTGTAAGTGGCCAAGTCACCATCTGAACCCTGACAGTTTGCCTCCAGAACCCACCCTGCTAGCTCTCTCAAAATAAGACCTCCCTGGGGACAGACAATTTAATACTCAGCAGAGTACAGTCAAATTGGTCTCAGAGAACCCAGGTTGGAGTCCTGGCGCCATCATCTTGGTGACCTTGGAGATGTCATTAACTAAATTCCTTGGAGCCTCAGTTTTCTCATCTACAAAATGGGGCTGTTGGACGCAGGCTGCTAATCTCCCAGAGCCTGTAGGGAATTTGAGGTGATGATTATTCATGAAGAAGCTCAGGAACAAAATTAACAGTCTTGTAGCAGAGGCTTTTACCATTATTGTTGTCGTTATCATTATTATTATCCCCACAGAAGTCTGATCTCCATACCTTCTAGCCACGCCCACCTCCACTCCCACCATCACCTAGGTCTGCTTCTATGAGAGAAGGACTCCAGGAGGAAGGCCTGGCTGGAATCCTGACAGTTTCAAAGCCCCTCCCTGACCTGGAGTGGGGAGCGGGGGCAGGGCCTTCTTGGCAGCCCTGAGTCTGAGCAGACGGCCCTGTGAGGGCTGGGTGCCTCCGCCACTCCTCTGAGCTTGTGTGCAGACACGGGTGCATGGGCGCCTTTGGCCAGCCTTGCCCGCTGCCTCCAGACTTGTATCCGTCTGCCTTCTTGGCACTGCCTGAGTATCTAAGAGCCATCTCCAGTTTAATCTACCCAAACAGAACTCTTGATTTCCCTCTTGAAGCCTGCTCCTCTCAGGCTTCCCCATCTCATTAGGTGCCATGACCAGCCACCCAGGTTGCTCAGGCTAAAACCTTCCATCCCTCTTTTTTCTTCACAGCCCATATCCAATCCATGAGCAAATTATGTTGACTCATCGACTCTATTCCCCAAATGTTTCCTGATTCTCCCTCTTCTGTCCCCTTGCTACTGCACCGTGGGCCAGTGGGAGGTGGAGGGGGGGCAGGACCACCATCGTCTTATACTTGGTCTACCCCAGTAGCCTCCAGCCAGCCCCTCCGTGTGCACCTTACTCCCTGCATCCCTCAAGTCTGTTCTTGACACAGGCAGAGGAGTCCTTCTGAGAACACAAAATACTTCATGTCAGCCCCCTGCTTCGAAGCCCCCATGGCTTCCCTGTGGACAAAGACTGAACTCCACACATGATTTCTAGGCCCTGTGAGAGGTACGTAACTATCTGGCCTCATCTCACACCAGTCTCCCCCTTCTTGTTCCTTTGCTCCTGCCACACCGGCCTTCTTTCTGTTCCTCAGACAAGCCTAGCTCATTCTCACCTCAGGACCTTTGCACTGGCAGTCCCCTTGCCTATAAATGCTCTAACCTCACAAGTTCCTTTGACTGGCCCTTTGTCATCACTCAGGTTTTAGTTCAGATGTTACCTTCTCAGAGAGACTTCCCCAACCACCTTGTTTAAATGTACTCCCTGCTCCCCAGCCACTCCTCTTAGAGAGATACCTCTGTTGGTTTTGTTAGAGCATTTACCATCATCTGACATTATCATGTTCATTTATTTGTTCACTTGTTTACCATCTTCCCCCATCGCTAGAATGATCATGAAGGCTGAGACATGTGCATGTTTTTGCAGCTCAATCCACAGTATACCTCGAGTGGGAGTGGGAGTGGGGATCTGGCACATGAAAGGATTCAATAAATATTTGTCAGATGAATCCGGGAATAAGTTAACTCTCTCACTTCCGTTTCTCCATCATTAAAATGAAGGGGATGGAGAAATGTCATAGGACTCTCCTGGTTCTGACTCTGGACTCACAAGTTGTCACTGGGATGAATGGATGATATATGGATGGATGAATGATGGATGGGTGGATGGATGGATGGATGGGCCGACGAACAGATACAGAGAGACGAATGATTTCTGGAGGTTTCATCGTAGTCATCCAGGATAAAGGAATATCAGGAAGAAGATGGGGATGGGGAAAGAGGGCAGATAACTCCAGTGGGAGTTTGCTTCTCCTACCCCAGTTGAGAGATGGGCATGATCCCCTCCTTCGTCTCCTGCTCACCCCACAGACCACCTTTCCTCATGGCCGCACCAGGGAGATGGCAGCAGCAGCCGCCTACCAAGAGCTCCACCCAGGAGATAAAAAGAACCAAAGGAATGTGCTGGCAAGGCTGGCGTCCCTGTCCTCTCAGGGGTGTAAATGGCTTTCCTGCTCCCACAGGTTCAAAAAGCACTTCATTTCACAGCAAAAGTACAGCTAATGAGAAACAGATTCTCTGGCTTTGGCCACAGCTCTGAGAGCCCAAGAGGCAAAGGAAAGCCCCCAGAAACCTGGATGTGAACGTCTGCACTGCAGGGCCCTTGCCACGCACCCCACCCCAACCTCTCTGGGGCCACAGAGCTGTCTCGACCGTAGAGAAAAGGGGTTGTTGAGAGGTGGGGGCGACGCAAGAGCGGAGTCCACCTAAGTGGTTGAGAGGAGCCCTGGGGAGGGGGGCTTCTGAGCTGTGGGCCTTCCAATCATGCTGAGTCTTTTCTTTTTAGGCCTGGAAGCTAAGTCGGGCCACACCTAATAATAAGAACAATAACTTCCTTGTTCTGGGAGCTGCAAAGTACCAGCTGTGGGGTGGCACAGTGGGAAGGCCACTGGCTTGGAGGCCACCAGACCTGGTTTGTGGACTCTGGGCCTCAGTCTTCTCAGCTGTCCAGTGAGCACACTGGTGGTGATCACTGAGAATCCCAACGCTGCTGTTCATCATGCACTGAAACTAACACCAAGTTGAGGCCCAAAGGACCTGGGTTCTAGTTTTGGTTCTCCTGGGTATGTGACCCTGGGCAGTGCAGGCTGGGGCACTTGGATAAAAAAAAGACTTAACTTCAAGTCCCGGCTCTTCTTCTTACTTTGTGGGTAGTGCTTGGGTTTGTCACTTGTCATCTCAGAACCTGTTTCCTCATCTGTAACCAGCACCAATACAATCAACCTCATGGACATGGGGAGAGGATTAAATGAAAAGAGACACGTAAACTACTAGCACTTAGTACATATTGAGGACAGAGATGGAGCCTGATTTGCCCAAAGGTTTGTGACCAAACCAGAAGACAAATCCAGGCTGGATCCATGGTCAAACAATACAGTAAAGGTAACAATAGCAGAGTGATTGCAGTGTCCCATGTTCTGTGCTTCACAAAAAGCATGTGGGGCAAGCACTACTGATTTCCTTAAATAGTTAGAACCAGGGCTTAAACAGAGAAGGTTGGACTCCAGAAGATGTGCTAAGTCACTCATCCATTCTTCAAAACTTCTCCTTGTAGCCTTCTCCCCTCTCCTCTGAGTGCCTGCCTGCCTGCTGGAGGCCAACCTGTGTCCAGTCTTCAGTTCACTCAAAGTGCCCAAGCTGGATGGCTAGCTGATCCCCTTTGTCCTTCCTCTCCACAGTGTTAGAAGGAGTATTTCCCTCATTCATCAAACATTTCCTGAACACCTACTACATGCTGGGCATTTATACAACAGTGAACAGAACAGAAAAAGAAAAATCCCTGTCCTCATGGAGCTTATATTCTGGAGGGGGAGTAGAGGATAAAATAAATAAATGAAGAGCTAACACCTATACTTCTCAAACTCTTCTAAAATATAGCAGAGGGAGGAACACTCCCAAACTCATTCTACGAGGCCACCATCACCCTGATACCAAAACCAGACAAAGATGTCACAAAGAAAGAAAACTACAGGCCAATATCACTGATGAACATAGATGCAAAAATCCTCAACAAAATACTAGCAAACAGAATCCAACAGCACATTAAAAGGATCATACACCATGATCAAGTGGGGTTTATCCCAGGAATGCAAGGATTCTTCAATATATGCAAATCAATCAATGTGATACACCATATTAACAAATGGAAGGAGAAAAGCCATATGATCATCTCAATAGATGCAGAGAAAGCTTTCGACAAAATTCAACACCCATTTATGATAAAAACCCTCCAGAAATTAGGCATAGAGGGAACTTACCTCAACATAATAAAGGCCAAATATGACAAACCCACAGCCAACATCGTCCTCAATGGTGAAAAACTGAAACCATTTCCACTAAGATCAGGAACAAGACAAGGTTGCCCGGTCTCACCACTATTGTTCAACATAGTTTTGGAAGTTTTAGCCACTGCAATCAGAGAAGAAAAAGAAATAAAAGGAATCCAAATTGGAAAAGAAGTAAAGCTGTCACTGTTTGCAGATGACATGATACTATACATAGAGAATCCTAAAGATTCCACCAGAAAACTACTAGAGATAATCAATGAATTTGGTAAAGTAGCAGGATACAAAATTAATACACGGAAATCTCTTGCATTCCTATACACTAATGATGAAAAATCTGAAAGTGAAATTAAGAAAACACTCCCATTTACCATTGCAACAAAAAGGATAAAATACCTAGGAATAAACCTACCTAAGGAGATAAAAGACCTGTACGCAGAAAATTATACGACACTGATGAAAGAAATTAAAGATGATACAAATAGATGGAGAGATATACCATGTTCTTGGATTGGAAGAATCAACATTGTGAAAATGACTCTACTACCCACAGCAATCTACAGATTCAATGCAATCCCTATCAAACTACCACTGGCATTTTTCACAGAACTAGAACAAAAAATTTCACAATTTGTATGGAAACACAAAAGACCCCGAATAGCCAAAGCAATCTTGAGAAAGAAAAACAGAGCTGGAGGAATCAGGCTCCCTGATTTCAGACTATACTACAAAGCTACAGTAATCAAGACAGTACAGTACTGGCACAAAAACAGAAATATAGATCAATGGAACAGGATAGAAAGCCCAGAGATAAACCCATGCACGTATGGTCACCTTATCTTTGATAAAGGAGGCAAGAATATACAATGGAGAAAAGACAGCCTCTTCAACAAGTGGTGCTGGGAAAACTGGACAGCTACATGTAAAAGAATGAAATTAGAACACTCCCTAAACCATACACAAAAATAAACTCAAAATGGATTAAAGATCTAAATGTAAGGCCAGACACTATCAAACTCTTAGAGGAAAACATAGGCAGAACGCTCTATGACATAAATCACAGCAAGATCCTCTTTGACCCACCTCCTAGAGAAATGGAAATAAAAACAAAAATAAACAAATGGGACCTAATGAAACTTAAAAACTTTTGCACAGCAAAGGAAACCATAAACAAGACGAAAAGACAACCCTCAGAATGGGAGAAAATATTTGCAAATGAAGTAACTGATAAAGGATTAATCTCCGAAATTTACAAGCAGCTCATGCAGCTCAATATCAAAAAACCAAACAACCCAATCCAAAAATGGGCAAAAGACCTAAATAGACATTTCTCCAAAGAAGACATACAGATTACCAACAAACACATGAAAGGATGCTCAACATCACGAATCATTAGAGAAATGCAAATCAAAGCTACAATGAGGTATCACCTCACACCAGTCAGAATGGCCATCATCAAAAAATCTACAAACAGAAAATGCTGGAGAGGGTGTGGAGAAAAGGGAACCCTCTTGCACTGTTGGTGGGAATGTAAATTGATACAGCCACTATGGAAAATAGTATGGAGGTTCCTTAAAAAACTAAAAATAGAACTACCATATGACCCAGCAATCCCACTACCTGGCATATACCCTGAGAAAACCATAATTCAAAAAGAGTCGTGTACCACAATGTTCATTGCAGCTCTATTTACAATAGCCAGGACATGGAAGCAACCTACGTGTCCATCGACAGATGAATGGATAAAGAAAATGTGGCACATATATACAATGGAATATTACTCAGCCATAAAAAGAAATGAAATTGAGTTATTTGTAGTGAGGTGGGTAGACCTAGAGTCTGTTATACAGAGTGAAGTAAGTCAGAAAGAGAAAAACAAATACCGTATGCTAACACATATATATGGAATCTAAAAAAAAAAAAAGGTCATGAAGAACTTAGGGGCAAGACAGGAATAAAGACGCAGACCTACTAGAGAATGGACTTGAGGACACGGGGAGGGGGAAGGGTAAGCTGGGACAAAGTGAGAGAGTGGCATGGACATATATACACTACCAAATGTAGAATAGATAGCTAGTGGTAAGCGGGTGCATAGCACAGGGAGATCAGCTCGATGCTTTGTGACCACCAAGAGGGGTGGGATAGGGAGGGTGGGAGGGAGGGAGACACAAGAGGGAAGAGATATGGGGATATATGTAAATGTATAACTGATTCACTTTGTTATAAAGCAGAAACTTAACACACCATTGTAAAGCAGTCGTACTCCAATAAAGATGTTAAAATAAATGAATGAATGAATGAATGGACAAGGAAAAATATTGAACATCAAGTCATAGTTTCAGTGGGATTAGTTTATTAAAGATTAGTAAGATACTTAAAATAATTTGGTTCTTGCATTATTCATTATAATGTTTAACACCAATTATGTACCAGGCATTATGCTAGGAACTGAGATTAAAAAGATGAATAACACACGTGCTTTGCCTTTGGTGAAGTCCTATTCTAGAAAGAGAAATGGACATATAAAGTGACTTTCATATATGGTACTAAGAACTGTTTGGGAGGAATTTCCCCCAGTATCTCAAAGAGGAGATGAGGGAAGAACCAGAAGAAGCCTGAGGAAGGCTTCACAGAGAAGGTAACATCTTAGCTTGCACCAGACAGAAATGTAGAGAAAGATTTCCTGGAAATAATAAACAAAAATATGCCCAGCATGTTTGGGAACACAGAGTACTCATTACGATGTAAGTGAAGAACAGGGTGAGTGTAGGGGAGAGATGAGACTGGAGAGTATAATAGGAACTCTGGGTGCTATCAGGTAAGTAATGAAGAGTCAAAGGAGATCTCTAAGTAAGAGCATGACACAACCACACATGTACCTTACTCACCTATCTTCCTCTTCACTAATCCTTTCTTCAGCTGTGTCTTAAACTATGTTAGACCTATCTTATGGGTACTTAAAAT
The DNA here is from genome assembly GCF_949987535.1 of Balaenoptera acutorostrata. Taxonomy (NCBI): domain Eukaryota; kingdom Metazoa; phylum Chordata; class Mammalia; order Artiodactyla; family Balaenopteridae; genus Balaenoptera; species Balaenoptera acutorostrata. Next base: position 14,991,923 of record NC_080074.1, read on the forward strand.
GAGTTATTTCCTCTTATAGTTCTGGAATTTCCAGTTGATTTTTTGTCAGTTTCATTTCTCTGTAGAAATTTTCCAGCTTTTCTTCTATTTTCTTGAATATATTAGTTTTTTCAGTCTGTGGCTGATAACAACACAGTATGGTTCACCTGTGAATCTGTTTATATCGTCTACATTTTCTTTTGTTTTTTCAGTCCTTTGGTCTTGTCTCCTAGTATGCTTGGATGCCTTTGGGTCAGGTGTCCACCAGTGACCATCTCTTGCTCAAAGCAACGGCCTAGAGTCTTTTCCTTGGCAAAGCATTGAGGGCAGGGTGGTGTTCCTCCAGAGGGCATGGGAAACATAGCAGACACCATCATTGGCTTGTTTGGTGGGGCCGAATCTAGAGAGATTCTGGTGGAAACGGCAGGATAGCAAGGAGGGTTTCAGAAAGGGGAGGTGGGAGAATGTGGGTGACAGGGGTGTGGGCTTTCCAGCCTGGGCCCCCTCTGTAGTAGTTGCCTACTAGCCAGAGTGGGAACAGTACAGCATCAATCACTTTCCACTCCACCCTGCTCCAGCTGGGAAAGACATCCTGGCTGTGTAAAGTAACCTTGTGAGTCTAATTCCAAGAAGGCCAAGGAATTTGACAGGAAACAACACAAGCTAGTTGCGTTAGATCTTTGTCTGGGCTTGACGTGATTGGGTCTGAAATAGCTGTAGAGAGCCTCATTATTAGACGTTTTAAACCCACAGAAATACATACACACATTTGCATGCACAAACAGGAAGGTTTAAGACGAGGCCACCATACAGGCGCCTCCACATGAACTGAGACCAAGGCTTCAATTTCAAGTCAGATTCCCAGGTCTGGAGAATATTTGACAGGCCTTGTCACTCATATTCCAAAAGTCTGTCTCCACAGCCAAGAATCCTTCATATCTGTCCCCACTCTCCATCTTGACTATTCTTGTGTGTTTCCAGAGGCTCAGAGGTGGCCGTTTTCAAATGCTGAGTGAGCCATCTCTGCCAATCGCTTCCTTGGCCCCAGCCCTCAGCTTGCCCAAGTCTGACATCACCCTTCACCCCCCATCGACACCTCCATAGTAAAGAGCCGCTTCTGAGGCTGTGACTGCCAGACCTGGTCACACTCTGTCTCGGGTGTTTCTAGCTGACAATTCTCAGCGAGGCAGAATCCTTCCCAGCCACATGCATAGCCCTCACTACTTAGGGTGATCTAGCGACCCCAGATCTCCTCTGCTGGGGGCCTGATCATCTGGTGTGGGAGGGATGGATGGGGTCGGGTCCTGGTCCCCCAAAGGCCAAGGGGTTCCATCCCTCATGCACCTGGGAGCCTCAAGCAGCCTCACAGGGCGTCTTTCCCCGTGTTGAGTCTGGGATGGGTCCAGCTTTGGCCCTGAGGTAGACAGCAGATATGGAATCATGGGCTCAGGGGTCAGATCTGGCTGAGTTCACATACCAGCTCTGCTGCTCTTAGCTCTACGTCCTTGGGCAAGTTGCTTAACCTCCATTTCTTCACCTCGTCACTCATTATGTAAAGTGGAGATAGTTACATCCTAGGGTTATATCAGGATTAAATGAATTGGTACATGTAAATTTCTTAGAACAGTGCCTAGGACCTGAGGAGTGGTCAGTGAGTAATAGCAGGAGAGGCGAATGGGGAGTTAGTACTTAATGAGTCCAGAGCTTCAGTCTGGGGAGATGAAAAGCTCTGAAGATAGATGGTGGTGATGGTTACATAGCTTAGTGCCACTGAACTGTACACTTAAAATGGTTAAAATGGTAAATTTTATGTATATGCTGCCATAATTTTTTAAAAAGTAACAGCTATTACTATTACTTCATGGGGCCACCTTCAGCTCCTCATAGAGCTCTAGGGTAAACGTGGCATCCTGGCCAGCTGGAAGGAGGAAAGGACTTCTCCTCCAGTATGGAGTTTAGATTCCACGCTGGACTCCAGCACCTTCTCCCTCTGAAGAGCATTAAATTCTCAAGTCCTCCAGGAGTTCCACCAAGGATGCTGGTTACCTGGAGAGTCCTCCAAATCATAGACAGACACACAGACATATCAAAGAGAAGGACACACAGAAATACGCCCAAGGAGGCAGAAAGGAAGGGCTACTGAAGGGGTGATCTAGGAGAGAACCTTGGTCTCTGGAGATGGGTGCTCCAGGCGCTCCAGATAAGACCTTGAAGAAAACGGGATGGAGTGGGGGAGGCGTGACCAACCACACGCTCATTATATCGTCCAGGTCTTGGCTCAGGCTCTGCCCACTTGCAGTAGCCTTTCTCTCCTCTGGTCCTTTCCAAAACCTCACGAACCCTCCCATGCTCTCAGGCTGGGCTGACAGCCACCTCCTGCAGAGGGCTCTCCCTGCTTCTCCAGCCCTCCCCAGTCTCTGCACTGAGCGTCAAAGCCTCAGTGTATTACTTAGTTCTAGCTCAGCTGTTGTTCACCAATCGCTTTGCATCTCCTCCTTAAAAACGGGAGTTGTGGCCTTTCTTCTCTGCACGCCTCACCTTGTACACTGCCCCTAATTGTGCAGACCACACTTCCACTTTTTTAAATGATGGCATGTTGATGAATTTTTAGAAAAATAAATATATGAGATATTTCTCATCAGTACTTCCTAAAGTATGTTTCCAGGAGCACCAGTTCCATAGAATATTATGAGAGTTATTATGAGAAAAGAGGGTTCCATAGTCTTAATGTATTTGAGAAGCCCTAAGCTAAGTAAAGCCAAACAGGCTTACTTATTACAGGACATATCAGAGACTATGACATGCAAACAATTACTTTAGTAGTGAGTGTGCTGGCGCCAGCTCTGACCAGCTCGAGAGAGCTGATTCTGCACATCTCTTCCCAGCTCACATTCATTCATGCAACATAGGTAACTTGAAATTGGCCATAGCTGGAGTATTTACATAGTGAGAGTATTGTAGTATCAGCAAACACTACAAATCTGGGATTTCTTTTTTTCTTTTTTCAAAGAACTGGTTTACCTGCACATGCTGAATATCACTTCAAGAAGAGACTATGGCATGCAGGTTTTCCTAATGTATTTGGCCATAACATTCCTTTCTCACCTTTTGGGCAGTATTTTGAAGGAAGTAGTATTCCACAGGACATCCTTTGGGGAAAGTTGTCCTATGCAAAGATACTTTAACTAAATACCAAGGGGAAAGAGTGAGAGGAACTTAGATTAATTGAGCATCTACCGTGTGCCCAGCAAGATGTTTGTGCTTTATGTACATTATTTCATTTTTATTTTCACAATGACACTGGAAAGAGATATAGATAGTACCCACATTTTACAAATGAAGAAACAAAAGATCAAAGAATTTTCCCAACTTCACACGGCCAGGAAGTGGCAGCACAAAGCCTATCTCAGTCAGGGCTTATAATGTCTAATGGGCAGTATTTGCAACAAGGTTTAGGTAATAGTTTTAGACACATTTGTTAAATGATGGGTAGACAGGTTATGAGCTGTATTTAGAATCTAGTCATCTAGAGTTGCCAGAGATACTACTAGAAAAGAAAAGTTACTCAAAATCTCAACTGGCCCACATGTTGTCTTCTTCCTACTTATTATTGGCCATGCACAGAATATCCCAGGTGGAAGTGATGGAGGCCAAGCCTGGGGGGATATTTTGGTGAGAGGATCACAGAAAGCTTCTTTGGACTGCAGATAAAACAAGGGGAAGGACATTCCAGGTAGAGGAACAGTATATGTGAAGACCCAGAGGCAGAACAGAGCTTGACTCAAATAACTCAAAGAAGGCCAGTGGGGCTGAAGCAGAGTGAGAAAGGGGCAAAGGGAAGGAGATGATGTTGGGTCAATCAGCAAAGGTGAGGCCCTGAAGGCCTCATTATTCCAAGCACAGTGTGAAGCTGCTGGAGGCTTTCAAGCTGACTGACATGCCAGATGTCCTGGGAAATACATTGGGACCCCCAAATCACACAGTCTTGTAAGCTAGGGAGCTCATCAGCTATCCCCCTCAGGCTGAGCGTGATAAGGGGGCCAGTGCACCTTCGCTGCAGCAAATTTTCTTCCTCTGTCATAAATTAATCAACTCAGTCCATCGGTACCTGTTTATATGCAAGGCATTCTATTCCCAAACTCTGGGAATAGTGAGCAATATGTGCTAGATAAATCCCAAGGAACTTACATCTAGTGGAGGAAGCAAGCGATAAAATTAATCGTTTAATATCAAATTGTGATAAGCTCTATATGGAAGATAAAAGTTATGAAGAGTGTGCGGGGAGATGGGGAGAGGAGGAAGCCACATCAAATGAGACAGTCTGGGTAGGCTTCTCTGAGGAGCTGATGTTCGATCTGAAGCCTGTATGAAAAGAAGCCCCTGACCATGGGGTAACTAGAGAGTGCTCCTGGTCGAGGAAAGAGCAAGTACAAAGGCAGCCTTGACTGGAGGGTCAGGGTGAAGTCCTTCCTGCTCAGCTACAGAGATGGGCTTAATCTGGGCAAGATTATCAGACTGGGGTTAAAAAGCCAGAAGGACCATGAAGTAGGGCAGGAGCCCACATGACCATAGTCAGGTTAGCAGGCCAGAGTCAATGCTGGAAGAGTTGCCATGCTGAAGAGCAGGCATCAGATACCCCATCAGAGGATCCAGCAAGTCTTATCCTGTACCTCACTCATCTGCCCCTGCCCATAGACTAAATCCTGGAAGCCTGAATTTCCAAAAAGATGTTCAAACTTATTCAAGATATGCAGGTTTTAACAAAATTACATGAGACATCCATTTTGGCCATTCAGATTTACTGGCAAGTGGGAAATTATGGGTAATACCCAGGAGTGTTGAATAAGCCTCTTGGCTTACAAGGAACTGAGATTCATTCAAGTGATAGCAAGTTAATGAGAGCGAGGGGGCATAAGCATTTGTTTTGAGGACACTTGCACAATAATCCAGAGGAGAACAAGAAAGCCCTTGGGAAGTACAGGGATGCTAAAGAATCTTGCTTCTCTGTTAACACAGTTACTCTGCTCCTCTCTCTGTCTCTTACAGCCAGCTCCTCTGCCTTATGCCTGGTTTTTTCTCCCATAATACTCTGGCTGGTGCATAGCTAACTGCCCCCTCTTGTCCACTCTTTAGCTAATGAACTTTAGACCTATTTCCCATTGCTCACTGATAAATTCTTTCCTTGTTCCCAAAATAAATTCCCAAAAGAAGAAATCTGATTGGCTCAGACCATCTCTTCATACCAAGTGATTAGCCATCCTTGGCCCAGGTGTTCACTCCTGGGCCAATCAGCTGTAGCAAAACTCAGCACTGGAGCATATGCGGTTTTCTTAAAAATCCTGGCTGGCTGCACAACTATCACGGGTATGTAGGGTGACCTGCTCATTCCACGTGCCTGGGACTTTCCAGGTTTTAAAACTGAAAGTCTCGTGTCCCTGGATCCTCCTTAGTTCTGGACAAACTGGGAAAGTTAGTCACCCTATAGTTGTGGGTGGGGCAGTTCGCTGTGGAGTTCTGGAAGGACTGATGGAGTGATGGACACCTTTGGCATCTCAGTGGTGGTCAGGGTTTGGGGAAATCAGCATTTGTATCCACTGACAGTGGGAGAGAAGATTGTTATGACCTTTCTGGGGGGAAAATCTGGAAATATGTATAAAAAGTAAAAAAAAAAAAAATGTGTATCTTTGACTTAGAAACACTTGCGTAATTTAACCAAAATAATCAGCCCAGGGTGCAAAGATTCATGGGCAGAGCCATTCATTGAAGCATTATTTGTAAAAGTGAAATAATGGAAGTAACTTAAATAACTACCAGTAGAGAATAAGTGAAATTAAACCAGAATGTATCCAATGAGTACTTCGCACCATTAAAAATGATGATGTAGCTTGTAAATATTGATGTGGAACTTTGCCATGAGATATTCTTAACAAGAAAAGGAGGTGACTAAATATTTATTATTACATGAATAATCGCATTTATGTAAAATGGGGGGGGTGCATCTAAAAAAGTTGTGGAAATATCCCAGGGTGAGATTGCAGATGACATTCATCTTTAAACTGTTTTGATTTTTCTCAATGTTTTGCAATGAGTAGTCTTTCCATATTTGGATTTTTTCCCATTTTTTAAAGACATAAAAAAATCCTGGTCCAACAAACCTGATGAAATAGTGTTTTCATTCAAAAGATGTTTTTATTTTCCAATTTTGTTCTGG